>NC_139517.1:126210830-126618330 GCF_947247035.1 Vipera ursinii
TCCCTCCCTTCCTTCTTCCCTCCCTCCCTTCTTTCCCTCCCTCCCTCCCTCCCTCCCTCCCTCAGGGACAATCATGTTCAATAGGACTAGAACTCACCATCTCCTGGTGATTGGCCCAAAGTCACCCAGTTGGCTTTCCTGCCTAAGGTGGGACTAGAACTCCCGGTCTCCTGGTGATTGGCCCAAACTAACCCAGCCGACTTTCATGCCTAAGGCGGGTCTAGAACTCACCGTCTCCTGGCGATTGGCCCAAGTCACCCAGCCGCCTCTTATACCTAAGGAGGAACTAGAACTCCCGATCTCCTGGTTATTCCTCATCAGATGCAGGTGGACACAAAGGCTTGAAAGAAAACAAAACCCTCCCAGGACACTGCAATAAATTTTGCACCGAATTTTGGCCACAAGACAGTGTGGGCTGCTGCAAAAGTGGCAAGAGCGAGAACGGGTCCTAAGCCAGTTTTTCCCCCTGCCGCTTTAACTTGCGAATGTTCGTAAGTCGAGGGACTTCCCTTTATCCTTCAACCCATGTGTTGCCAGAAAAGTATCTCTTTCTTGGCAATCCCCAAATTCAAGAAAATATATCTAAAAACTTCGCCAACTAGGCCTCAGGTCTTTAACCTAAGCTGTCCTTAAATTTCAGGAATTTCCCTCGTCATAAATCAAGACTTCATCGTTGTCAAACTATGCTCCTCTGTTGTCAGTTCCAACAAAATTTGGAGACCTGTCGATGTCAGGAAAAAAATAAACACCCTCCCCACCCCCATTTTCTAAGCACCCCCACTGCAGGCAGTCCTTAACGTACGACCACGACCGAGTCCAAAATTTCTGAGGCTAAGCGAGACGCTCGTTAAGTGAGCCTTGCCCCATTTTGCGGCTGTTCTTGTCACGCTTATTAAGTGACTTTCTGCAGTGGTTCATTTAGCAACATTAATTTAGCTGTTAAGTGAATCCAGCTTCCTCCTTTGACTCTGCTTGTTGGAAGGTCGCAAAAAGGGGATGGCGTGACCAACAGGGACACTGCAGCCGTCGTTAATATGAGTCAGTTGCCTAGCGTCTGAAGTTTGACCCCGTGACCCTGGGGATGCTGCAGCAGTCATAAGTGTGAAACCCATCCTAAGTCACTTTCTCCAGTCACTAAGCGAATGGGTTGTAAGGGCAACCTGTAGTTGCTTGGTCAACATCCATTTGTAAGCGTACTTTTTATTCTGAAATGCTTTTTTTCCCCCATTGCATGCCAGTAGGATTTCTTCGGGGTTTGTTTTTTTCCCCCTGCGAGTCCAAAACTGAGTTGCAAATTTGGGCAATTGTGAAAGATGGATGAAAGGCGAAAGAAAATTGCCGTAGGGCAATTTGCAAAGCTGGATTTCCTAAAATATCCTTTTATGGAGCTGTTTTACGGCCCTCCCCAGAGAAAATCATGGCAAAGATAGACCAGAGAAGGATAGATAATTTTTGAGTAGAAAGGACTTCATTGCCAGCTATAAGTCGAGTTCCTCCAGATCTTGGACTTCAGCACCCATAATCCTAAACCAAACATGCTGATCAGGGATAATGGGACCAGAAGTCCAAGTGGTGTGGAGAGTCATTTATTTATTTGGGTTTTCTGACATGGGCACCAAAACTATATGATGATAATTCGGCCCAAAATTTATGTTGCTAAGCAAGAAAGTTGTTAGGTGAGTTTTGCCCCATTTAATGACCCCTCTTGCCACTGTTGTTAAGTGAATCACCACAGTTGTTAAGTGAGCCACATGGTCGTTAAGTGAATCTGGCTTCCTCATTGACTTTGCTTGTCAGAAGGTAGCAAAAGGGGATCGCATGACCCCAGGATACTGCGACCGTCATAAATATGAGTCAACTGCCAAAGGCTGCAATGGGTCGTAAGTGAGAAAAAAGGTCATAAGCCACTTTTTACAGTCATTTTATGACGGCTGCAGTGTCCAGAGGTCACCTGATCACCTTTATGTGACCTTCTGTTAAGCAAAGTCAATGCGGGAAGCCTGATTCACTTAACAACCGGCTTACTAACTTAACAACTGCAGGGATTCGCTTAACAACGGTGGTAAGAAACCTTGCAAAATGGGACACAACTGACTTAACAACCGTCTCGCTTAGCAAGAGAAATCTAGGCCTTCGCTGTGGTCATAAATCGAGGGCTACCTGCAAATGGGCAGTCTCCATTGAGGTCGTATCTCGAGGACTGAAACCATCAGCTTCAATATTGGCTGTGGGGAGAAGGCGAAAGAGGAAGGAAGGAACGTAATTCACTGGCATCTTTCTGCTCATTTGAATACACCCTTCGGATATTTGAAATTTTGCCCAGAAATGGCATGGAATGAAGAACGCTTTAATTAAATTCCTACATCTTAGGTACAAAGAAATAGTTAGGCAAACAAGAGAGGCATTAATCATGTCTCAGTGAGTCAGCCTAAGGAGGCATTTATCGGTGAACATTGGTTAGGGAACACCCTCCTTTTTTTCAAAAGAAAAGGCAGAGGATGCTGGAACAAGAAAACCGGGTAATTAAAAGGAGAGATAACATCACCCGAACAATCGTGGATAAAGTCCCAGGTGAGAAAACTGGGGGAAATCAGCCTAGGAAATCGATCAAAACCGCAAAGGCATCCCAGGAAAATGCTACCAGGTTTGGTGGGATAGGAATTTGAGAAGGGGTGAGGACATCATGCAGGGGAAAAATGGAACGAGAATGTGCAATCCCTCGAGAGAGAAATTAGGAGGTTGGGAGGTGCAGAAATAGTGGGGTCCCTGGTGCTCCCGGAGCTGGGTGGTTTCCTTGCAGACGTTTCATGACCCGACTGGGGAACATCATCAGGGCTAGAAGGGAGGAGGAGGAGGAGGAGGAGGAGGAGGAGGAGGAGGAGGAGGGGGGGGGGACTGTGGGGTCCCTGGTGCTCTCTGAGCTGGGTGGCTTCCTTGCAGATGTTTCAAGACCCAACTAGGGAACATCATCAGTGCTAGAAGGGAGGAGGAAGGAAGGAAGGAAGGAAGGAAGGAAGGAAGGAAGGAAGGAAGGAAGGAAGGAAGGAAGGAAGGAAGGACTGTGGGGTCCCTGGTGCTCTCTGAGCTGGGTGGTTTCCTTGCAGACATTTCATGACCCAGCTAGGGAACATCATCAGGGCTAGAAGGGAGGAGGAGGACGACGACGACGATGACTGTGGGGTCCTTGGTGCTCCCTGAGCTGGGTGGTTTTCTTGCAGATGTTTCACGATCCAACTGGAGAACATTCTCCAGTTCTAGAAGCTAGATACTCTCCTCCCCCTTATAGTAGTGATGATGTTACTTAGGTGGGTCATGAAACATCTGCAAGGAAACCCCCAACCTCAGAAAGCACAAAATACCCCATTGTTGTTCTCTTCCTCCTCTCCCCCCCTGCAAACCCCTCCCTTCTAGCACTGATGATGTTGCCTAGTTGGGTCATGAAACATCTGCGAGGAAACCACCCAGTTCAGAGAGCACACAGGGACCCCACAGTTCTCCTCCTCCTCCTCCTCCTCCTCCTCCTCCTCCTCCTCCTCCCTTCCAGCACTGAGGACGTTCCCTAGTTGGGTCATGAAACGTCTGTAAGGAAACCACCCAAGCTCAGAGAGCAGCAAGGTCCCCACTAATCAAGTGGCTTACAACCATGACATTTGCTACAAAAAAAAAAAGTTTTTTTTGTAGTCATGATGACCCACTTAACGACAGGCAGAACTGACTGTTGTAACACCAGGCTCAGTTACAACCATAAGTTGAGGAGTACCTGCAAATCAATTTATGGCAAGGTCATTGGTGTTAGTTGATGACTTATGATCTGGTGCTTTGTTTAAGGCCAATTGCAGTGCACTGAGGTCCCGAATTTGATGAGAGCTGTGAAAAAGGGCTCCAGGGCTCAACTATTCATTTAATGACCGCTCAAAGTTACAGCGGCACTGGAAAAAAAGTGACGTACAACTGTTTTTCACCCTGACGATTGTTGTAGCATCCCCACAGACACGTGATCAAAATTTGAACATTTGGCAAAACTGATTCATATTTATGACGGTCGCAGTGTCCCGGGGCCAGGTGTGCCCCTTTTGTGACCTTTTGACAAGCAAAGTCAATGGGGGAGTCGGATTCACTTATCAGCTGAGTCACTGACTCAACAACTGCAGGGATTCACTTAACAGCTGTGGCAAGGAAAGTCATAAAATGGGCCAAAACTCATTTAACAAGTGTCTCACTTAACAATTGAAATTTGGGGCTCCAAGATGGTCATAAGTCAAAACCATGCATCTTACAGCATGAATCAAATGTGCATCTTAAAGCATGCCTGGCAGGGGGATTCTGGGAGTTGAAGTCCTCCCCTCTTAAAGCATGCCGATTGGGGGATTCTTAATATTTATATGTTACTTATATGTAAGGATGCACATCTATACATTTGTTGTATATAGTATGTTTAAAGGTGTGCTATGTATGTGTACAATTTGAGAGCAAGCAACTAAATTACATTTTTAACGTGTGCCATTGTGCCCACTGTAAAAAAATGATAATAAAGGTTATCTATCTATCTACTGGGAATTGTAGTCCACCCCTCTTAAAGCAGGCTGGCTGGGGAATTCTGGGAATTGAAGTCCACCCATCTTAAAGTTGATAAACTTGAGAAACACTAGCCTAGTCCGATCCACTTACTGTAGAAAACAGGAAAACGGGTGTCTCTTCTTGAACTAAGAAAGCAAACAACAAAAACCGCAACCCAAATATTTTCGCCTCCTCTCTTTCCGTGCAAAACGTCCATAAATCTGGCTAAGAAAAAACGCATCTCTCCACTCGGGTTACCTGCGCCTAGAATTCAAGAGCTGGAAGGACTTGCAAAATCAGCTCCGGATACCTGCTGGGGTGACTTTATCCCTATTTTGTGACGAGAACGTCACGGTGCGTTAAGCTCACAATGGCCCGGAGATATTTTATATGAAGTTTGCTTTGGTCCCTGATTAGCAAGACCCCAAACTAAGTCATAGCAACGTAAAACTATGCATCGCTCGCCGGAGAAAGGGAAATTCTGTATTCAAATGGTGGCATCGAACAATCGCGAGGGCGTGTGAATTGTGGGGAAAAAAACACATTTCGCTGGATAGCCGGGGCCTTAATCTCCTTGTCGCTGGGATATTGTGCTCCTAGCAGACCCCAACGGGGCGTTGGGCGAAAGTCCCCCAGGACGGCCCCCTTTTCTTGGCCTGAGTTAATGATATACTGATGTTGCAGCCTCTTCCAGCAAGATGATACAAGCACTGGATGAAAAGCAGGGTCTTGTGAACACATCCTAAAAGGCTGAACACTTTTGATGGAGAGGTTGCAGGTCACCACCTACAGTGGGGCAGGGAAGGGGTCAGATCAGAAGACCCTTTGCGAAACAAGCCCGGAAGCTCCACTTCGCCACCAGGGTAGACTTCAATAGCCTGAAACACTGGGAATCCTCAACTTACGGCCGTAATTGCCCTTCCTGTTGCTAAGTGAAACAGCTGTGAAGTGAGTTTTGCTCCATTTTATGACCTTTCTCGCCCCAGTTGTTAAGTGAATCACTGTGGTGGTTAAGTTAGTAACATGGTTGTTAAGTGAAGCTGGCTTCCCCCATCGACCTTGCTAGTCAGAAGGTCACATGACCCTGGGATACGGTGACCGTCCTAAATATGAATCTGTTGCCAATGTGAATTTTGATCAAATGACCCATGGGGATGCTGGCATGGTCGTAAGTGTGAAAACTGGTCATAAGTCACTTTTTTTTTCTACCTGACCCACCAGAGGGAAGGGTGTTACAAATCTCACTTAAGGAGGCCCACCTAGTGTGACCCAGAACGGCCTCCTCTGCAGCGCCTATAGAGATGAGATTGCCCCCTCCCCACTTTGACATTCTTTTCAAAAAGCCTTGAAGACATGGTTTGGCCACTGGGCCTGAGGCCCCCCAGGGTGATTGGGAGCCCGTCAAGTGGCTCCCATCGGTCAAGTGGCTCCCATCGGATATCTGTTGAAGATCCATGTGGTCCTTGCTGCTCTCTGAGCTGGGGGAGGGGGTGGCTTTTCTTGCAGATGTTTCATCATGCAACTAGGGAATATCATCAGTGCTAGAAGGGAGGGGAAGGTTACAGAGAGGGGGAGGAGGAGGAGGAACCAAATGCACAGGTATAGTATAGGTCAGGGGTGTCAAACTGCCGGCCCGTGGGCCAGACGCGTCATGTGGAAGCCGTGCCCACCCCATTGCCGGCAATGGCAAAACTGTCCCGATACATTGCACGACGTCACGTGATGTCGCGAGTTTGACATGTCTGGTATAGGTGGTAACTTGCTCAATAGTAGCAACTGTGAGAGGGATCTCGGACTCCTAGTAGACAATCCCTTAAATAGGAGCCAGCCCATGTGCTGCAGCTGCCAAAAAAGCCAACACAGTGCTAGGCTGCATTAACAGAGGGATAGAATCAAGATCAAGTGAAGTACTAATACCACTTTACAATGCCTTGGTAAGGCCACACCTGGAATACGGCATCCAGTTTTGGTCACCATGATGTAAAAAAGATGTTGAGACTCTAGAAAGAGTGCAAAGAAGAGCAACAAAGATGATTAGAGGAATGGAGACTAAAACATATCAGGAACGGCTGCAGGAATTGGGTATGTCTCGTTTAATGAAGAGAAGGGCCAGGTGGGGACAGGATAGGAGTGTTCCAATATCTCAGGGGCTGCCCCAAAGAAGAGGGAGTCAAGCTGTTCTCCAAAGCACCTGAAGGCAGGACAAGAAGCAACGGATGGAAACTAGTCAAGGAGAGAAGCAACCTGGAACTAAGGAGAAATTTCCTGACAGTTAGAACAATTAACCAGTGGAAAAACCTGCCTCCAGAAGTGGTGAATGCTCCAACACTGGAAGGTTTTAAGGAGAGACTGGACAAAGCCATTTGTCTGAAATGGTATAAAGTCTCCTGCCTGAGCAGGGGGTTGGACTAGATGACCTCCAAGGTCCCTTCCAAATTATTATTATTATTATTATTATTATTATTGCAATGGGGTCCTTGGTGCTCTCTGGGCATAGTTGTTTCCTTGCAGATGTTTCATTACCCAACTAGGCAACACTATCAGTGGTTGAGGGAAGTGGGATTTGTGCTCTCTATATACTAGTGGCTTGACCTATTACTGTTGCTGGGAATGTAAATCACAGCCTAATCAAAAGTCCACCATGTCTGTTCCCATGAACACTGACAAGGCAAGACCCTAGTACAGGGGTCCCCGCTACCGGGCCGTGAATTGTTTGAAAGCAGGCCATGGAAGCAGTGTGTGCACACGTGTGCATCCCTACTTGCGCAAGTGGTGGACAGGCGTGCCTGCCGCTCGCACATATGGATCTGTGCGTGGATGTGCACTTGCCCGCCGCTCACAGGGAATCATCACACACCCCCTCCCCCCACTGATCCACAAATTCGGAAAGGTTGGTGAACTTTGCCTTAGTATGTAAGGAGGGCAAATCCTTCTGGCACTAATGATATTACCTAGTTAGGATAGAATAGAGCTGAAAGGGACCTTGGAGGTCTTCTAGTCCAGCCCCCTGCTCAAGCAGGAGAACCTATACCATCTCAGACGAGTGACTGTTTAGCCTCTTCTTAAAAATCTCCAGTGATGGAGCGCCCACAATTTCTGGTGGCAGGCTGTTCCACTGGTTAATTGTCCTCATTGTTAGGAACATTCTCCTTAATTCCAGGTTGCTTCTCTCTTTGGTCAGTTTCCAACCGTGGTTTCTCGTCCTTCCCTCTGGTGCTTTGGAGAATAAGTTGACCCCCTCCTCTTCTTTGTGGCAGCCCCTCAAATACTGAAATACTGCTATCATGTCTCCCCTATTTCTTTTGTTCTTTAGACTAGTGGCCAAACCCAAGTCCCGCAGCCGTTCTTCGTATGTTTTAGTCTCCAGGCCTTCGATCATCCTAGTTGCTCTTCTCTGCACTTTTTCCAAACTCTCAACATCTTTTTTGTGATATGGTGACCAAAACTGGTTGCAGTATTCCAGATGTGGTCTCACTAGGGTTTTATAAAGCGGTACTAATACTTCGTGTGATCTTGATTCTATGCCTCTGTTTATACAACCCAGGACTGTGTTAGCTTTTTTGGCTGCTGCAGCACACGGCTGGCTCACGGTCGAGTGATCGTCCTCTAGGACTCCAAGGTCCCTCTCACAGTTGCTGTTTTTAAGCCAGATCTCGCCCGGCCTGTATTTATTTTATTATTTATTTATTTATTTATTAAATTTCTATATCACCCTTCTCCCAAAGGACTCAGGACGGTGTACAGGGCAATAAAACACAACATACAAAAATTAAAAATAAATTAAATTAATTTAGCCCCAACAATAATGGTTAAAAATAAACCCAAACCCTTAGTCCAGGCTGGCCTGTTCAAACAACCAAGTCTTCAGGTCACGGCGGAAAGAGCGAAGGTCGGGAGCCATCCGGAGCTCAACAGGCAGTTGATTCCAAAGGTCTGGCGCGCCCACAGAGAATGCTCTCCCCCTGGGGGCCGCCAGCCTGCAGTCCCTGACCAACGGCACCCGGAGGAGGCCCTCTCTGTGGGAGCGCACAGGACAAAGGGAAGTTGACGCCGGCAGCAGGTGCTCCCGTAAATAACCCGGACCCGTGCCATTTAGGGCTTTATAGGTCATCACCAGCACCTTGAATCTCACCCGGAGGGCAACCAGAAGCCAATGCAGGTCGCGGAGGAGAGGTGTTACATGGGAGTATCGGGAAACCCCCATCACAACTCGTGCGGCCGCATTCTGCACCAGTTGAAGCCTCTGCGTGGTCCTCGAGGGCAGCCCCATGTAGAGAGCATTGCAGTACTCTATCCGAGAGATCACGAGCGCATGAGTGACTGTACGCAGGGCATCCCGGTCCAGATAGGGCCGCAAATGGCACACCAGGCGAACCTGGGCAAAAGCCCCCCTGGCCACAGCCCCTACATCAGGGGTCGGCAACCTCGGCTCTTTTATGACTCGTGGACTTCAACTCCCAGAATTCTGGGAGTTGAAGTCCACGAGTCATAAAAGAGCCGAGGTTGCCGACCCCTGCCCTACATGGTCTTCCAAACTGAGCTGTGAGTCAAGGAGGATACCCAAGTTGCGAGCCCTATCTACGGGGGGGTAACACCTCACCCCCCCCTATAGTTAAAGATGGAATGAACTGAACTTCCCGAGATGCCGGTACGTACAACCACTCAGTCTTGTCGGGATTGCTAAGCTTGTAAGCCGCCCTGAGTCTTCGGAGAAGGGCGGGATATAAATGGAATTAAAATTTTAAAAAAAAATTAAGCCGAAGCCTGTTCCTCCCCATCCACACCCGGATCGCCTCCAGGCAACGGGACATCACATCGAGGGCATCACTGGGGTGGTTTGAGGTAGAGATAAAAAGCTGGGTATCATCAGCATACTGATGATACCCCACTCCAAAATTTGTATCTGTTGGGTCGTGAAATGTCTGCAGGAAAATAACCAAGGTCAGAGACCACCAAAACCCCCATAACCCTCCTCTTCCTCTCCACAGACTTTGATGGCTGTCACTGGGGGTGGCATTTTATTGGCTTTTGTCTTGAGGGATTTTATTCCCTTAAGCTGCCCTCACTCACCTGAGTGAGCCCTATTCCTTGCCTTAAGAAAATCAAAATCAAATTAATTAATTGATCAAGCAGACGCCTGGTGTGATATGACGCCTCCTCCAGGATCAGAGACCTGTTTCAGGAGGTGAATTGTCTCTCTGTAGTTAAGTTTGGAAGCCTCCCAAATTCTGATCTTTGGGCAATCAAGTTTTGATCTGATGTGCGCAATTCACCATGTTCTTACAAAACTTGCTGTTGTTGCCTCAGAAACCCAAACATATGTTCCACCTACCATGAACCAGCTACACATTTTCTTGGCAGGGATGTCGACTTTAATAACTTTCCTGAAATTATTAAATGTATTATTTATCTGAAATGAGCATCGGGTGCCCTCAGGATAATTTCATGCACCCATTCAAACATGACAAGGTCTTATCAAACAGTTTCAGCAAAACCCAAATTTTAATTTTTCGATGCCTGTCAGAAGCTGCAGTCATCCTTGACTTATAACCATTCATTCAGCAGCCGACTGAAGGGAACTTGCAACTAACCCTGGCTGCATCCCCGTGGTCACATGATCAAAATTCAGACACTTGGCAACTGGTTCATATTTATGACAGTTGCAGTGTCCCTGGGGGGGGAGGTCACATGATCTCCTTTTGCGACCTTCTGCCAAGCAAAGTCAATGGGGGAAGCTGGATTCATTTAACGACCATGTGACTCACTTAACAACTGCAAGGATTCATTTAACAACAGTTGTAAAATGGGGCAAAACTCACTCAACAACCGTCTCGCTTAGCAATGGTCGTGAGCCAAGGACTACCTGTATTGCAGCTTTTTCAATATAAGCTTATTGACAATGTCTTAGGTATTAGAAAATTAAAAGAAAATCTTTGCATCTCTGTTAATCAATTTGTTGAATGCATTTTGTGGCACTTTTAACCAGCTCTTTTCTTTGCCCTTTCCCTTTTATTTCAGTTCATATCTTAATAATAATAATAATAATAATAATAATAATAATAATAATAATAATAATAATAAAGTTGGAAGGGACCTTGCAGGTCATCTAGTCCAACCCCCTGCTCAGGCAGGAAACCCTATACCATTTCAGACAAAATGGCTGTCCGGTCTCTTCTTAAAAACTTCCAGTGTTGGAGCATTCACAGCTTCTGGAGGCAGGTTGATTTTATCTTGTTTTCCTGTTTTTATAATGGTTTTTTTTCTGAAATTGAACAAAGCTATGTATTTTTTTTTTAAAGAAAAGGTCAGGTCTCTAAGGATTGGGAAGACTGCTGAGGGCCCAGAGGCTGCCACCATTTTGAATTTTTTGCCCTTCCTCCCTTTGTTGCTAAGGTGTTTTTTTTTTCTTTAATTACACAAATGCTCAAAGCAAGCAATCTGTTTCTACAGATCCCATCATGATAAAATCATGGAGATACACGGAAAAATTTCCTTCCCTAGACATCTAGGTTTCCTGGGGCAAAGAGAGAGAAAGAGAGAGATTATTTTAACAACAACAACAACAACAAAACAATAAAAATAATAATAATCTCTTATGGTTTCCCAGGAACATGTAGTGCAGTAATCAAAACTATTAAATTTTGGCAAGGCACCAGGTTGAGGTGGAGATTATCCCAGAAGAAGGAAAAAAAATTGAAAAAAAGACTTGGAAGTTTTTTCAACCTGCCTTTAATTTATGGAGAACATCACAAATGCGTGGGAAGCTGAGCCTGAAGGCTGGAAGGGAATTAAACAAGATGGGAGGGATAAAACCGCAATTTTTGTGATTGTTGCTTTCAGTGAAAAATATTGGGCCAGTTGGAAACCAAATATTGATCTGGAATTGCTTTTTGTTTTCCGGTTTTTAGGCCAACAGCAAATGTTTGCCTAGATAGGTCCTATCAAAATGTATTGACAGAGGAGAACGTCTCTAAATTTTTGCGGGCTGAGATTTATATCACTTGTGGTTGTTGCCATTACGGAAACATGGTGGGACAAAACCCACAAATGGAACACACAGCTAGAGGGATTTAAATTATTTAAAAGAAACAGACTAAACAAAAGAGGAGGTGGAGTTGCTCTCTGTATAAGAAATAACTTTATCTCTACAGAAATAGAGCAGAACAATGATGAAAACTGTATACTTGAATGCATTTGGGTCAATATAAAAGGTGGAAAAAAAATGACATTGCCATAGGTGTATACTATAGGCCGCCCAACCAAGCGGAGGAAATAGATGAACTTTTTGCTAGTCAGCTAACTAAGGTATGTAAGAAGCACATCACAATAGTAATGGGGGACTTTAATTACCCTGATATCAACTGGGAGACAAACTCTGAACCAAGTGGAAGATCAAACAGATTCCTGACAAACCTAGCAGACAACTTTCTCTCCCATATTGGATTTAATTCTCACTAACAGAGATGAAATGATAGAAGGTGTCGAAGCCACAGGAACCTTGGGGGGAAGTGATCATGCAATATTGGAATTCAACATTCTGGAGGCACAAGCAATAGAACACAGCCAAACTAGAGTCTTGGACTTTAAAAGAGCTAATTTCAATAAACTTAGAGAGACCTTGGGAAGAATTCCATGGATGAGAATCCTAAAGAGGAAAACAACTCAAGAAGCTTGGGAAATTTTGAAAAGTGAGATAATGAAGGCCCAGTCTAACACAATACACAACAAAGAAGAAAAACAACAGCTCTCAAAAGAAACCAGCATGGCTGCATAAAGAACTCTCTGATAAATTGAAAGATAAAAAGGACAAGTATAAGAATTGGAAAGAGGGGCACATAACTAAGTCAGAATATCAGCAAATAGCCCGTGCCTGCAAAGATGAAGTGAGGAAAGCTAAGGCTCAAAATGAACTAAGGCTTGCGACCAAAGTCAAAAATAACAAAAAATGCTTCTTTCAACATATAAAAACAAGAAAAAAGTTAAAGAAATGATTGGTCCATTAGTGGGGGAAAGTGGCAAGAAGGTGACAAGCAACAGGGAGAAAGCAGAACTATTTAACTCGTTTTTTGCATCTGTCTTTACACAAAGGGAAAAAACAGTCCACCCTACCCAAACCAGTGCCATAAAAAACAGAATAGAAACGCAAATTTAGATAGGCAAGAAAATGGTAAGTGAGCACCTGTCCAGCCTAGACGAGTTCAAATCACCAGGCCCAGATGGATTACACCCCAAGGTTCTCAAGGAACTGGCAGACGTGATCTCAGAACCACTGAACTATATTTTTCAAAGATCCTGGAGCACTGGGGAACTACCAGAGGACTGGAAGAGAGCTGATGTAGTTCCCAAATTCAAAAAAGGGAAAAAATAGATCCAGGAAACCACAGACCTATCAGCCTCACCTCAATACCTGGGAAGATTCTGGAAAAGATAATCAAACAACAAATCAGCGAACACCTTGATACAAAGTCATCACTAAGAGTCAACACGGGTTTGTCAAAAACAGATCATGCCAGACAAACCTTATTACATTCTTTGACCAAGTGACAAAATTAGTGGACCAGAGGAATGCTGTGGATATAACTTACTTGGACTTCAGTAAGGCATTTGATAAAGTAGATCACAACCTACTACTTGATAAGATAGAAAATTGTGGGTTAGATAGCATCACCACCAGATGGATTTGTAGCTGGCTGACCGGCCGTACTCAGCATGTGGTCCTCAATGGAACCGCATCTACATGGAGGGAAGTGTGTAGTGGGGTGCCCCAGGGCTCTGTTCTGGGCCCAGGGCTCTTCAATATCTTCATTAATGATTTGGATGAGGGGATAGATGGAGAACTCTTCCAATTTGCAGATGACACCAAGCTGGCAGGAATAGCCAACACTCCAGAAGATAGGCTTAAGATACAGGACGATCTGGACAGACTCGAACACTGGGTGCTATCTAACAAAATGAAATTCAATGGTGAAAAAAGTAAGGTTCTACATTTAGGCAAGAAAAACCAAATGTACAGGTATAGTATAGGTGGTACCTTGCTCAATAGTAGTAACTGTGAGAGGGATCTCGGAGTCTTAGTAGACAATCACTTCAATATGAGCCAGCAGTGTGCTGCAGCTGCCAAAAAAGCCAACACAGTGCTAGGCTGCATTAACAGAGGGATAGAATCAAGATCGCATGAAGTACTAATACCACTTTACAATGCCTTGGTAAGGCCACACCTGGAATACTGCATCCAGTTTTGGTCACCACGATGTAAAAAGGATGTCGAGACTCTAGAAAGGGTACAGAGAAGAGCAACAAAGATGATTAGGGGGACTGGAGGCTAAAACATATAGGGAACAGCTGCTGGAATTGGGTATGTCTAGTTTAATGAAGAGAAGGGTGAGGGGTGACATGAGAGCAGTCTTCCAATATCTCAGGGGCTGCCCCAAAGAAGAGGCAGTCAAGCTATTCTCCAAAGCACCTGAAGGCAGGACAAGAAGCAATGGATGGAAACTAGTCAAGGAGAGAAGCAACCTAGAACTAAGGAGAAACTTCCTGACAGTTAGAACAATTAACCAGTGGAACAACCTGCCTCCAGAAGCTGTGAATGCTCCAACACTGGAAGTTTTTAAGACAAGACTGGACAGCCATTTGCCTGAAATGGTATAAGGTTTCCTGCCTGAGCAGGGGGTTGGACTAGATGACCTCCAAGGTCCCTTCCAACTTGATGATGATGATGATGATGATGATGATGATTCTCGGTGTTCTTTTTTTGGCGATTTTAATTATATTTTTGGTGATTTCTTTGCAGATGTTTCATGTCCCAGCTGGATAACATTATCAGTGCTAGAAGGGGCTGGGGCAGGGGTGGGGAACCTTGGCCCCTTCATGACTCCTGGACTTCAACTCTCAGAATTCCTGAACCAACATGGCTCAGCATGAAACCTCTCCCTTTCTCTTCAGCATGGCTGGCTCAGGAATTCTGGGAGTTGAAGTCCACGAGTCATGAAGGGGCCAAAGTTTCCCCCATGCTGGCTCAGGAATTCTGGGAGTTGAAGTCCACGAGTCATGAAGGGGCCAAAGTTTCCCCCATGCTGGCTCAGGAATTCTGGGAGTTGAAGTCCACCAGTCATAAAGCGGCCTAGGCCAGGGGTAGGCAACCTTGGCTCTTTTACAACTCGTGGACTTCAACTCCCAGAATTCCTGAGCCAGCCTGGCTCAGCTTAGAAACCTCTCCCTTTCCCCTCAGCATGGCTGGCTCAGGAATTCTGGGAGTTGAAGTCCACGAGTCTTAAAAATGCCAAGGTTGCCTAACCCTGAACTGGGGAGTGTAAGGAGGAGGAGGAGGAGGAAAATGGCGATGACCGTGGGGTCCTTGGTGTTCTCTGAGTTTGACGGTTTTCTTGCAGACATTTCATGACCCAACTAGGGAACGTCATCAGCGCTAGAAATAAGTGGTATTTGCTCCCTGTTTATATTACTTGCCCTGACAGTGTGATGGGGGTGTGTGCTTTTCTCCTTGGTAGTGCCTTGGGGATATTGTTTTCTGCTGAATTGTTTGTCTGGTCTTCAACCCTGCCTATCTTGGATCTTTTTTGTTCCCTTTGTCGCTTTTGTCTCTCTTGAGTGGTGCGTAAAGGTGGTTTATCTCAATGTCTCCATGGATGGCCGAGGTGGCGTCTGAATGCCAAACTTTCAGGAATACCCTAGCCTTTTTGGAGTTAACTTGGTGTAGGATATTCACAGTTTCCTGGTAGAAACAATGGTTGGGAGTATCCATGTGTTGAGGGATTAAGGAGTTTTCAATATTTTGTCTTCTGATTCCTAATTGGTGTTCACACATGTACTCTGCTAGTCTTCTACCTCTCTGTCTTATGGACCTTATACTGTATGTTGTGGATGGCTTCTGTGATTTCTTCTTCTTCTTGAGCTACTGGGTCAACAGAGGTGGTCCTCAACTTACAACCTTTCAGTTAGTGACCGTTTGATGTTATGACAGCACTGAAAAAGCAGAATACGGGTAGCCTTCAATTTAGGATCACAATTAAGCCCAAAATTTATGTTGATAAGTAAAACATTTGTTAAATGAGTTTTGCCCATTGTAATGGCTTGCCTTGCCACAGTTGTTAAGTGAATCCCTGCAGTTGTTAAGTGAGTAACACGGTTGTTAACCAAATCCAGCTTCCCCATTAACTTTGCTTATCAGTAGGCCGCAAAAGGTGATCACATGATCCCAGGGCACTGCGAACGTAATAAATACGAGTCAGTTGCCACACGTCAAAATTTTGATCACATGACCGTGAGGATGCTGCAACGGTCGTAAGTGTGAAAACCTGTCCTAAGTCACTTTTTTAAGTGCCGTTGTAAGTTTGAACAGTCACTAAATGAACTGTTGTAAGTTGAGAACTACCTCTAATAGAATAACAGTAGCAATCTCAGTGTTGGAAGTGACTTATGACCATTTTTCATACTTACAACCGTTGCAGCATCCCCAGGGTCACGTGATCGAAATTCAGACACTTGGCAACTGACTCATACTTATGATGGCCACCGTGCCCCAGGGTCACATGATCCCCTTTTGTGACCTCCTCACAAAGTCAATGGGGAAGCCAGATTCGCTTAACAACCATGTTGCTAACTTAACAGCTGCAGTGATTCACTTAACAACGGTGGCAAGAAGAGTTGCAAAATGGGGCAAAACTCACTTAACAACTGTCTTGCTTAGCAACAAAAATTTTGCTCATAAATCGAGGACCATCTCTACTGGATGTTGGTAGATATTGTGTGAATATTACCCCTACTGCCCTGGCTGGTGATTATGAGAGTTGAACTCCAACCTTACTCAGGGCCTGAGGTTAGGAAGATTGCTTTGGTGCTCTACTAAAACCTGTCTAACTGCCTTCCGGAGTTGGCTAGGATTAAGCAAGCATTTGCTGTTTCTCCTTAATTGCCTGCTTCCTGAATTAATCCATTTGGGGGTTCATATAATCCAGGGAACTCTCTGCTAACCAAACTGCTAGAATGAGTACTAACCAAGCTTTGCAGCTACGCAACAAAACCACTAGAAGATTAACCAACATGTTTGTAATGTGATTTCAACATAGGCAACAAATAATTTTAGTGTAATATGCAAACTTGCTTTGGGTCTTATTTTGCATTTTAATTCCTGTTTTGTAGGGAAACACCAACATCACAAAGAAAAACAAATACACATACGAATACAAATAAAATACATATACATATACATATACATACACACACACACATATATATACATATACATATATATATATATGACGTACCACAATTCAGCCCAAAATTTCTGTCGCTAAGCAAGACATTTGTTTACTGAATTTTGCCCCATTTTACAACCATCCTTGCCATGTTTGTTAAGTGAATCATTGCTGTTATTAAATTAGTAACACGGTCGTTAAATTAATCTGGCATCCCCCATTGACTTTGCTTGTCAGGAAGTCACAAAAGGGGATCATGTGACCCCGGGATACCGCAGCCGTCATAAATACGAATCAGTTGCTAAGTGTCTGTATTCTGATCACATGACCATGGGGATGCTGCAAATGTCGTGCGTGTGAAAACTAGGTATAAGTCACTTTTTTCAGTGCCGTTGTAATTTTGAAGGGTCACTAAACGAATGTTTGTAAGTCAAGTATTATTGGTAGAAGTGAAGAGAAATGCCCTTATTATTACCATTCTTAAAAGATGTTTTATTTATTTATCAAATTTCTACATCATCCATCTTACCTAAGTGACTCGGAGCACTTTATACACAATACAATAAAAGCATGTAAAAACGTGATTAGAAGTATACTTAAATCTAATTTAAAACTAGGTTAAAATTTACAAGACAAAAGATAATCCTGTGGCCGGATTATCAAATGTTCTAAGATAATAATCAAATAGCTTTTGGTGCCCTTAAGCAAATGGGTGAAGGCCTAAATCATTGTATCTGAATCTCAACCATTCTCTTCAAGATGGGTGGACTTCAGCTCCCAGAATTCCCCAGCCATCATGAAGTTGAAGTCCATCCATGTCATGGTTGCCAGCTTTGAAGAACAAGATGCTCCAGCTTTGGCAGCCTAGCAATTGCCCAAAGAGGTCAAATGTAGACCTTGGTCAAGAAGGTCCCATTTTGTGCAGTAGATGTTCTTCAACCAGAGCAAATGAATTCTACAGATCTTTCTCTTCCGCTGGCGTTCTTTCTTTAAGGGCTTCTATCTCCAAGGTCATGCTTCAAAGAATGGCTTTCACCAGCCCCTTGGATGGATGGATGGATGGATGGATGGATGGATGGGATGAGGATGGGATGATGGATAGACAATGGATGAATAGGATGATGGATAAAAGGATGGAGGGAGGTATGGATGGATGAGATGATGGATGGAATGCTGGATGGATGGATGACAAATGGCACAATGGATAGATGGAATGAATTTGGGATGGTGGATGGATAGGCTGATGGATGGATATAATAGATGGGACAGTGGATGGATGGGATGGTGGATGATGGGTGGATGGTTGGATGGAAGAGATGATGAATGGACGGATGATGTGCCATCAAGTCATTTTCAATCCTAGTGATCACAGACATTATAATTTATCCAAGGTGATTTGTCCCTAAAGTGGTCCCACAGGACTTCCATTGATGCACCCATTGCCACCACAATTGAGTTGATTCACCTTCTACTGGTCACCCTCTTCTTCTCCTTTCTTTCATCTTTCCCAACACTGTTGACTTCTCAAGGAAGCTGAGTATTTGCATTGGCTGACTGATTGACCATTTGCCATCAACTTGTTGTCAAGGCTCAGTGTCCAGATAGATAGATCTTCTCCAGGAAGATCTTTCCTTAACCTGGTCCTTCAAGCCTTGGTGGAGCAGTGGGCTGATGCCTCCTTAAGTAACACCAGCTGCCTGCAATTAGTGCAGGTTTGCATCCCACCAGGCTCAAGGTTGACTCAGCCTTCCATCCTTCCGAGGTAGGTAAAATGAGGACCCAGATTGTTGGGGGCAATAAGCTGACTTTGTAATAATGCCGCTTGGGGTGTGTGTGAAAGCCCTAACAAGCAGGCATATACATAGAATGAAAGCTACTGCTAAGCTTGTAAGCCGCCCTGAGTCTTCGGAGAAGGGCGGGATATAAATGTAATAAAAAAAATTTTTTTTAAAAAAAGTCTCCCAATGGTGCCTCCATCTCATTTCCTCCTGGTTGTCCTCTTCTACTCTTTGCTTCCATCTTTCTTTGCACTATGGACTTTTCCAAGGAGCTGATTATTTGCATTAATTGATAGATGGTGTACCATCAAGTTACTATTAGTCTTAGTGACCACACAGATCTACCTTTTTCTAGAAGATCCGTTCTTCATCCTTCCAAGTCTTCCAAAGGTGCCCCTATCACCAGTGCAAACTGAGTCTATCCAGCTTCTCATCATTGTCCTCTTCTTCTCTTTCCTTCTAACCTTCCCACCATCATAAAGGTCTTAAGCTGGCTCTTTGCACCAACTGAATGTTGGATGGATTATGTTGCCTTCAAGGTTGTTGACTCTGAGCAACCACCTAGATAGAATTTCTCCATGAGGACCTATTCCCAACCTGCTCCTCCCACTTCTAACGAGGCCTCCGTCGCCCCCATAACCGAATCCACCCATCTTCTTCCGGTCCTCCTCTGCTTCTCTTTCTTCCCACCTTTATAAGACGTGTCCAAGGCTCCTCCAAATTGTGTGTTTCCTAGAAGGGGTGTGTGTGTGTGCTTTGACGCGCAGGGAGGGAAGTTGGTCAAATTGTGGAGGCTTTGCACACCCTTGTTTCAAAAGCTCTGTCTTCCCACCCCCTTCGGCCCGCTCCTAGCCCACCCCCAGCCCTTCCAGAAGGCCTACCTCGAACATCTCAAGTCATGACCTGCTGCTTGTCATGGCTACACCTCTGGCGAACCACCCAGGCTGGCTAACAAATATGCCCCCAGCCCTCTTGGCTCTTATCTCCGTCAAAGAGCTTACATTTTTATATGGCATCTTAATAACCCATCACTTCCATTACAAGTACGTGCCTCTCATCCTCTTTCGCTCTTCTGCAAAGCCTGAGGCACCTTGCTCCAGCTCAGAAGGGTCAAGTCTCTTCCGAAGCATCCGGGCAGGGGTGGGTGAGAAGCTGGAAGGTCTTTTGGAGAGCCCCAGGGCCTCGTCTCCCTTTTCCTTCCTCCCTGCTCAAAGCCGCAAGAAAGGCAGGCTCCTTTTAGAGGTCTTTTGATGGGGCTACCAAGAAACCTGCTAAGGAATCCATTGGATTGTCTGTCGGTGTGGCCTGCTGGAGCAGCCTTTCTCCACCTTGGCAACTAGGGAAACGGGTGGGGCTTCAAGCCCCTAGAATTGCCCAGCCAGTGGGAAGAATTCCATGCATGTTGGCTGGAGAATTCTGGGAATTGAAGTCTACCTGTCTTCAACCTGCCAAGGCTGAGAAGGTTGCTTCTGAGGAAATCATTGCCTTTCCTTTCTTCCTTTCCTTTCCCTTCCCTTCCGTCCCCTCCCCCTCTCCCTTCTTCTATTCTTCCCTTCCATTCTACCCTCCCTTCCCCCCCTCCTTCTTTCCTTCCTCTCTTTCCCTCTTTTCCTTCATCTTTCTCCTTCCTTCCCTTCTCCTTACTTCTTCTCTCCCTTCTTTCCTTGTTTCTCCTTCCCTCCCTCCCTCCCTCTCTTTTTCATCATGCTTTCTCCTTCTTCCCCCTTTCCCTTCCTTTTTTCGTCTTTCCTTTCCTCCCCTCTCCTTCTCCTCCTATCCACCACTCTGGCTGAGGGATTTTAAAGTCCACGCATATTCAGGCTGCAGGGAAACACCAGATTAATTAATGTGTGAAGGGGCCCAATTCAAGAGAACCACTTGGTTTATTTAATACAAAATCAATTTAAAAAAAAAAACAAAAAAACACCCACCCGCTTGATCAAACAAGCAATTGTGACCTGGCTCAGCCATAAACCACAATGGGTGGGCTTACGTTCACTAAGGTAAAAGTAGCTACCCACATTACCGTTAAGCAACTAGGAGTTGTGTCATTTCTCTCTTGGGGCATGTTTCTGAAATGATACGGTTAAAATTAAAATCCTAACTTTCTGGAAGTTTCGGGATTTTGAAGAAGCTGCGGACGTGCAGTCTTTAATGTAGACTTTTAAAAAGGGGCTGTTAAGTAGCATATTGACATTTTGGTTTATCTTTGTACAAGCCTGAAGGAAATAGCCAGCGGGCAGGTGTGATTTTAAAAATATCATAAAACAGCATTTACAGTGTGGCTGATAACCCTGTCAGGTCAACAGGGAAATTTCCATTTGCTACCTGTTTGGATGAGTGCACAACTCCCATTTTATTTTATTTTGTATATTATAGGATAATACATAATATCACGTGATATTACATGATATGATATTTTATTATATTTTATTTTATTACAGGTAGTCCTCTACTTAGGACCACAACTGAGCCCAACATTTGTGTTGCTAAGCGAGACAGTTGTTAAGTGAATTTTGCCCCATTTTACGACCTTTCTTGACACGGTTGTTAAGTGAATCACTGCGGTCGTTAAAGTTAGTCACATGGTTGTTAAGTGAATCTGGCTTCCCTATTGTCTGAAATTCACCAAAGGGGAATCACGTGACCCCCAGGACACTGCAACCTTCATAACTACATGCCAGTTGCCTAGTGTCCGAATTTTGATGATGTGAGGATGCTGCAACGGTCGTAAGTGTGAACAATGGTCAGTGCAGTTATAACTTCAAACAGTCATTAAACAAATGGTTAAAAATTGAGGATTACCTGTAATCCCAGCTAGAACAGGCAATAGTCGATTGTTCAACGCTCCTGGAAGTCAACACTGGCAGTTTTTAACAAGAGATTAGACAACCGTTTGTCTGAAATGGTATAACGTTTCCTGCTTGAGCAGGGGGTTGGACTAGAAGACCTCCAAGGTCCCTTCCGACTCTGTTATTCTGTTACAGGTAGTTCTCAATTTACAACCATTCATTTCCTGACAGTTGAAAGTTACAACAGCACCGAAAAAAGTGACTTATGAGCAGTTTTCACACGACTGTGGCAGTATCCCCATGGCCACATGGACTCAAATTCAGACAGTTGGAAACTGACTTGTATTTATGACAGTTGCAGTGTCCTGGGGGGGTGTGTGTGTGTCACGTGATCCCCTTTTGCGACCTTGTGACAAGCACAGTCCATGGGGAAGCCGAATTCACTTAACTGTGTGACTAGCTTAACAACGGCAGTCATTCACTTGACATCTGTGGCAAGGAAGGTCGTAAAATGGGGCAAAACTCACTTAACAGATGTCTCGCTTAGCAACGGCAATTTGGGGCTCAGTTGTGAGTCGAGGACTGCCTTTACTCTGTCGGCAGTTTGAGGAGAGGGTTGGCTGCAATCTTTCCCCCAGTTTGAGCTGAGTCTATTCTCTTTCCACAGCCACCCGGGAATCGGCCTTCGTCCACGCCATTGCCTCGGCCGGAGTGGCTTTTGCCGTGACCCGATCCTGCGCTGAAGGTTCTGCCACCATCTGCGGCTGTGACACCCGTCACAAAGGTCCCCCTGGAGAAGGGTGGAAATGGGGTGGCTGCAGCGAGGATGTGGAGTTCGGCAGCATGGTGTCGCGGGAGTTTGCGGACGCGCGAGAAAACCGGCCAGACGCCCGCTCGGCCATGAACAGACACAACAATGAAGCCGGACGAACGGTAAGGATTGTGGTCTTCTCGTTTACGTTCCCTTAATGGGGTCCACATCAAATGACAAAGTTTCTTTCAGATTGAGGTTGACATACACACACATGTCCACACCGTGGCAGGGACACACACAAACAATCTATCCACTTCTAGTACAGGTAGTCCTCGACTTACAATCACAATCCGGACCTAAATTTCAGCTGCTAAGCCAGGCAGTTGTTGACCCTGGGACACTGCAACCGTCATAAGTATGAGTCAGTTGCCAAGCATCTGAATTTTGATCATGTGACCATGGGGATGCTGCAAAAGTCCTAAGTCACTGTTTTCAGGGCCGTTGGAACTTCAAACGGTCACTAAACAAATGCTTGTAAGTTGAGGACTTCCCGTACAAATATTATAGTCAATTAATCTTCTCCTTCTTTGTCCCCTCCTTCCTTCCTTTCTTTTCTTTTTTCTTTTCTTCTTTCTTTCTTTCTATTTCTTTCTTTCTTCCTTCTTTTCTTTCTTTTCTTTCTTTCTTTCTTTCTTTCTTTCTTTCTTTCTTTCTTTCTTTCTCTCTCTCTCTCTCTCTCTCTCTCTCTCTCTCTCTCTCTCTCTTTCTCTCTTTTTCAGTCCATCATAGACCACATGCATCTCAAATGCAAGTGCCACGGGCTGTCCGGCAGCTGTGAGGTCAAGACCTGTTGGTGGTCTCAACCAGACTTCCGGGTCATCGGTGACTTCCTCAAAGATAAGTACGACAGCGCTTCTGAGATGGTGGTGGAGAAACACCGAGAATCCCGCGGCTGGGTCGAAACCCTGCGCCCCAAATATAATTTCTTCAAAGCACCCACAGAGCGAGACCTAGTCTACTATGAAAATTCCCCAAATTTTTGTGAGCCCAATCCTGAAACCGGTTCATTTGGCACCCGCGACCGAGTCTGCAACATCAGCTCTCATGGCATCGACGGTTGTGACCTGCTGTGTTGCGGCCGTGGACACAACACACGGACCGAGAAGAGGAAGGAGAAATGTCATTGTATCTTCCACTGGTGCTGCTATGTCAGCTGCCAGGAATGTGTAAGGATCTACGACGTTCACACATGCAAGTAAAAAGGGATAACTTGCTCCATCATAGGAGATGAACTGGAAGGAACTTTTTTTTTTTAGTTGGGGGAAAAACGATTTCTTGAGAGTGAATGAAGAGAAACGGAAAGAGAGGGAACAAGAAGATAAAATGGGTGGACTAGGATAGATCTAATGTCTTCTGGGTCATCCCACCTGGAAATTAAATTTGCAACACCATCAACAAGAGAAACAAACTAACGGGGGTCGTTCATTCTCACTATCGTTCTACGGAGAGGAGATGCTGATTTCTTTAACTAGACATAGAATTGGGTGTAGTTGTCTTCTGGGTGTCATCTCTTCCTTCTTTGAAACCACAAGCCACCGGATCTATAGGTGAATTCTGAACTCGGAAGATGATTCTACGCAAGGATCCGCCTGTTACAGCACCAACTGTAAACCAGGATTTTAACTGTTGTATAGGATTGAAAACGGTCCACACATCACAGTTTATCAAAGATCTCCCATAACTTCTTGAGGGAATTAAAAGGATCTGAAGAGGACCCGTTGCTCTGTGGATGGGCCGTTTGTGTTGTCTCCTGAACTGGATGATAACGGTGTCTCGTACCGTTACGGGAAGTGATGCTTTGAGAAAACAATCGTGCTCATACAGCATGTTGGACAAAAGACACACACACACCTACACATGCACAGACATAGGCTGTGTTTCAAGTATGTGTAGAACACTCTCGCGCGGCCTGGGATCGGTCTTGAGGAGATTTGGTGTTTCTTGTTCGGGCTGCGAGAAATCGTCTCGTAGACTGCACTCAATGCGGATCCAATAAATGGTTCTCTTGTGTTTGATGCCTTATTGTATGGTTGGTTAATCAACAAATATTGTATTGCCACGATGGAGAGGAGGAGAAAACCGGGCAATAGTCTTCATCTTTATTTGAGCCATGCAAGACATGAAATAAAATGTTGAATTCATGGTTATCATTGTGACTTGGTGGTTTTCGAGGTCAAACGTCCGCCTCTTATGCGCCAGTTGTCCCGCGTCAAAATGCAACTTTCACATGCTCACACCTGGGGTACAGTTAGGTCCTCAACTTACAACCACAATTGAACCCAAACTTTCCACGGCTAAGAAAGACAGTTGTGCCCCCTTTTATGAACTTTCTTGCCCCCATTGTTAAGTCAATCATGCAGTTGTTAAATTAGAAACACCGTTGTTGCTTCCCCATTGACGCTCCTTTTGAGAGGTTTAAACAAGGGGATCTGTTGACTCCGGGAAACCTGCAACCGTCGTAAATATGAGCCAAACATCCAAATTTGAATCACCTGCCTCTGCGCACGCTGCAACAGTTATGTGAGAAAGGGTCATAAGTCACTTTTTTTTAGTGCCGTTGTAATTTTGGACGGTCACTAAACAAATGGGGGGTAAGTAGAGGACTGCTTGTAGATATATCCTGGGAGATTCCAGAGTAGAGCTACCAAAATCTCTTCCCATGCAGTCCAGGACTGTGCAGGGTTTCCTCTAATTCCTGCTTCAGCTGCACAATTAATCACAACCTAGTAGTGTCCCCCAGTTGCATCTAGAGACTGTCCAGCTTGGGGAAAAAGAAGGGGCTTGGGAAGACAAACAGTTCCTCAAATACGTATTTTTATGATCATGCAGGACAGATAAATGCAGATGACTTCAGGGCATAGAATTACAGAATCACAGAGTTGGAAGGGTCCTTGGAGGTCTTCTAGTCCAACCCCCTGCTCAGGCAGGAGACCCTATAGCATTTCAGACAGTCCAATCTCTTTTTAAAAACCTCCAGTGTTTGGAGCATTCACAACTTCTGCAGTTGAGCTGTTCAACTGGTTAATCTAACTGTCAAGAAATTTCTCCTTAGTTCCAGGTTGCTTCTCTCCTTGAGTAGTTCCCATCCGTTGCTTCTTGTCCTGCCTTCAGGAGCTTTGGAGAATAGCTTGACCCACCCACCCCTTTGTGGCAATCCCTCAAATACTGGAAGACTGCTATCATGTCACCCCTAGTCCTTCTTATTGTTAAACCACACATACCCAATTCCTGCAACCGTTCTTCATGTCTTAGCCTCCAGACCCTGAATCACCTTTGTTGCTCTTCTCTGTACTCTTCCCAGAGTCTCAGCATCCCTTTTATACCGTGGTGACCAAAACCGGATAGAGTATTCCACGTGTGGCCTTACAGAGGCGTTGTAAAGCGGCACTAACACTTCATGTGGCCTTGATTCTATATGCCTTTGCTAATGCAGCCTAGATAGGCTATGGAGTCCAGACAATCCTCTGCAGTGTTTCTCTCTACCTTGAAACTGTTCCTGCAGAGACCTGTGGGATCCCTCATTTTTTAGACAGAGCAACCCAAATGCAGAGTTGCACATTCACTGTGCATATTCCACACCTCTGTGTTAGAGCTCACGGTCTCACGATACACCAGTGAAAGGAGGGAGTTTGCCTTGCGATGGTGGGATACCCATTTGGAAGCCCACCTAAACTTAGTAGTAGTGTTACTATATGGTTAAGCACAGTAGTGGGATTCAAACAGGTGAACAACCGGTTCTCTGTGTGGATGCCGCTTCCAAGAAGTCCATTCTGGGCCTGGGGCAACCAAAAAATTTAGCTGCTGGTTCTGCCGAAGTGGTACGAACCGGCTGGATCCCACCAGTGGTTAAGCACCACCATCTCCACAGATGCACTGACCCCAGGCAGTGGTCAACTAACTGCTAAACTGATAGCATTAATTGAACCCCAGAGGCCAGGTGACAAGATCAGAACACCAACAGGAGAAAGTATTTGTAGCTCCAGGTTGAACTCTGGGGTCCTTGGTGACCTCAAAGCTGAGTAGTTTTCTTGCAACTAGGCAACATCATCCGTGTTAAAAGAGAGAGTGGAGCTTGTGAAAAGGAGGAGGAGGAGGAGGAGGAGGAGGAGGAGGAGGAGGAAGGTAAGGAAGACTGGGGTCCTTGGAGTTCTCTGAGCTTCGTTATTTCTTGCAGACATTTCATGAAGCAACTCAGGAACTTCAACAGTGGTAGAAGGGAGTGGGGTTTGCGGAGAGGAGGAGGAGGAGGAGGAGGAGGAGGAGGAGGAGGAGGGTAAGGAAGACTGGGGTCCTTGGAGTTCTCTGAGCTTTGTTATTTCTTGCAGACATTTCATGAAGCAACTCAGGAACTTCAACAGTGGTAGAAGGGAGTGGGGTTTGCGGAGAGGAGGAGGAGGAGGAGGAGGAAGGACTGTGGGGTCCTTGGTGCTCTCTGAGCTTCGTGGTTTCTTGCAGACATTTCATGAAGCAACTCAGGAACATCATCAGCGTTAAGAGGGAGTGGAGTTTGCGCAGAGGAGGAGGAGGAGAAGAGGAAGAAAAAGAAGAAGAAAAACACTGGGGTCCCAGGAGTTTTCTGAGCTGTTTCTTGCAGACATTTCATGAAGCAACTTGGGAACATCAACAGTGGTAGAAGGGAGTGGGGTTTGCGGAGAGAAGGAGGAGGAGGAGGAGGGGGTGGGGGTGAAGGAGGAGGAGGAGGAGAAAGAAGAAGAAGAAGACTGGAGACCTTGGTACTCTCTCAGCTTCATTATTTCTTGCAAACATTTCATGAAGCAACTCGGGAACATCAATGGTGGTAGAAGGGAGTGGGGTTTGCGGAGAGGAGGAGGAGGAGGAGGAGGTGAAGAAGATTGGAGTTGATTCTTGCAAACATTTCAGGAACTCAGGAACCTCATCAGTGCTAGAAGGGAGTGAGGTTTGTGGAGAGGAGGAGGAAGAAGAAGAAGAAGCAGAAGCAGAAGAAGACTTGGGTCCTTGGTGCTCTTTGAACTTCATTGTTTCTTGCAAACATTTCGTGAAGGAACCCGGAAACATCAACCAGGGCTAGAAGGGAGTGGGGTTGGAGGAGGAGGAGGAGGAGGATTGTGGGGTCCTTGGTGCTCTCTGATCTTGGTTGTTTTCTGGCAGACATTTCATGACCCTACTAGCTAACATCATCAGTGCTAGCGAGTGAGTAGAGTTCTATCTTCCAGCATTGATGATGTTTCCCTAGTTGGGTCATGAATCTTCTGCAAGAACAACTGCCAAGGTCAGAGAACCCCATGATCAAAGCAGCTGCCATGGCCTTCCTCGCCCCACATTTCTATCATAGATGTAAGCATTTTCTCTATGCCAGGCTGTCCCAAGGCCTAGAAAGGAATGGAAAACATCAAGTATCACCAAAAAGGGAAGCTTTGTCTCCTTGCACTTGGACTTTCCAATTTATTTGGGGTTCAGCAAAGAGAATAATAATAATTTCCACAAAGTCTGTAGACCACCACGCCGCACAATTAGTGGGTTTCTGACCCCTAATTATCCACCTTATAGAATATTAAACTGTGCACCCAATTTTACGACATTTTCCTTGCCATGGTTTCTTAAGCAAATCACTGCAGTTCTTCAGAGAATCAGACCGTCAAATTCCATAGATAATCCTCGACTTATGCCCATTTGTTTAGTGACCATTCCAAGTTAAAACAGCACTGAAAAAAGTGACTTCTGACCGTTTTTCACACTTACGACCACTCCTGCATCCTCGTGATCACTTGATAAAAATTCAGGCGGTTGCCAACTGACTCATATTTGCAACAGTTGCAGTGTCTCCCGGGGTCGTGTGATCCCCTTTTGCGGCCTTCTGACGAGCAAAATCAATGGGGGGAGCCTTATTCGCTTAACAACCGTGGTACTAACTGAACAACTGCAGTGATTCACTTAACAACCAGCTTCCCCATTATCTTTGCTTTTCAGAAGGTCGTAAAAGGGGATCCCAGGACACTGCAGTTAAGTTAGTAACACTGTTATTAAGTGAATCTGACTTCCCCCATTGATTTCGCTTGTCAGAAGTTCACAAAAGGGGATCACGTGATCCCGGGACGCTGCAACTGTCATAAATGTGAACCAGTTGCCAAGCATCTGAATTTTGATCACAGGACCATGGGGATGCTGCAAGGGTCATAAGTGCAAGGACCCTCTTTCCAGCGCTATTGCATCTTCAAACATTTACTAAATGACTGTAAGTCAAGAATTTTGATCACCTGACTGGGGATTCTGCAACGGTTGTAAATGTGAGGATCAGTTGTAAATGCAAGTTTTCCTCCTAAAGTCACATTTTTCAGTGATGCTGTAACTTCAGTCACTAACAAATGGTTATAAGTTAAGAGTGATCCAGCACGCTATTTTGGTAACGGAGGGAAAAAAAAATCCTTGACTTACACCTGTTCCACTTATTATTATTATTATTTTATTTATTATTTATTAAATTTTTATACCGCCCTTCTCCCGAAGGACTCAGGGCGGTGTACAGGGCAATAAATATCAAAATGTAAATACAAAAGTTAAAAAAGAAGTTAAAAAGAATTAAATAATTATGCCCAATATAATACAATAATAAAAGTGTGTTAAAACTAAATCCAACCCCAAACCCATCAGACCAGGCCAGATTGTTCAAATAAATACGTTTTTAAATTGCGCCGGAAGGAGCGAAGGTCGGGGGCCATCCGGAGCTCAACCGGCAAGCAGTTCCACAGGTCTGGCGCGCCCACAGAGAACGCTCTCCCCCTGGGGGCCACCAGTCGGCATTCTCTGACCGGAGGCACCCTGAGGAGGCCCTCTCTGTGACCATATAGTGACCATTTGAAGTTACAATGGCACTGAAAAAAGTGACTTATGAACATTTTTCACACTTACAATGGTCGCAGCAACCTCGTGATCACTAGATCAAAATTCAGATGGTTGCCAACTGACTCATATTTATGACGGTCGCTGTGTCCCAGGGAGGGGGGTGTCACATGATCCCCGTTTGCGAGCTTCCGATACACAAAATCAACAGGGAAGCCCAGATTCACTTAACAACCGTGTGAGTAACTTAACAACTGCAGGGATTCACTTAGCAACGGTGGTAAGAAAGGTTGTCAAATGGGGCACCGAGCAACTGTCATGCTTCGCAACAGAAATTTTGGGGTGAATTATGGTCCTAAGTCGAAGACTACCTGTGCAAATGAGCTGCGTGATACAGATACCTGAGGAGCTCACCTATTCTTGCTCTCTGACCTGCCTACCTTTACCTGTCTGTTGAAAGACTCCTAGATAGAGCGGTGAACCCCAGAGCTGAGCCCCATTGCTGAACACAGGTTGCTAAACGTGATTTGAGGGTCGCAGCTGGAAGGACCGCAACGTGTGTGTTCCAGCCTGGGCAGGTTTTTGACCCATGTGCCAATCCCTAAGGCGATGGGCTACGCTGGGGTTCACCTGGGCGCCAGGGGACTGTCAGGAGGTGAGATGGTGTAGAGCAGCCAGCATTTTTGAAGACAGGTCGATACCATCCGTCAGAGGAGCGGCTCAGACAGAGAGAAGGCAACCGGTCTGCTTCTGGCTGAAACCACTTGAAACAGACCGGAGCATTGACAGATCTTGTGGGAGGTCTCCTTCAGCCACATCTGGGTGGCCAGGTCTTGGCTCTCTGGCTCAAAAAGTGGTCTGACTGATTAAAAGGTCATTACCTTTTGTTTGTGTGTGTGTGTGTGTGTGTGTGTGTGTGTGTGCGTCTCTACCTTTCTACAAGATGCTTTGAGCAGGGCACGGATTCGAATCCTGAACTTTCTCTGTCAGGGCCTCTGTGATCCACGAAGGTGTGAGAAACAAAATTAGGAAGAATGGGAATTTGTGAAATGGACGCACACAGTGCAGTTGGTCACACCTCTTTAGCAAACCGTTTTGAAAAGGCAGTTTATGTTTTAAAATCTAGGCTGGGAACAACAGTGGTTCTCAACCTTGGCTACTTTAAGATGAGTGGACCCAGAATCCCCCAGCCACCATGCATGTTCAACTCCTAGAATTCTCCAGCCACTATGCATGGACTTCAGCTCCCAGAATTCCCCAGTTACTATGCATGGACTTCAATCCCCCGAATTCCCCAGCCTCCACATGTTGACTTCCATTCCCAGAATCCCCCACCCACCATGCATGGACCAATTCCCAGACTCTCCCAGCCGCTTTGCATGGACTTCAACTCCCAGAATTCCTTGGCCACTATCCATGGACTTCCAACTCCCAGAATTCATGCACATTGATTAGGCTCAGAAGTATAAAAAAAGGGGGGTGGCTGATAGGTGCCAGTATGTGAGACAAGCAGGAAATACAAAATACAAAAAATTACATCTCCCAACATCCCTAGGAGGCAGGACCAGAGAGAAGAGAGGCTAAAACCTGAAATCTCAACACAACCAGGTTTTCGATTAGTTATGCCTTACTGTTTAGATTGTGGCTTAATCTTGATATCGGTGGGACCTTGGGTTTTCCATTGGTTATGCCTTAGTTTAGGGGTCTTCAAACTTGGCCCTTTTATGACTTGTGGACTTCAACTCCCAGAATTCCTCAGCCAGCATGTGCCTGGCTGGCGAATTCTGGGAGTTGAAGTCCACAAGTCATAAAAGGGCCATGTTTGAAGATCCCTGGATTAGTCTTCATATTGTGCCTTTATTTTTTTACTGTAGATTGGATAGAGCTTGGGTTTTTGATTGGTTATGCCTTATCTTTTAAATTGTGCATTAATTTTTAGATTCAGATTTCTAGATTTGATTTTATATAGTTTTTACATTGGCTATGCCTCAGTTCTTAGATTGTGCTTCACTTTTTAGTCTGATTGGACCTCAGGTTTTCAATTGGGTTTTAGATTGTGCCTTAATTTTTAGATCTGGATTTTTAGCTTTAATTTTAGATTGTGTTTAGATTGCTTTGGGAGTTGGGTTTTTAGATGATTGCCACTGCACTTTCAGCAGATTTTGTCTTAGTTTGCAGATTGGTCCTGCATTCACTTTACAATAGTAATAGTAATACAGGTAGTCCTCAATTTACGACCACAATTGAGCCCAAAATTTCTGTTGCAAATTGAGACATTTGTTGACTTTGGCCCCATTTGACGAACTTTTTTTTGCCACGGTTGTTAAGCAAAATCCCAGAAAGTTGTGAAGTTTGTAACATAGTCATTAAGTGAATCTGGCTTTCCCTATTGATTTTGCTTGTCAGAAGGTTGCAAAAGAGGATCACGTGACCCCAGGACACGGCGACCGTCGTAAATATGAGTCAATTGACAAGAGTCCAAATTTTGATCACGTGACCCTGGGGATGATGCAATGGCCGTAAGGGTGAAAAAAATAGTCCTAAGACACTTTTTTCATAAGCCCTTGTAAATGGAGGACTGTCGTAAGTCCGCCTTAATCTTTTGTGGGATTGTGCCTTAATTTTAGGGAGATCCTGAGTTGTGTACAGGAGTACATCTGGAGAAGAAAAAAAAAAAACTTGTATTTCCAAATTCTAGGGGGAGCCCCATCTCACCCGCTCTGGCAGGGAACGACAGTCTTTGGAGTCCCTCCCCTGCCATTGAAACATGCACCCTGCAAAAAAAATTTTGAAAAAAAAAAAATTAGGAAAAGTTTGTTCCTACTCTTCCTCTCCAATTTTGGATTCTGTTTGCCACCTCCCCTTCTCCCAAACCTCAATTTCTGCCTCTCCCAGAGACCCCCAACCCCTTCGTGAGCCAGCCCTGGTTTCCCCTGGGACACATCAAAGGCCAGCCAGAGATTTATCCTGCCCCTTCTTATGGTGTAATGTTTAATTTGGGGTGGGGGCAACAAGAGCCAGGCCCTCTTGGACCTACAGGGGGTAAAGGGGTGTATGAGGGACACAGAGTTGCTTTAAAAAAAAAAAATCAATTAGCAATCTGCAAGGGGGTTGCTATTTGCAAGACACCCCCACAGTTCTGCATTAAGGTGGGTTTTCCTCCTCCATTCTCACGCCTTTCCTCTATACTCCCCCCTCCCCTTTTTATTTTTCACAGCCTCTCAAGTACCTGTGAACCTGGCCATTTCCCTCTGGCCACCCCACCCACCCCTGGGGCCCACCCCCAGATGAAAAGCCCCCCCCCAGGGGAAGCAGCAATGCAAAGGAAGAGGGGGGGGCATATCTGCCCCAAACCCCAGCCATAAAATTCTTTTCAAGGGCTTGAGAGGTGGAGAGAAGGGAGAGAATGTAGCTGCCTACTCATTTGCAACTGATAGGTGGGGGCATGAGAGGAAGGGAGGGGAAGAGAGACTTCGGAGGGGAGGGGTCTGTACAGCTTCACTTCCAGCATTTTGGGCAAGGGGTGTTGGGGGGCTGGCCCATTCCTCTCAGCCATGCCTACCCTGCAGGGTTGTTGTGGGACAATGGACAGGGATCTAGAAGGCTACTGTATTAAAATATAGATAAATGCAGGAAGACTGGAAAAAGGGTGGACTTTGATTCCCAGAATGTCCCAGCCAGCCTGAATGGACTTCAATTCCCAGAATTCCCTAGCCAGCATACTGGATGGAGAATTATGGGAATTGAAGTCCATTCATGCTGGTTGAGGGATTCTGGGAATTGAAGTCCATTCATGCTGGATGAGGGATTCTGGGAACTGAAGTCCATTCGTGCTGGATGAGGGATTCTGGGAATTGAAGTCCACTCATGCTGGATGAAGGATTCTGGGAATTGCATTCACGCTGGCTGGGGAATTCTGGGACTTGGTCCATTAATGCTGGCTGGGGAATTCTGGGACTTGAGGTCCACACATGTTCAAATTGCCAAGATTGAGAAACACTGATTTATACCAATTTATATTTTCAGCAAAAGCTGATAAAGAACATCGAGGCAAAGGTCTCCAAATCTGCCTATCAAAACTTTGAGTTCAACTTAATACCAAAAAGAAAATTGCCGTAGTTTGCTTTTTTTTCCCCATGAATTTTTTTTTATTCCTGCCAATATGCCATGGTTTTAATAGTCTATTAAACTACGGTGTGAATCAGAATGAGAGCTGGAAGGGACCTTCAAGTTCTCCCTGCTCAGGCAAGAGTCATAGAATAACAAGAGTTGGAAGGGGCCTTGGAGGTCTTCTAGTCCAACCCCCAGCTCAAACAGGAGAGACACTAGATCATTTCATATAAATCACTAGAGGAAAATGAAGTCCGGATAGCAGAACAGCAGAACAGATAAAGCACTGAGCGTTGTCTTTCCTCATATGCTCCTATCAAAACTGGAAAGAACAGACGACTAGAATAGAATAGAGCTGAAAGGGACCTTGGAGGTCTTCTAGTCCAGCCCCCTGCTCAAGCAGGAGAACCTATGCCGTCTCAGACCAGTGACTGCTTAGCCTCTTCTTAAAAATCTCCAGCGATGGAGCGCCCACGATTTCTGGTGGCAGGCTGTTCCACTGGTTAATTGTCCTCATTGTTAGGAACATTCTCCTTAATTCCAGGTTGCTTCTCTCTTTGGTCAGTTTCCAACCATCGTTTCTCGTCCTGCTCTCTGGTGCTTTGGAGAATAAGTTGACCCCCTCCTCTTCCTTGTGGCAGCCCCTCAAATACTGAAATACTGCTATCATGTCTCCCCTATTTCTTTTGTTCTTTAGACTAGTGGCCAAACCCAAGTCCCGCAGCCGTTCTTCGTATGTTTTAGTCTCCAGGCCTTCGATCATCCTAGTTGCTCTTCTCTGCACTTTTTCCAAACTCTCAACGTCTTTTTTGTGATAGGGTGACCAAAACTGGTTGCAGTATTCCAGATGTGGTCTCACTAGGGTTTTATAAAGCAGTACTAATACTTCACATGATCTTGATTCTATGCCTCTGTTTATACAACCCAGGATTGTGTTAGCTTTTTTGGCTGCTGCAGCACACGGCTGGCTCACGGTCGAGTGATCGTCCACTAGGACTCCGAGGTCCCTCTCACAGTGACTGTTTTTAAGCCAGATCTCGCCCAGCCTGTATTTGTATATTTGATTTTTCTTGCTTAAATGTAAAACTTTGCTTTTCTCCACATTAAAACTCATTTTGTTGGAGAAGGCAGCAAAATGTTGCAGAATGTTTACATTTCTCCAGGAAAATTTGTCTGGGACCAAACAGGAGACGTTAACATACAAGTGATCCTCGACTTATGACCTGTTGTTTAATGACTGTTCAGAATGACAATGGTCTTCAGAAAGGTATTTTACAACCTGTAAAGAGCTTCTGGCAACATTGCAAACTCTTGGAATTGTTTCTTAATTTTTTCATAATTTATGCCCACCTTTATTATTTTTATAAATACCTCAAGGCAGTGAACAAACCTAATACTTTCTCCCTCTGCTATTTACCCTACAATAATAATCCTGTAGGTTGGTTGGGCTGAAAGAGTTACCCAGCTGTGGTTTTCATAGCAAAGGCGGGACTAGAACTCACCATCTCCTGGTGATTGGCCCAAAATCACGCAGCTGTGGCTCTCACAGCTAAGGCGGGACTAGAACTCACCATCTCCTGGTGATTGGCCCAAAATCACCCAGCTGTGGCTTTCACAGCTAAGGTGGGACTAGAACTCACCATCTCCTGGTGATTGGCCCAAAATCACCCAGCTGTGGCTTTCATAGCTAAGGTGGGACTAGAACTGACAGTCTCCTGGGGATTGGCCCAGAGTCACCAGCTCTGGCTTCCAAGGCTAAGGCAGAACTAGAACTCACCGCCTCCTGGGGATTGGCCCAGAGTCACCCAGTCATGGCTAAGGTGGGATTAGAACTCACCGTCTCCTAGTGATTGACTCAGTCACCCAGCCGGCTTTCCTGCCTGAGGTGGGACTAGAACTCACCATCTTCATCATACATCACTTTTTTCAGTGATATTGCAACTTTGAACAGCCACTACACAAATACTTGTAAGTCAAGGTCTATCCTGTACTGTTTGTTAACCGCAATAAATATCTCCTCCTCCCCACTACAACACAGCACAACACAACAATGATTCTTTTATTATCAGGTTGGCAACCAAAAGAAAAAAAAACATATTGTTTTCATGGCAACTTTACAAAAATGATTCACCATGCATTTTTTGGAGATTTTTCTTCCCAACTTCCCCTTCTAGTCCAGAGGTCTCCAAACCTGGCAACTTTGAGATGGGTGGACTTCAACGCCCAGAATTCTCCATCCCGCCATGCAGTCTGGCTGGGGAATTCTGGAAATTGAAGTCCACAAGTCTTAAAGCTGGCTGGCTGGCTGAGGAGAAATCCTCAAGTCTTAAAAGTGTCATTTCTGAAGTCTACATGTCTTAAAGCTGCATGGTTGGCTGAGGAATTCTGGGAGTTGAAGTCCTCAAGTCTTAAAGTTACATTGCTGGCTGAGGAATTCTGGGAGTTGAAGTCTACAAGTCCTAAAGCTGGATGGCTGGCTGAAGAATGCTGGGAGTTGAAATCCTCAAGTCTTAATCGCTGGCTGAGGAATTCTGGGAGTTGAAGTCCTCAAGTCTTAAAGTTACATTGCTGGCTGAGGAATTCTGGGATTCTTAAAAGTCTATGGCTGGCTGAGGAATTCCGGGATTGAAGTCCCCAAGTCTTAAAAGTCTATGGCTGGCTGAGGAATTCTGGGAATTGAGGTCCCCAAGTCTTAAAGCTGCATGGTTGGCTGAGGAATTCTGGGAGTTGAAGTCCTCAAGTCTTAAAGTTACATTGCTGGCTGAGGAATTCTGGGATTGAAGTCCTCAAGTCTTAAAAGTCTATGGCTGGCTGAGGAATTCTGGGAATTGAGGTCCCCAAGTCTTAAAGCTGCATGGCTGGCTGAGGAATTCTGGGAGTTGAAGTCCTCAAGTCTTAAAGTTACATTGCTGGCTGAGGAATTCTGGGATTGAAGTCCCCAAGTCTTAAAAGTCTATGGCTGGCTGAGGAATTCTGGGAATTGAGGTCCCCAAGTCTTAAAGTTACATTGCTGGCTGAGGAATTCTGGGATTGAAGTCCCCAAGTCTTAAAAGTCTATGGCTGGCTGAGGAATTCTGGGAATTGAGGTCCCCAAGTCTTAAAGCTGCAGGGCTGGCTGAGGAATTCTGGGAGTTGAAGTCCAAGAGCTGCCAAGTTTGGAGATCTCTGTCCTACTCCAAAGCAGAACATCCTTCCCTGGTGATTGCTGATCCTGTTGCCAACCACAACCAACATTGGTTAGTTGTTCCAGATCAGCTCTCAGCAACCACAGGAAGTCATCTGAGGTGGACCCAAGGGAAGACTGCAGTTCGAAAGATCAGGCTGACGAAATGATGATCCAGACCAGCCCGCTTTTCCAAGATAAAAAAACAACAACAAACAGCTTTTGCAAAAACCGAAAAGAAAAAAATAATGCGATACTTACTGTTTGGAGGATGCAAATCAATTTTGTGTCAAGCCGTGAACAGGTTGTGTAAGTGTAAATATTGCAGCGAAGGGTTTCATGGCCCACAAAACTGTGAAAAGCCAGAGGAACAAGTCAGCCAGACAAGATGATTAAAATGAAAAGCCGGAGGTAAAAATGTTACTTTTCTCCTTGTTTTCACTCCCTTCCTTCTTTGAAGCCCCAAGCTAAGAAAACACCTCTGCTCAATTTTATTTTATTTTATTTATTTATTTTTGCTGAAATGAAAAAGGGGAAAAAAAATAACTAAAAGATGTTAAGAGATTTGGGTCTCAGCCAGCCTGTTGACAGAGCTCTGACACGCTTTTAATGATTCTGAATTGGGTGGCTGTTGCCCAAACATTCCTGAGATGGTTGGATTTAATCACCCATCTCTTGTTCTAAATTATTTTCTTCGCCTCATTAATTTTTCAGGTTCCTTCTGGGACATCTGGGGAGGGAGGGAAAAAATGTAATTTTTCTCTCTTTGGATGCCTGTGCTGGGTTTTTTCCTCCCAATTACGATTGTGTGGAAGAGTGCAACAGTTTGATATTTTAGATGAGAGAGAGAGGGAGAGAGAGAGAAGTGAAGGAGGAGTGGATGGGTGGGTGACAAATAGATAATAGAGATGATTGATGATAATGACAAATGGCTGGATAGAAGGAAGGGTGGGGAGAGAGAGGGATGATAGATAATAATAATAATAATAATAATAATAATAATAATAATAGTTGTTGTTGTTGTTATTATATTATTATTATTATTATTATTATTATTATTATTATTATTATTATTATTATTATTAATATACCGCCCTTCTCCCGAAGGACTCAGGGCGGTGAACAGGGCAAATATATAAAAAATACAAAAATACAAAAGTTAAAAGAAAATTAAACATATGCCCGACTAAAAACAGTAAATACAAATATTAAAAATGACCATAAAACCCAACCCATCCCCCATCAGGCCAGGCCGGCTTGTTCAAATAAGATAGATAGATAGATAGATAGATAGATAGATAGATAGATAGATAGATGGATGGATGGATGGATGGATGGATGGATGGATGGATGGATGGATAGATAGATAGATAGATAGATAGATAGATAGATAGATAGATAGATAGATAGATAGATAGATAGATAGATAGATATGGAGGGAAGGAGGGATACATAGAGACAGCGACAGAGAGATCATAGATAGCTGATAGTAGATAGGATAAGATGATAAATAGGATAAGATAAATAGACAGACAGAGATATAGATTGCACAAGTGATACTGGAGTGATGGGCATCTCCAGGAGCAAAGATTTCTGCCCGATTTTGCACCGGTGGTGACAAACCGCGAAATTCGAACCCTATTGCTAAACCCGGATATGTGACTCCTAAGTCTGTTGTCCTTGATCCATGGGACCCGACTGGTTTTTAAAATCCAGTTAGCTCCCCCCCCCTCGCGCGTGCATGTGCTTGGACTCCAGCATGCGTGTGGAAGGTCAGCTCTGCCTTTTTTTCCCCTCGCGCAAACGTGGGTGTGCAGCAATTCACGATAACCGAGTTGATCTGCTTTACAGAATAATTCCTTAGGGGGGCTCTACTAAACCTTGCTGCCAAAAAAGAAGGAAAAAAAAGGAAATTAAATTAAAATTAAACCCCCTTCCCTTTGCAACTTGGCCTTCCAGCTCGGGTATCCCCTCGAGGGATCCATCATGGTGTAATTGAGGCGGTTAGTCTGGACTCTGGTGTGACATTGTGTGAGGGTGAATGAAGCTGGCCAGGCAGGGCTAGGATGCCCTGCGAGCCACCGCTGCGCTCTATTCAGGCTGCCTCTGATGTGTTTCATTGCTCCTCGCCCCTCAAATTCCTGGCCCAGTGGTGGGTTTTTCTCTGCGTTTTGTTACTGTTTCTTAAAGACCTCGGCAGGCTGCCGGGCCTGAAAGGAATCAAATTATTAAAGATTTTGTGGAAAATCCAAGGAGAATGGAGCCTATTCTATAAGAAGGATGGCATTGTGTCTCCGGAGGGGAAGGTTCTCAGCTGCTCTTCCCCGCGACGGCGGCGTTCAAGTCGGCTTTTGTGGCCTTAACCCTTTCACAAGGAGGAAAATGATGTTTAGCTGAGCACAAAATGCCCTCTTCCCCACCCTTCTTTCTTTCTTTCTTTCTTTCTTTCTTTCTTTCTTTCTTTCTTTCTTTCTCCTTCCATCTCTCCTTCTCTTCTTTATCTATTTTTTCTTCCTCTTTCCATCACTTCCTTCCTTCTTCTATCCTTCCTTCTTTCCCTCCCTTTTTTCATTCCTCTTTTCTTTCTTCCATCCTTCCTTCCCTCCCTTTACCTTCCTCTTCCCTCCCTCCCTCCTTCTTTTCTTCCTTCCTTCTCTCCTTCCACTGTCCCTCATTCCTCCCTCTCCCTTCCTACTTTCCTTCCACTTCCTTCCTTCCTTTCTTCTTTCTTTCTTTCTTTCTTTCTTTCTTTCTTTCTTTCTTTCTGTCTGTCTGTCTGTCTGTCTTTCTTTCTTTCTTTCCTTCCTTCCTTCCTTTCTTCTTTCTTTCTTTCTTTCTGTCTTTCTTTCTTTCTTTCTTTCTTTCTTTCTTTCTTTCTTTCTTTCTTTCTTTCTTTCTTTCTTTCTTTATCACTCCACGCTGCCCTCCAATCCAGTTTCACCTTATTATTTTTGTTTTCAACACACAACAGGAATTTGAGTCCTCTGAATGTTTTCCTTCCAAAGCTGGCCCAAAAGAATGTAAAATGAAGAAATGGAACCCAAAAGGCAAAGGCTGGGTGGATAGGTGGATAGGAAGGAAGAAGGGCCAAGTCAGCCCCAAAGGAATTAATTGCTCGTGTTTAGAAATGTGTTTCTTCCAGTCCCACCTTGATGCACTATTTAATCTAAACATCAAGAGGAAAATTATCCAGGCTGATCCCTTCGGAATTAACAGAATAACAAAATTATTTGGACTAGGGGTCTTCTAGTCCAGCCCCCTGCTCAAGTAAGAGACCTTATACTATTCTGGACATTACCTCCAGTAATGGAGCACCCACAACTCCTGGAGGCAAGCCATTCAACTGATTTAAATGTTCTGACTGTCAGGAAGTTTCTCCTTAGTTCCAGGTTGCTTCTCTCCTTGATGAGTTTCCCTCCGTTGCTTCTTCTCCTGCCTTCAGGCGCTTTGGAGAACAGCTTGACTCCCTCTTCTTTGGGGCAGCCCCTGAGATATTGGAACACTGCTATCATGTCACCCCTCACCCTTCTCTTCGTTAAACTACACATACCCAGTTCCAGCAACTGTTCCCTATATGTTTTAGCCTCCGGTCCCCTAATCATCTTTGTTGCTCTTCTCTGCACTCTAGAAAGAGTCTCGACACCTTTTTTACATCGTGGTGACCAAAACCGGATGCAGTATTCCAAGTGTGGCCTTCCCAAGGCCTTGTAAAGTGGTATTAACACCTCACGTGATCTTGATTCTATCCCTCTTTTAATGCATCCTACAACTATGTTGGTTAAGCATGGCTTGGCCGTTCTCGCCATCTCTTTCTTAGCGACCACCGAGGGCCGTCCGGCTATCTCAGATGCCAGAGTTGGCATCGTGAGCCTGTTCTATCTTTCACATCCTGCTCTTTGTGGGAAACAATGTCAAGCTAACCCACATGCCGAGCAGATAACAACATGTTAACATTGGGCTGGGTGGTAGAATGGATTCCCGCAAGTTTGCATGGAGATTCCGGGGAGGGGGCCAGGGGCCACGGCAAGGCGCTTTGTGTGGCAGGCAACACAATTTCGTGACCTGTGATTGTCGGTGCCGCGGGGGCGGGGGTGGGTGGGGAGGTGCATTTGCACAAAGGGTGGTTTTTTTTCAGAGGGAGCCGTGCAAACCCCACACAGTGCTTTGCCAAAGGGGGAGGAGGGAAGAATCAGCAAATATAGATAGTTGTCCACTTACAACAATTCATTTAGTGATGGCTCAAAGTTACAACAGCACTGAAAAAAAACAAACGACATGATCATTTTTCACACTTACGGTCATTGTGGCATCCCCAGGACCAAATTCAAATGCTTGGCCACTGACTCGTATTTATGGAGGTCGCAGCGTCCCGGGGTCACATGATCGACTTTTGCGATCTTCCGACAAGCAAAGTCAAAAGACGAACTGGATTTGTTTAACAACCGTGTGACTGACTTTACAACTGCAGCGAGTCACTTAACAACTGTGGCAAGAAAGGTCGTAAAATGGGGGAAAACTCACTTAACAACTGTCTTGATTTAGCAACAGGACTTTGGGGCTCAGTTGTGGTCGTAAGTTGAGGACCGCCTGTAGACAATTGGATGAAAAGCCTTTTTTTTTCCCTCCCCCTGAGACGGATAACCCAACGGTTGTCAGCCAGAGCACAAATCAAAGCATCAGACGACTCATCTCTTTAAAGTCTGAGAGGATTAAAAAGAGAAGGAGAATTTTGAAAAAAGCACAACCAAGGTGTGTGCTTTGACTTAACCACAGGAAAAAAAAATATCTCTCTCCCCAAACAACAAAATAAAAGAAAGAAAGGAAGAAAGAAAGGGCGAGCAAGAAAGAATGTCTTGCCTTTGGAGCCATCATCGTAAAGCACAGGATTAGGAAGAAAATTTCGCTCACCACATCTGTCAGCCGAATGGCAAAAAGGCTGGTTTTAATTGCCGGGATCTTCCTGCATCTGTTTGGATTGTTGAAAGGGAACAAGGGGATCCCTCCTGAAAATCAAAGTCTCTCCTGGCACATGGAGGTTGCGTGATGCAGAAGGGAAAATATCTCTTTTTACCTGCGCAGAAGTCAGCTAAAGCCCCCCCTCTCTCTCTCTTTCTCCCTCCCTCTCTCTCTCTTTCTCTCTCAATCTATTTCTCTTTCTTTCTCTCTCAATCTATTTCTCTTTCTTTCTCTCCCTCTCCCTCATTCTCTCTCAATCTTTCTCTTTCTCCCTCCTTCTCTCTCCCTCCTTCCCTCTTTCTTTCTCCCTTTCTCGCTCTCTCCCATTCTCCCTCCCTCCCTTTCTTTCTCTCTTTTTCTCTTTCTCTCTCCCTCTCTCTCCCTCCCTTTCTTTCCTTCTCTGACTCTCTCTCTTTCTCTCATTCTCCCTCATTCTCCTTCTCTTTCTCTCTCTGTTTCTCTCTCACACTTTCTTTCACTCTCTCTCTCCCTCTCTCTCTCTCTCTCCCTCTCTCTCTCTCTCTCTCTCCCTTTCTCTCTCTCTCTCTCTTCAGCTGCACTTGGACAGAGGAAACCCCACAGTCCTCCTCTTTCTGCTCCTCCTCTTCCAACTCCATTCTCTTATGACTGATGTTACCTAGTTGGGTCGTGAAATGTCTGCAAGGAAACCACCCAGCTCAGAGAGCACCAAGGATCCCACAGTCCTTCCTCCTCCTCCTCCTCCTCCTCCTCCTCCTCCTCCTCCTCCTCCTCCTCCTCCTCCCTTCTAGCACTGATGAGGTTCCCTAGTTGGGTCATGAAACGTCTGCAAGGAAACCACCCAGCTCAGAGAGCACCAAGGATCCCACAGTCCTTCCTCCTCCTCCTCCTCCTCCAACTTCTCCTCCACCAACTCCCATCTCCATTCCCTTATCACTGATGATGTTACCTAGTTGGGTCATGAAATGTCTGCAAGTAAACCATTAAGCTCAGAGAGCACCAAGAACTCCACAGCCCTCCTCCTCCTCCTCTCTGCAAACCCCAGTTCCTTTTAGCTCTGATGATGTTACCAGGTCGGATCCTGAAATGTCTGCCAGAAGCCTGCCACACATACACCCCCGCCAAGCTCTGAGAGCATCTAGGACCCCACAGTTCATTCCTTAACTACAGGTTGTTGTTTTTTTTACTCTGAGTACAAACACTCCTAAACTCATGTTGCCCTCTTCTTAGTGCTGATCTTGATTGGCAAAGTTTTGTCTTTGTGACTGCTCATTTCAATTGTCCAGTCTATTGTGTAACTCAGCAATTCCTTTCAAAGGCCTCCAGTGCACAATTCCATCAAATATTGCTTAAAAGATTTGTTAGCAAAGTCACCCAATGAATGTCCTCAACTGGAACCGGGGGGAGTTGGGGGGGGAGGGAGGTTGAGGAACCTCAAGTTTCATGAACCTCAAAGAACCTCAAGTGCCATGAACCCCAAGCTTCATGAAACCTAACCTTAACCATCTTAGGTGGTTTTAGAAAGCTCAAACGCCATGGAACCTCAACTTTCATGAATCTCAACTTTCATGAAACCTAGCCCTTAACCATCTTAGGTAGTTTGTGGAACTTCAGGCTTCATGAACCTCACAGAACTTCAAGTTTCATGAAACCTAACCTTAACCATCTTAGGTGGTTTAAGGAACCTGAAGCTTCGTGCACTTGGACTTTCATGAATCCAAACCCTAACCATCTTAGGTAGTTTGTGGAACCTCCATCAGGGGCGAAATTCTAAAAAAAAAAAGTGAAGGATCTTACAGGAACTCATCAGGAACTGTGTGTGCAATGCCAAGCTTCTAGAAGACAAAGGAAAATTGAAGGATACGAGGAATTTGAGAAAAAGAGTTGGTCGAAAACCCTGAGGAGAGGAATTCCATCTAAACGAGGACATGTTACTGCAAGCTTTATGCTACTTGACTATTTTAAATCATATTTAATTTGGAGAAGTCATTTGGAGAGATTCTGTGGTTGCTAGGATGGCAAATAAATGGTACACTGAATTATTACCAAGCTCTGGGGGAAGCTATGGGGTGTCTCTCCTCTGCCACAATGGCTTCCTTCCATAAATGAAAATATTTGGGGCAAGACGCAAGTTTCAAAAGGATCTTCACAGACTTGAATACTGGGGCCTATCCAACAAAATGCAATTTGGTGGTGAGAAAAGTAAGGCTTTAGATTTAGGCAGAAAAATGCACAGGTATAGAATAGGGGGTACCTTGCTCAATAGTTGTACCTGTGAGAGGGATCTCAGAGTCCTGGTGGACAATCACTTCAATATGAGCCAGCAGTGTGTTGCAGCTGCCAAAAAAGCCAACACAGTGCTAGGCTGCATTAACAGAGGGACAGAATCAAGATCACGTGAAGTACTAATACCACTTTACAATGCCTTGGTAAGGCCACACCTGGAATACTGCATCCAGTTTTGGTCACCACGATATAAAAAAGGTGTTGAGACTCTGGAAAGAGTGCAGAGAAGAGCAACAAAGATGATTGGGGGACTGGAGGCTAAAACATATAAGGCTGCTGGAATTGGATATGTCTCGTTTAATGAAGAGAAGGACTTGGGGGGACAGGATAGCAGTCTTCCAGTATCTTAGGGGCTACCCCAAAGAAGAGGGAGTCAAGCTATTCTCCAAACCACCTTAGGATAGGACAAGAAGCAACGGGTGGAAACTAGTCAAGGAGAGAAGCAACCTGGAACTAAGGAGAAACTTCCTGACAGTGAGAACAATTAACCAGTGGAACAACCCACCTCCAGAAGCTGTGAATGCTCCAACACTGGAAGGTTTTAAGGAGAGACTGGACAGAGCCATTTGCCTGAAATGGTATAGGGTTTCCTGCCTGAGCAGGGGGTTGGACTAGATGACCTCCAAGGTCCCTTCCAACTCTGTTATTTTGTTACATGATGGTTAATTGGAACTCACTTTCTTCTGTTTTTTTTCACTACTTTGCTTTTATCTTTTAAATTTATTTTGCATGTATTTTAATACAACTATTCCTTTGGCGACCATTCAAAGTCACAGCGTCACTAAAAATAATGACTTACCCAAGTTCTTGCACTTATGACTGATCATCACAAAATCAAAATGTGGATGTTTGGCAACCAGTGTGTATTTACAACCGTTGTAGCATCCTAGGGTTGTGTGATCACCGTTTGCAAACTTCCCAGCCAGATTCCAACGAGCAAGGTCAATGAAGGGAAACCAGATTCACTTAATGACCGCATGATTCACTTAACAACCACAACAATTCGCTTAAAATCATGGCAAAAAGGTTGTAAAAGGGGGGGTTGCTTTACTGTCACCCTGCTTAGCTATTTTGGTCATTAAATTGAGGACTCGCTGTTTACAGATAATCCTTGACTTATGACCAGAACGGAGCCCAAAGTTTCTGTTGCTAAGTGAAATATTTAATGAGTTTTGCCCCCCATTTTATGAACTTTCTTCCCACATCTGTTAAGTGAACCCCTGCAGATGTTGTTAGCAACACAGTTGCTAAGTGAATCTGGCTCCCCCATTCTTTCCTTGTCAGAAGGCCGCAAAGCGGGATCACATGACCCTGGGATACTGCAACACCGTCATAAATATGAGTCAGTTGCCAAGCGTCTGAATTCTGATCACGTGACCATGGGGATGCTGCAAAGGTCATAACTCTGAAAAATAATCATAAATCACTTTTTCAGTGCCGTTGTAACTTTGAACGGTCACTAACTGAACAGTTGTAAGTCAAGGATTACCTGTATTGTGTATCCTTGCACACTTGAAGGAAGGGTAGATACCCCGCCTTTGCAAAAAAAAAAAAAAAAGGGAGTCAGAACAGAGTTGCAAATTCTGCTGGTGATATCTATGTGAGTTCAACAATTGTGCATTTCCAAGCCAGACTTCTGGGCAGTTGAATTCACGCTGTGGTTCCTAAGGAAATGCATTGTTTTTGCTCTGTTTAGTAGGCCAGCAACGGAGCCAAGGCCTCATCCCACTGCAGGTTATTTATTTTTTCTTCTTAATCCACTGTAGTTTGATTTGTTGGGAAGGCTAAATTGCCATTGGTTTCCTGAAAAGGGTTTTTAAAAAAATGCCAAAGGGTTCAAATGCTAGCATAAAGTTGATTTTGGGTTAGAATAAATACTCTGAAGGACCTTTAACAGAACAACAGATTTGGAAGGGACCTTAGAGGTCTTCCAGCCCAACCCCCTGCTCAACCAGAAAGCCTATACCATTCTAGATAACTTTGTAAATTACGTTTCAGAATAGGATGAGGTGAAGGCTACCAGATCCAACTCTATGGGGAGTTCTCGATGTAACCCAAATTTCCGGTCGCTAAGGGGGTTTTGCTCCATTTTACGATCTCTTGCCATAGTTCTTAAGTGAATCATTGCAGCTGTTCAATTAGTAACCCGGTTGTTAAGTGAATCTGGGCTTCCCCATTGACTTAGCTTGTCAGGTCACAAAAGGGGATCGCGTGATCCCGGGACACTGCAACCGTCAAAAGTACCTGCCAGTTGCCAAGTGTCCAAATTTTGATCACGTGACCAAACGATTGTGCATGTGAAAAATTTATTTATTTATTTATTTATTTATTTATTTATTTATTTATTCCATTTATATCCCGCCCTTCTCCGAAGACTCAGGGCGGCTTACAAGCTTAGCAGTAGCCTTCATTCTATGTATATGCCTGCTTATTAGGGCTTTCACACACACATACACCCCAAGCGGCATTATTACAAAGTCAGCTTAATTGCCCCCAACAATCTGGGTCCTCATAAGTCATGGTCATAAGTCACTTTTCTCAGTGCTGTTGTAACTTTGAACAGTCACTAAACAAATCGTTCTACGTTGAGGACTTCCTGTGCTGGTTCTGGATTCTTCAGGGCTTTCTCTCCTGAAAAAATTCTGCTGTGTCTAAAGATGTCAGCAGGGTTGGGTCAAAAAAGTCAAGACGGCGGCCACAGGGATGTGGAGGAAACTTTGCCTCTTTCAGTTCCCCACTAACTCAAGTTACTGGTAGTCCTCGCCTTACAGCCAGTTGCTTAGCAACTGTGACTCATATTTATGACAGTTGTAGTATTTTGCAGTCATGTGGTTGTGTTCTGCAATCTTCTCATCTGGCTTCCGACATGCAAGGTCAACCTAGGAAGCCAAATTTGCTTCACGACCATGGTAAAAATAATCATAAAATTGGGTCCAATCACGTGATGACTCACTTAACAACCAGATTCCTTAGCAACTGAAATTGTGGTCCCAGTTGTAAGAAAAAGACTACCTGTATCAGAAACTTATGGATAAGTTAGGCTGTTAGGCTCTTGAACGGGAAATAATTTTATAATTTTATGTATGATTGACTTGCGAGGCCGGTGTGTTGTGCAATTAGCTCACATGGTGTAATAAGATGGAGGGTTTGTTGTCACTGTGAGTTGGGGGTGGGGGCATGAAGGGAGGCTCAGCCAATCTCAGTGTATACATGGTTGTACTTTGACAATAAAGGTACATTCTTAAGTCCACAATTAACAACCAACACGACACCTGTCCAAATACGTCTTCGACTAAGCTAGTGCAGGATTCTCGAAATCGGTATTTCTCCACTGCAGCCTCTTTAAAATAGGTGGACTTCAACTCCCAGAATTCCCCAGCCAACCATGATAGATAAGAGACAAGCCATATTTACACACTTAAACCATGCTGGCTGGGGGATTCTGGGAGTGGAAGTCCGCCCCCCTCTTAAAGGATGGTTGGCTGGGGGATTTTGGGAGTGGAAGTTCCCCCCTCTCTTAAAGCATGGCAGCTGGGGGATTCTGGGAGTGGAAGTCCACCCTTCTTAACGTTGGTAAGGTTGAGGATCCCTGCTCTCAATAAATCTTCCCCACCCCCTTATCTTCACCTGCAACTTGCTTCCAACAGCTGATGTTCTGGGGTGGGGCCCTCCACACCACTAGTGCAGCCATGATCTCATCCCCCACCCGTTCCTTCTCTCTCGCTCAATTTTTAGACCTGAGAGGGGCCACGGGAGTGAATAGGCACCCTTGTCGATTGGAGAAAGAGCCAGCAGAAAGGCACAAGAGCCCCTTGTTGGCTCACGCCACCAGGTCACCTCAGGGGTCTTCAACCAACTCACCATCGCCAGCTGAACCTATTACACAGGAATTCCAACCTTGAGATTCGGCTAATTTCTGGTGGGGCGGGGCCGCTGGTGGGGAGACCCTTGCTAGAACCTTCAAGTGTGTTTTTCGGGCGGGGGGGTGGGTGGGAGGAAGACATGAAAGAAGAACAGTGATTGAGAAGACTTCAAAGGGAGGATGACGTTCCTCCAGATGTGAATAATTGCTGGGTCAGTGTTTTAATCACAGGTAAGCCAACCTTACAGGGCCAAAATGGACTTGTTTGCTTTGTGACAGCAAAGGAGGGGGTGGGAGAGACATGGGAAGGGTTGGGGGGAAAAATGCATCCAGGGGGAGGGGAGCCTCCAAGCCCCCAAAACAAGGCTTTGATACAGTACGGAGGGTCTACGAGCCCAAGAAATGTATTTTGTGAAGGTATGATGGAAACTGTGACTCAGCCTCTCTTTTTTTTATTATTAATAAGGACTCCGTGACCCCTATAATTGAAGAGGGCAATTTAATCAGAGAGGGCAGGAGGGGATGAAGAGAAGACATTTATAAGTGGGCCTTTCTTTGATTTCATGATAACCTGCAGGTCGTCCTCTACGCGGATCCCAGATTTGAGTCATCTCATCGTAAGGTGGCTGGGAGTTCCTGTGGGTGGTTGACTAGAGAGTCTGTATTTGGAAGCAGGTTCCCATTAAATGTGGAAAGGAACATTTGATTCCTCTTGTCAGTCTAGGATTGGTGGGAAGAAGAGGACCACCATGGCCAAGGTTGGTCTTCTGCAAGACAAAAAGTCCAAATATGAATTTTGGGGTCCCTGGTGCTCTCTGAGCTTGGCGGTTTTCTTGCAGACCTTTCATGACCCAACTAGGGAACCTCATCAATGCTAGAAGGGAGAGGAGGAGGAGACAATGGGGTCCCTAATACTCTGAATGTGGTTGTTCTCTTGAAGCTGTTTCATCACCCAACCAGGGAACATCATCAGTGCTAGAAGGGAATGGGGTTTGCAGAGGGGAGGAGGAGGAGGACTGTGGGGTCCTTGATGAATGGGATGTTCTGAGGTGCCACAGGTGAGCACCGTGGACAGGGCAGCAACTTGTCTGTGGATTGTGTTGGGTGCTAAGCCCTTCTTAAGCCCCTCCAGTAAATAATCCAAAATTCCTGGAATAGGAATTGTAGCTGGATCTAACTGTTGTCTCCCACTCCAGTTACAGAAATTCTTCCATGTGGAATCATAAATTCTATTAGTTGCAGGCCTTCTTGAAGCCTGAATCGTAGTAATCACGTCTGATGAGTAGGTCTCTTTTCTTAGGAGTCTCCTTTCAACTGGCAGGTGGTTAGCTGGAGCCACTGAGGCTCTGGATGTTGTAGAGGGGAGACTCGATCTTGGGGTATCCTCCACGCAGATCGAGAGACCTATGAGGTCGGCATACCACGGCCGTCATGGCCAGTGGGGAGCAAGGAGTATCACCTCTGCCCGTTCCTGCAGTATCTTCTGGATATCTGCCTGGATCAGAGGGAGAGGAGGGAACGCGTACAGGAGCTCTCTGGGCCATGGGCTGTAGAGGGCATCTACCCTTTCTGCCCCTGGAGACGGGAACCGGGAGAATCATCTCGGGAGCTGGGAATTCATCGGGGTAGCAAACAAGTCTAGCGCTGGATGACCAAACCTCTCCAATATCTCCCTGAGGAGATCCGGGTGCAGGCGCCACTCGGAGTGGTCCACTGTTGCCCTGCTCAAGAAATCTGCTTGGCAGTTCGTCTCTCCCGCGATGTGCTCCGCCTTGAGGAGGAGAGGGTGGTCTCTGCCCAGGTTCCTAATAATTGAGCCTCGGCCACGAGGGACCTGGAGTGGGTACCCCCTTGCCTGTTGATATGGGCTTTCGCCGCCAGGTTTTCCACGAGGACTAGAATGTGTTGCCTTGCCACTGTGTGGCGAAAGTGGTGTAGAGCCAGATGCATAGCTCTGAGCTCCAACCAGTTTATGTTGCGCTTCAGATCTGACCGGGACCACCGGCCCTGGGCCAACTGGAATTGCAGGTGCGCTCCCCAACTGAACAAGCTGGCATCCGATGTTAGGATGAGTTGGTTGGGCTCCTTGAATAAGGTTCCCCTGGCCATCGCCGGGGAGACCCACCACTGGAGGGATTTCAGGGTCTGTGACGGGACCCTTACCTTGTGGATGGGGGAACTGGTGCCTAGGCACTGGAATGGGAGCAAGAACCATTGGAGGGTTCTGGAGTGGAGTTGAGCCCAAAGAAACCATCTTTCCTAGCAGTTGAGAAAGGATTGCTAGGGTGACTACTTGCTCCCTTTGAGTCTGGGTAACTAGGGATCGGATACTGTCCCGACGTTCCTGAGACAGGTACAGCTCTCACCTCCTTGTGTCTATCACCGTGCCCAGGTGAAGGAGGCGGGTGGAGGGAACTGTCTGGCTTTTTTGAAAATTTACTGAAAACCCGTGACCCTGGAGGGTCTTGATGGACAATGCCAAATCTGACTGAGCCAAATGCACTGTGGAGGATTGAATGAGGAGGTCGCCCAGATAACACTGGACACGTATCGGGATGGTCTTCAGATGTGCGGCCAGTGCTGCCAGGACCTTTGTGAGTGCGCTGGCTATCCCATTAAGTCGGTTGTGCCGCCACCACTTCTAGCCACCACTTGGCTCCTTGCTACTGGGATCACCTCTCTGTTGTAAACACACTGAGTTTGCCATTTCTCTGACATCTCTCATTTTGCAATGGCGGAGAAAAGTACAGAAGTTTAGATATCTCAAGGTGCCTCCAGAAGTCCTTCCAGGCACAAGAAATCCAGATCAGCCAAGCAGGAGACTGCTGGGAAACCCAGATCTAAAGGTGTCCTAAGACAACATTAAAACCCCCTGCCACAATCATCCTTACTTGACAAATATATGACACTTTAGATGGAGAAACTAAGAAAGAAATTAAGAAATTAAGGAGAGAGAGAGAGAGAGAGAGAGAGAGAGAGAGAGAGAGAGAGAGAGAGAGAGAAAGAAAGAGAGAGAGAAAGAAAGAGAGAAAGAAAGAAAGAAAGAAAGAAAGAAAGAAAGAAAGAAAGAAAGAAAGAAAGACACAGACAGATGCATTAGCAAGAGACTCAGTTATTGCTGTCCTCTGTTTTCAAGGCTCAGCATCAGCTGTTAGGGTGGGATTTCCTTCTCTCTCTTTTTTCTTTCCATAAACACGACCGTGTCATTTTTAAAATGTAGAGGTGAAGGATTCCAATTCAGGAATTCCGTTAACTCTCATGGGCAGTCTTCCAATTATCTGCTATCTTTTCTTTTTTTCTTTTCTTCCATTTCCCTCCCTTCCTTCCTTTCTCCTTCCCTCCCTCCCTCTTCTCCATTACTCTCCCTTACCTTCTCTTTACACCCTGTTCAGTTGTGTTTTGTTTTTGCTTTTGCTTTTTTTGACATTCCAATGTTTTAATGGTCAACTGAAGCAACTAGAACGGTGTTTCTTAAGTTTACCAACTTTGCCACAGACGGACTCCCAGAATTCCCCAGCCAGCATGCTTTAAGAGGGGTGGACTTCCACTCCCAGAATTTGTCCGTGGAGATTCTCACTCATCCAGGTCATGGTTAGAGCCTTGGTGGAGCAGTGGGCTAATGCCTCCTTAAGGAACACCAGCTGCCTGCAATTAGTGCAGGTTCGCGTCCCACCAGGCTCAAGGTTGACTCAGCCTTCCATCCTTCCGAGGTAGGTAAAATGAGGACCCAGATTGTTGGGGGCAATTAAGCTGACTTTGTAATAATGCCGCTTGGGGGGTGTGTGAAAGCCCTAATAAGCAGCAGGCATATACATAGAATGAAGGCTACTGCTAAGCTTGTAAGCCGCCCTGAGTCTTCGGAGAAGGGCGGGATATAAATGGAATTAAAATAAAAAAATAAAATAAAATAAAATAAAAATGTTTATCCCAAAGCTGTTTTTTTTCCTCCCCATCAAAAGGCAACTGGACTGGTTGTTGGATGAGGTTAAACTTTCATTGCAGGATGTCAGCTGTTCCAAGCAAAGCTGCCTTTTGCAGTCGTCGACTGATAGAGATTGTGTCAATGCTGATGGTGTTCAACTATCTATTAGAGGTAGTCCTCGACTTACAACCACAAGTGAGCCCAAAATTTCTGTTGCTAAGCAAGACAGTTGCCAAGTGAGTTTTGCCCCCTTTTACAATCTCTCTTGCCACAGTTGTTAGGTGAATCACTGAAGTTGCTAAGTTAATCACACAGTTGTTAAGCGAATCTGGCTGGCTTTGTTTGACAGAAGGTTGCAAAAGTAGATCACATGACCCCAGGACACTGCAGCCGTCATAAATAGGAATCGGTTGCCAAGCGGCCTCATTCTGAGCACCTGATCACAGTCGTGATCAGTGCGAAAACCAGTCACGAATCACTTTTTTCAGTGTCGTAACCTGAAATGGTCGCTGTTGTAAGCCGAGCACTACCTGTATTATTTATTCAATATAAACAGCTGCCTTTCTCATGCTGGGATTCCCCTCCCTCTTTCCAATCAGAACAGGCAATGCCTGATCATTTGGGGGTGGGGCGCTGAGCAGACACAGACCCCCAAAGCCGGTCCTTTCATCTTCTCTGTTCGCCAGGTGGGAAGGCATTTCTCTCCCCTCTGGACCGCAAAGGCACCACGAAGCGCTCCATGCAAGCTGCAGTAATGAGGCATTTGGACCTCAGCCGCTAGGATAAACAGTGATTTGCCCTCTGCCAACTTCTAAATTGCTGTTTATAACCAAAACGGACCGCAAACTGGGGGGGGGGGAGCAGAACTGCAAGCTAAGCAAGGCGATTTGACACCCTTTAGTTTTAGGCCAACCTCTCAACCCTTCGGGAAAAAGAATAAGTCACTCTTTGCGGTGAACTGTGTCATGCCCAGCTGGCAGCCACCATTCTTGGGGACAGATCTGGACAAAAATGGACTCTCTCTCTTCCTGGGTTCCCAGGGCTGTAGGAGGAGAGAGGTGGGGACAGGGTGGTTACTTTTTTATTTATTTATGGTTACATTTGTAAGTCACTCCACTGGCCAAAGCGTCCACCTTACTACAACGGGAATTGTGGATGCTTGGTGCCGAATCTGCTGGTTACATTTTATTTCTTTTAATTTCTTTCTTGGAATGACTATGCTGCCCCTTCAGAATCCCCTTGTTAGTGTGCTTTAAAGGGGGGAGGACTTCCACTCCCAGAATCCCCCAGCCGGCTTGCTTTAAGAGGGGGGGGGACTTCCACTCCCAGAATTCCTTAGCTAGTATTCAACACTGTTGCACCTTCAAATGGGGGCTAAACGGATGTTTCTAAATTGAGGAGTATTTGTACTTTCACTTTTTTATTTTTAGATTCATGAAAGCCGGCTGGGTGGCTTTGGGCCAATCATGACGAGTCTGCAAGTTCTAGTCCCACCTTAGACAGGAAAGCCACTGGCTGACACGGGCAACTCCTCTCCGTCTCTTAGCCCAGCCTACCTTTCTGGATTGTTGTGGTAGGTAAAAGAGGAGGAGGAGGAGGAGGAGGAAGGCCTTAGGTGTGTTTGGATCCTTGTTAAAAAAATAATAAAGGTGGGATATAAGTATAAATAAAAAATAACTGTTGCCTTCCTTCTTTCCCTACGCAGGTCCCTTACTTGGTGGTCTCCTTTCCACATGGATTGTTCTTTGGAGCAGCCAAAAGTCTTTTTCTGTTCCTTGAAGTAATAAAGGGCTGGACTCTTAACTCAGCTGCCCGTCTGCCTCTCCAGAGAAGATGACTGATGAAGATTTCCCTTTGGTTTTCCATCAAATTTTGCATCCCCTGGGGATGCGGAGGTGTGAAGATTGTCAGCTTCCAGGCTGAGCGGGCAAACAAGGATGTGTGAGAATTGCCCAATAAAACAGCAACAGTTGGGAAAACCTGCAAGGGCGGCAGAGCTCCCGATTTTGAGGAGGAGGTAGACCAATGTCCTTTACACATCTTTTTTTTTTCCCCAAGGAAAATCCCCAAGGAGTTTTACTTCTGGGCAGGGATTTTTTTTAAAAAAACCTGTTTGTTTATTCAATTTATATGCGGCCGATCTCACTGTCAGCCATCTTAGAAACAAAACATCGGAAAATCTTCTCTCTTCTTTTCTCTCTTTCTCTTTCCTTCTCTTCTCTTCTCTTTTCCTTCCCTGTTCTCTCCTTAATTTCTAGACTGGTTTTTCTCCTGGATCCATTTTCATCCGTTGTTTCTTGTCCTGCCTTCGGGTGCTTTGGAGAATAGGCTGACCCCCCCCTCTTCTTTGGGGTAGCCCCTCAAATATTAGAAGACTGCTATCCTGTCACCCCCCTTCCTTCTTTTCATTAGGCTAAGCATACCCAATTACTGCAATCATTCTTCATATAGTTTAGTCTCCAGCCTCCTGATCATCTTTGTTGCTCTTCTCTGCCCTCTTTCTAGAGTCTCAACGTGTTTTTTACATCGTGGTGACCAAAACTGGATGCAGTATTCCAGGTGTGGCCTTACCAAGGCCTTGTAAAGTGGTATTAGCACTTCACCTGATCTTGATTCTATCCCTCTGGTAATGCAGCCCAGCACTGTGTTGGCTTTTTTGGCAGCCGCAGCACAAGGCTGGCTCACATTTAAAGAGAAACTGGAAAGCATTTGATGAGCTGATTGCATCTTCTATGTGTCCAGCCCTCCTGCTTGGGCAACACAGTGAACGTCATTATCTTCTTGATCATATGCTTCTTCTTGGCTTAGTCTGGATCCTCCTTTTATTAACGGGGGGGGGGGAGACACTGTGTATGACCTAAAAGGCTAATTCTAGCATTGACAGACATCAAATGGACTCTCCTGCTCCACCTCGACCCCCTCCCAGCTTCACCCCCCCCAAAAAAAAGCTTTGGCAAATGTCCCCTGCTAAGCACTTCCAAAATTACCAGGTTCAGAAGTTGACTCTGCATGTAGAGAAACCTTCTCTTTGATCCCCCAGATCTGGCAGCCTGCCACTCACAGTAAGTGATTGATGGCAACTAGAGGGGTGTTAGATCCCCTCCGCTTTCTTTTGAACTTGTAGGTGCTGCTAAGCCGGGAAGATAATTAACCTTAATTAACCTTCAGGGTTGACATGACTCATGAAGACTAGAAGAAGAAGAAGAAGGAGAAGGAGAAGGAGAAGGAGAAGGAGAAGGAGAAGGAGAAGGAGAAAAAAAAAAAAGAAGAAGAAGAAGAAGAAGAAGAAGAAGAAGAAGAAGAAGAAGAAGAAGAAGAAGAAGAAGAAGAAGAAGCCTAGTTGTAGCTCTTCAACTTCACTTCATTTTTTGAGTCTTGTTATTAGGTTCGGAATCAGAATAGGGGTGTCCAGAGGGTGCTCTGCTTTAGATGAGAAGATAAACGGGGAACTCATTAAATTCGCAGACGACACCAAGCTGGCAGGAATAGCCAACTCTCCAGAAGTTACAGGCTTAAGATACAGGACGATCTGGACAGACTTGAACACGGCGCTATCTAACAAAACGAAATTCAGTGGTGAAAAAAAGTAAGGTTCTACATTTAGGCAGGAAAAATCGAATGCACAGGTATAGTATAGGTGGTACCTTGCTCGATAGTAGCAACTGTGAGAGGGATCTCAGAGTCCTAGTAGACAATCACTTCAATATGAGCCAGCAGTGGGGTGCAGCTGCCAAAAAAGCCAACACAGTGCTAGGCTGCATTAACAGACAGATAGATAAACAAAGAGGAGGAGGAGATAGACAAGGAGGAGGAGAAAGATAAGAAGGATAAGAAGCTGAAGAAGGAGGAGAAGGAGAAAGGCACTGAGGGGGGAGGGGGAGGGAACAGAGAAGGAAGAGAAAAAGAAGAAGGGGAAAGAATAGGAGGAGGAGGAGACGGAGCAGGAGAAGAGGAAAAAGGGAGAAGGAGAGAGAGAAGGAGAAGGTGGAGAGAGAGAAGAAGGAGTAGGAGGAGGAGGAGGAGGAGAGGAAGGAGAATTACCAGGGGCTGGTAAGGAGGAGACAGATAAGGAAAAGGGAGGAGAAAATGGGGAAGACAGACAAGAAGGAGGGGGAGGAAGCATCAGCTCCTCAAAGCAAGCTGTCTCCAGGCTTTAGGTCAGATAAAGACACCAAAAATCTCATCCTGCCTTCCTGTATTCCCTTCTCCCACCCAGACCTTTGCTCCCCCGCCCCTCCCCACCCCACCCCCACCCGCTTCCCTTTTGCACGCCTGCGAGAGCCCCATAAACCTCTCCCCTGCCCCCCCAAAGATAAAGGGAAGGTGACAAACGGAACTTGCCACTGTCACCCCCTTGAGCTCAGCCATTGACAAGTGGGTGGCAAGGCTGGGCCGGGAGCCTGCCCAGACAGACAGACAGACAGACAGACAGGCAGGCAGACGGGCAGTGGGAGCGCAGATCAGCCAAGGGGGGAAAAGGCGCCCAGGCTATGGGACCCCTTCCTTCCTTCTTGTGGAGGGAGTGGCTTATCCTGGGCATCCGTTTTATCTTTCCAAATGGAAGTGAGAAGTAGGGGGATTTTTCCCTGAACTTCAAAAAAAGAGAAGGATGTGGTCTTATCTGCATGGGTGGGAATGGTTAGAAGAGAGAGAGAGAGAGAGAGAGAGACAGAGAGACTGTCCGAATAAGGAACTTTATAAAGTTACCCTTAATATGGCATCTAGGAAGATCTTAGATGCCAAGAGACATTTCCAGGTTTTTCAGAAGTATTCCTGGGAGGCAAGGAAGGAAGGAAGGAAGGAAGGAAGGAAGGAAGGAAGGAAGGAAGGAAGGAAGGAAGGAAGGAAGGAAGGAAGGAAGGAAGGAAGGAAGATGGGAGATCTGGCCTCCTTCTCCCTCCTCCACTGACAAACTATCCAACCAGGATGGATGGGAAGAGTCCTGCCTCTCATTGCAACTGCAGCAGTATCCCCCCCCGTCCCCCCCACATCTCAGGGAAAAGGGAGGGAGATTCTGAGGATAGCGATTGGCCAGCCAGTAGCCAATGGCATGCAGGTTCGCCTGGTGCGCCAGTTGCGGCCCTATCTAGACCGGGATGCCTTGCGCACAGTCACTCATGCGCTCGTGACCTCTCGTCTAGACTACTGTAATGCTCTCTACATGGGGCTGCCCTTGAGGTCCACCCGGAGACTCCAGCTGGTGCAGAATGCAGCCGCGCGAGTCGTCTTGGGAGTTTCCCGATACTCCCATGTTACACCTCTGCTCCGCGAGCTGCATTGGCTACCGGTTGCTCTCCGGGTGAGGTTCAAGGTGTTAGTTATGACGTACAAAGCCCTTCATGGCATGGGTCCGGATTACCTACGGCAACACCTGCGACTGGCGTCAACTTCCCTCCGTCCAGTGCGCTCCCACAGAGAGGGCCTCCTCAGGGTGCCGCCGATCAAAGAATGCCGATTGGTGACCCCCAGGGAGAGAGCGTTCTCTGTGGGCGCGCCAGACCTTTGGAACAGCTTACCGGTTGAGCTCCGGACGGCCCCCGACCTTCGCTCCTTCCGGCGCGATCTTAAAACATTCTTTTTCGAACAAGCTGGCCTGGTCTGACGGGATGGGGTTGGGTTTTTAAAATTAGTTTTTAACTTAATATGTATTGATTTTATGGGCATGATGTTTAATGGTTTTTTAATGGTTTTTTAATTTTTGTATCTGATTTTTATTGTGTATTGCCCTGTTCACCGCCCTGAGTCCTTCGGGAGAAGGGCGGTATAGAAATCAAATTATTAAATTAAATATTAAATTAAATTTTCCCACCTCCCTTGTCAGATGCAGGCACCACTCTTGGGAATCTATCAATGATCAATCAAAGCTAGTCTGGTCACAGACGGTTGAGGCATCTCAGGGTCATGTGATCGACATTTGTGACCTCCCCAGCCAGCTTCTCGCAAGAGAGGTCAATGGAAAAAGCCAGACTCACTTAACAACTGTAGTGATTCACTTAACCACCACGTCATAAAATACCTGCCAGTTGCCAAGCACCTGATTTTTGCTCAAGCGAGGGTCATGAAGTGGGAGGATGGGTCGTAAGTCATGTTTTTCAGCGCCATCACAACTTTGAACGGGTGGGTCGGTCCATATAAGTCAAGGACTCCTCCTTCTCCAGTGAAGGATATTTGCTACTTTTTAAATCTCTCTCTCCTTCTCCTTCTCTCTCTCCCTCTTTCTTCTTCTTCTTCCTCCTCCTCTCTCTCTATCTCCCTCCCTTCTTCACAATCTGGGTTCTTTCTTTATTTTAATAAAACCAAATAAAAGCTCAGCTTATTTTTTTTTCTCTTTCTCTCTCTCTCTCACACACACACACACACCTGACTAGCTTGCAGGCACAAAGATTCCTTGCTGGGTTTGCACCTTTCTGCGCTGGCTGGACCACCTGGAAAATGTCAGGTGCCTTGGTGGTGTGAAGGGCCTCTTGAGAGCCCCGAGGCACAGACTACAACTCCCATCACTCTCAGCCAGCACTGTGTAAGTAGGCCTCCTCCTCCTCCTCCTCTCCACAAATCCATCTCCCTTCTTGACTGATGCTGTTCCCTAATTAGGTCACAAAACACCTCCAAGCAGACCTCCAAGCTCAGAGAGTACCAAGGACCCCACGGGCCCACCCAGCTATTTGGTTCTGTTGGAAATTGGATTTTGCACAGCTGCCATGTTCTCACGGCTCAATATTTTGATCGAACTTGGCTAGCAAACCCATTGCTAGCCTTGGTGGAGCAGTGGGCTAATGCCTCCTTAAGTAACACCAGCTGCCTGCAATTAGTGCAGGTTCGAGTCCCACCAGGCTCAAGGTTGACTCAGCCTTCCATCCTTCCGAGGTAGGTAAAAGGAGGACCCAGATTGTTGGGGGCAATTAAGCTGACTTTGTAATAATGCCGCTTGTGGGGGGGGCGAAAGTCCTAATAAGCAGGCATATACATAGAATGAAGGCTATTGCTAAGCACATTGATTTGTGCTTCTTAGATTGTAAGCCGCCCTGAGTCTTCGGAGAAGGGCGGGATATAAATGAGATTAAAAAAAAATTAAGAAAATTGTTTGGAACATGTGAGAAAACATGCAACCTCAACGCAGGAGAACGTTTTGAAAACTGATTGAAATTGGATGGCCAGTACTACTAATAGTCAGAATTTCCATTTTGTTTCCTGGTTTTTGGCATTTGCATTTGGGAATGCAAATCATTAAAAAAATTATATACGCGTGCCTGGCAATTTCCATTGGTCAATTTTGGGAAGAGTATTGACCAGCAATGCAGACAGTCCAATGGAGCCCAAAATTTCTGTTGCTATGTGAGACAGTTGTTAAGTGAATTTTGCCCCATTTTACGACCTTCCTTGCCACAGTTGTTAAGTGAATCACTGCAGTCGTTAAGTTAGTGATACGGTTGTTAAGTGAACCCGGCTTCTCCACTGACTTTGCTTGTCAGAAGGTCGCAAAAGGGGATCACGTGACCCCGGGACACTGCGACGGTCAGAAACAGGAGTCACTCGCCAAACGTCTGAATTTCGATCACATGACCGTGGGATGCTGCAACGGTTGGGTGAAAAACGGTTATAAGTCCCTTTTTTCAGTGCTGTTGTAACTTTGAACAGTCATTAAATGAACTGTTGTAAGTCAAGGACTATCTATAATAATAAGCAATACTAATCAGTATTAGAAAGCATTGCTTGTTTGATTTTTGTTGTTTAAATTACAGCTTGTTGTTCTCTTTGTACATTTTTTAGGGATTTGATTTCTTCTGAAACAGTGTGTGTGTGTGTGTGTGTATGTGTGTGTGTGTGTGTGTGTGTGTGTGAGAGAGAGAGAGAGAGAGAGAGAGAGAGAGAGAGAGATCCATCAATCATTAAATAATCTGGAGCTCTGATCTGGTCCTGAGTCAGCAGAGTGTGTCAGAAAAAGAGAATATACAGATACTCCTCAACTTACAACTTGATTTAGTGACCATTCAAAGTTACAACACCACTGGAAAAACTGGCATGACTTCAATGGGGGAAGCCAGATTCACTTAGCAATCATGGTACTAATTTAACAACTGCAGTGATTCACTTAATAACTTTGGACAGAGCGGTTGTAAAATGGGGCAAAATTAAGACATGTTTCACTTAGCAACATAATTTTTGGGCTCGTAACTCAAAGGCGACCTGCACTTGGAAAGCCAGAAAAAATAGAAACAGCAGAAGAAGAGAGAGAGGATGGTTAACATTAAAAGCTGATGAAACTCCAATGCTCCTTCTAACCTGCTACAAAGAACGAATTTTGATTTTTTTTCTCCAGAAATAACAGAATAACAGAGTCGGGAGGGATTTTGGAGGTCTTCTAGTCTAGTCCAACCCCCTGCTCAGGCGGGAAATCCTATACCATTTCAGACAAATGGTTGTCCAGTCTCTTCTTAAAAACTTCCAGTGTTGGAGCATTCACCACTTCTGGAGGCAGGTTTTTCCACTGGTTAGTTGTTCTAACTGTCAGGAAGTTTCTCCTTAGTTCCAGGTTGCTTCTCTCCTTGACTAGTTTCCATCCGTTGCTTCTTGTCCTGGATTCGGGCGCTTTGGAGAATAGCTTGACACATACACACCCCTTCTTTGTGGCAGCCCCTCAGATAATGAAAGACTGCTATCATGTCACCCCGCGCCCTTCTCTTCATTAAACGAGACGTACCCAATTCCTGCAACTGATCTTCATATGTTTTAGCCTCCAGTCTCCTAATCATCTTTGTTGCTCTTCTCTGAGGTCTTTCTAGAATTTATATCGTGGCGAAAGTAGAAAATTTGAAGGACGCCGGGGGGCGGGGGGGGGGGAAGATTTCAGCATCTTTGTGTCAAAGTGATCCCAAGGTCTTAAAGCTTATGCACCAGCTCCCCGAATCTATTTATAGCTAAGGAGATATTTGGATTTTAAACCAGCCTGGGCCATCTCCTGAGTGTCTTGCTCAAGCCGGTCCCGAATCAGATCTGACAGTTCATTTAAAAATCTCGGGTGGAAGGCTTGCACGGCAGCAGCAAAATCCTTCACAGGAGAAATGCGTCTAAACAGTTTATTTCTGGCTCGGGTCTTTTCCTCATTCGCAGCCAGGAGACGAGAGCTATTCTTAGAAAGAGACGCCCTTTGTCAAGGATCAATAGGTGGTTTTTTGGGGGGTGGAGAGATTAAGATCTGTACTGAGATCCTGTCCCCTTTTTAAGGGAACCTGATGTGATCTGTGGGGGGGGGGGGAAGAAAAGGGCATTTTTCCCCTTTCCTATTTTGCAGGTGCATCCTTACAAAATTGGGGTGGCCCATTCAACAGTTTAATGGATTGGGGGGACCTAAAAGAGCTCTCTTGCCCCCATCCCCACCCCAAGTTATCTGGGATGTCTCACGCTAACAGAAGGTGGAGGATTTTTTTTTTTATTCTGGAGAAGGAGCAGGAAAAGGAAGGGAAAGATGAGGAAAGGAAAGGAAGGAGGAGGAGAAAATACAGGAAGAGGAGGAGGAGGAAGAGGAGGAGGAGGAGGAGGAGGAGGAAGAGGAGGAGGAGGAGGAGGAGGAGGAAGAGGAGGAGTACCGTGAGGTCCTTGGTGCTCTCTGAGGTTGGTGGTTTTCTTGCAGACCTTTCGTGACCCAACTAGGGAACGTCATCAGTGCTGGAAGGGAGAGGGGTTTGTGGAGAGGAGGGGGAGGAGGAGGAAGAGGAGGAAGAGGAGGAGGAGGAGGACCCAACTAGATACCATCATTAGTGTGAGAGAATGTGGGGTTTACATACAGTAGCTCGCCTCCCAGAGTTGGTGGGGGTTAGGGTTTTCTCCTTGGTAATGCTGCCTTGATTCAAGTACTGTTTTTTGTTTGGCAGTTTGTCTGGTGTTAGTCCCTGCTTCTCTGGATGTGGGAGCAAAAGCACCAGCAGGCCCCAGAAGAAGGAAAAAAGCACCTCTATAGCATACGGTATAAGGATTGTAACAGCCACTATGTAGGACAAACAAGGAGAAGACTAGCAGAGTGCACGTGTGAACACCAACGAGCAATCAGAAGACGCAATGAAAACTCCTTAATCATACAACACATGAACACTCCCAACTGGGAAACTGTGAGCATCCTAGACCAAACTAACTCCAAAACTCCTGGGGAATTCCTGGAGGTACGGCATCCAGACACTTCAGCCATCGATGGACTCATTGAGATACAACCACGTTTACCCATCATTCAAAAGCGATAATGAAAAAGCTAAGAAGGAAACAAAAGGACCAGAAGGCATTCTCTCCAGCAGTCAACACCTGTGTGTTGAGTTAAACTAGATCTGGGGTTAAAACACATGGTGCGAACCCAATTTACAATCAATGAAATTACCAACTGTTATTTGCTGCAGTGACAAAGATAATTCTATAGTTGCTGTTTTTTTTTATAATACAGGTTGTCCTCAAGTTACGATCATTCACTGAGCAACCACTTAAAGTTACAACTGTTCTAAAGGAAGGAACTTAACAACCAGTCCTTGAACTACAGTAGGATTTTCTGAAAGGAAGTGTGGGGTAATGAAGGAAAAATTATTTTTTTGAAAACTGCTTTTAAAAGGGGAGGAACACACTGACATGGCTTGTTAGCTCCACTTAATTAGTGTGTTAAATTTGGTGGGATTCAAATCTTTACTGAACAAATAAAGCTAAGTAAGCCAAACCTGGTTAGAGAACGGATGGGAGACCACTACGAGATCCCTGCTCTAGCTAGGTCAGAAAGAAGATCATGACAACATATTGGCTTGTGAAAAAAAACTACATGGTCACCAGGAATAAAGCTCACCTTGAGGGAAATGTGCTGCCTGGCTGATATCAAGACTGATCATGATTCACCCTTGGATGGGAGACCATCAGGAAATCCAAGAAGCTGGCTGGCTGAAATTAAAAGAAGGAGACGATAACAAGTAGTTTTCCCTTAGTTGCCCAGAAGATGTTGTCAAGTCTCCAGGAGTTGGTGTCATCCGGAAGATTTGGAAACCAACCCCATTCCTCTCTCTTTACCATTAAGGCCTGGATTTATGACCACAATGGAGCCTAACATTTCTGTTGCTAAGCAAGACAGTTGTTAAGTAAGTTTTGCCCCATTTTGGGGGGGGGACCTTTCTTGCCCCAGTTGTTAAATTAGTCACACGGCTATTAAGTGAATCTGGCTTCCCCACAGACTTCGCTTATCGCTTATTAATTTAAGTACTGCAGTAATTCGCTTAACAAACTGTCACAAGAAAATTCGGGGCAAAAATGGGATAAAACTCGCTTAACAAATAACTCATTTGTTAGCAACAGAAATCTGGGGTCTTGGCTGCAGTTGTAAGTCAAGGGCCGCCTGCAAATTCAAGTTTTCTCTCTCTCCTTGGGGCAACTGGAGGGAAAGGTTTTGTGGGACCGGTTAGGGTTCTGCCCCTTTTCTTGAGTTTCCTTTGCAGAAATGTCTGTGGCCCCAGGCAGTACTTAAGACATGCGCAGGATGAAACACAGCACTGCTTCCAAGCTCCGGGGATGAAAATCCCTTAATGCTTCATGAGTGGTGTGAAGAAAAAAAACCCAAAATAACGCGATCGCACTTCCCATCAAAGACTTCCCATCAAATTTGGAATTTCCAACCGCTAAGCTCCCCCAAAGTCAAAAGCATGGCAGGGAGAGATCTTGATGCAGAAGCTCCATTTTCTTCCACCCTTTAAAAAAAAAGAGAGAGATTTCACAGAAATAAGGATTTATATATGGCATCGCCTCATATTTTTCTTTTTTAAACAAATAGGAACGAAAGTGCCCGCTTGGGGCGGTGGGAGGAGGGGGGGAAAGAAGCCAGGAGCTCAGATTTGACAATAAGAGGATTGTTGGGTTGGAAGGAGGGGTCAAGATAATGTAAACGGCAGAGCGAATGAATTTTATAGGATTTTTTTTTTTGCAGAAAGGGGGGAGGGTCATCTGCAGCCAAGGAAGAATAAAGATTCAGGCCCCAAAAATGGCAGGTGAAGTCCTTTTCTTTATCAAATGAGATGGGGGGGGGGGGAAGAGGACAACTACTTAGGATCAACAGATTCCCTCCCTCCCCTCAAATCTATCTTTTCTCCATCCTTATCTTGCCCATAAACTTGATGCAGAAATGGCTGGCAAAGAGAATTTGCAGAAATGGTCAGGTTGCCATGTTTGATTGGAGAAAAGACAATAAGGAGATGGGCGAAGGACTGGAAAACTTTGGTAGATTTTGGCTGAAAATGGAGGGGGGGGTTGATTTAGTGGTTGGATGATTAGAAAGAATATGGAAAAAAGAGAGACACTGTAACTATATAGACAGAGGATGAAATATAAATATACTTGTAAATGCTGTAGAGAAGATCAGAAGCCCCTTCATTTCTATCTCTTTCTTCTTTTCTTGTTTCTTATTTATTACTTTTAAAAACTATCCTTGGTTTAAATTTGTTTTGTTTTTATTCTATAAAATGTTTCTCCAGTAACAAATTTAATTCTAAACTGGTGATAGATAGATAGATGGATGGATAGATAGATAGAAAGATAGATGATATAGACAGACACAGAAAGATAGATGAGATAGACAGATGATAGATAGATAGATAGATAGATAGATAGACAGACAGACAGATAGATGAGATAGACAGACACAGAAAGATAGATGAGATAGACAGAAGATAGATAGATAGATAGACAGACAGAAAGATAGATGAGATAGACAGACACAGAAAGATAGATGAGATAGACAGATGATAGATAGATAGATAGATAGACACAGACAGAAAGATAGATGAGATAGACAGACACAGAAAGATAGATGAGATAGACAGATGATAGATAGATAGATAGATAGACAGACAGACAGATAGATGAGATAGACAGACACAGAAAGATAGATGAGATAGACAGATGATAGATAGATAGATAGATAGATAGACAGACAGAAAGATAGATGAGATAGACAGACACAGAAAGATAGATGAGATAGACAGATGATAGATAGATAGACAGACAGACAGACAGAAAGATAGATGAGATAGACAGACACAGAAAGATAGATGAGATAGACAGATGATAGATAGATAGATAGATAGATAGATAGATAAAGATGTAGATATATAAAGGAGATGGATGGATGGATGGATGGACAGACTGACACATACATATGTAGGCAGTTCTTGACTAGCAACAGTTCATTTACTAACTGTTCAAAGTCACTACAGCATTGAAAAAATTGAGTTATGACCACTCTTGGCAATTCTATAGGCCAAGTCACTCCATCTTTTCCAATCTTGCACTACTTCTTTGAATTGATTTAAGCTCTGGATGGTGTCAGCTTTTATGGTGTCCAACTACAATGTTCTCTGGCTGCCTGGCTTCCTTTTACCGCTAACCCCTTCCAAACAAAATTGCTTTCTCCAGTGAATTGCCCATTACAACACATCTAACAATCCAGGCTAAATCAAGGAAGACTTTAGCTATTGCCTGACATCTGGAATCAACAATACAGGCAATTCTCGATTTATTTCATTTAGTGACAATTTGAAATTACAACACTGAGAGAAAAAAGCAATGGATCCCTTAACAACTGCGGCAAGAAAGGTTGTAAAATGGGGCAAAACTCACGTAGCAACTATCTCACTTAGCAAAGGAAAATAGCAAAGGAAGGAACAGAATGACAGAGTTGGGATGGACCTTGGAGGTCTTCTAGTCCAACCCCCTGCTCAGGCAGGAAACCCTATACCATTTCAGGCAAATGGCTGTCCAGTCTCTTCTTAAAAACCTCCAGTGTTGGAGCATTCACCGCTTCTGGAGGCAGGTTGTTCCACCGGTTAATTGTCCTATTTGTCAGGAAATTCCTCCTTAGTTCCAGGTTGCTTCTCTCCTTGACTAGTTTCCATCCGTTGCTTCTTGTCCTGGATTCAGGCGCTTTGGAGAATAGCTTGACTTCCTCTTCTTTGGGGCAGCCGCTGAGATACTGGAACACTGCTATCATTTCACCCCTCGCCCTTCTCTTCATTAAATTAAAATATTCCGTTAAATTGTGGTTGAAAGTTGAGGATTACCTGTAAATATTCCTATTTTTTCTAAATTTGCTTGGCCATCTTGTTTTTTCTGCTATATCCAGGTGACAGCGTCTTCATCTCCTTTGACCACAAAGAGAGTGTGCCAAAGATGGGGAGGTCTCTGCAGGAGATGATTTCACAAGATCAAGGCAACAGCCACAGTGGTGGGATCAGACCACTGTCTGGATTTTAAGGGCAATGCCGAGCTTTGAAGGCTCAGAGAGTTGTGGAAGATTGGTCCTCCGCCCTACAACCGAGGTTTGAGATCAAGGCTCAAGCGTTATGGATGACTGGTCTATCACCAGATAACTAAGATTTGAGATAGACTCAAGAGTTGTGGAAGATTACTCTTTTGCCAGGGAACCAAGATTTGAGAATGAGACTCAAGAGTTGTTCAAGACTGATCCAGGCAACCAAGATTTGAGAATGAGACTCAAGAGTTGTGCAAGATGGTCATCTGGGTGAAAGTAGAAGATCCAAATAGAAGAGAGTCTTCATTTGACCACGAACCCTCAAATAGCCAAAGAAGCAACTGCAACAATACCATCAAAGCTCCATCTTAGCTGATGTCTATAAGAAACTGGCACAGCTTTAATAGTAATGTGGCAGCTGCCCGCTTACCGTTTTTTGCCCACATCCTGCAAACACCCCTGGACTTGGACTGATAACAAGTCCACAGATTGAGGAAGGCAAGGATTGACAACGAGGATCTGATAATTGTAATTGGTTTACTTATTAACGGACCTCTGCTTGCATGAAAAACAGGAGGAACCTCTTGAAATGAACCCCAAATGTTTGGCCAACCTTGGGTGAAGGAGACCCATTCTCCAAACGTCCCCCATTTGGTTCCCAGGCTAATATGGACCCCCCAAGTGAGAGGCAAAAAGCCCATCACACGACACCCCATCACTTGAGACATAGCCGCCCCTCCCCAAAAACCCAGCCTGCTGTCCAAATGCACCAAATGTCTTCATTGAATCAATATGGCATTCGAGATAGTAGCTACAGACAAAATTCGGGAAATTGGCAAGCCTGAAGCGAGATTGTTTAGGGATGTTTTTCCTGACTTTTATCTCCCTTTATGCAAATATCCCTCGTAAGTCTTCAGTGCGCCGCGCACGATGATATATACATATACATATACATATATATATATGTGTGTGTGCAAATTTTTTTGGCTTGCTAATAAATCTGAGCTGCCACTACTGTGGCTACTGCCTGTAGATGGCCTTGGGCTAGGCTGAAACAGGAAATAAGATTTGTCCCATGTCTGGGACTAAGCAAGTGTATTCTGAATGCTTAACAAACATTTAAAACACACACACACACACATTAAAAAGAACATATTTTCCAAGCGATGCAGGATACACAGGTTTTTTTCCCCTTTTAATTTCTGTTCCAGCCAACTACTTTCTTTGCAGGGGAGCTGAGCAGTTATCAGGTTTACCCCCTGCTGGGTTCCCATATTTTCCATATTATCTCCCCAACTGCAGGCGGAGAGCGTGCGCGTGATGCTCTTTTACATGTAGATTGAATTTTGCACCCCATTTCGAGACTTTTGAGATTAACCGTATATCCCCAGCAGGGCTCGCTCAGGATTGGGGTGGCTCGCAACAGGGGTGGTGCCATCCGTCAGAACGCCAACCCAAAAGAGGCTGTGTGTCTCTGGAGAGAAAAAAAAGCGGGTTGTCTTGACTGCAGCATTTCTGCTCAAAAATGTCAAAGGAGCAAAATGAAAAAAGGAAAATTAAACGAAGGAAAAATCGAAGGGCTGGTCCAGCAGCAATGGGGGTAAAAAAAGGCTCAGTCTTTTGGGGAACCTTGAAAGACATGGGGGAAGTGTCTTGACTGAGGTTCCACTAAAATGCAATGGATGATTGTGATGTACTGTCAGTTGGGCGTTAGCAACTACAGGTAGTCCTCAGCTTAAGACCTCAATTGAGCCCAACATTTCTGCTGCTGAGACATTGTTCAGTGAGTTTTGCCCCATTGCACGACCTTTCTTGCTATCGTCATTAAGAGAATCACTGCAGTTACTATTAGTTAGCAAGACGGCTGTTAAGCGAATCTGACTTCCCCATTAACTTTGCTCATCAGACAGTCACAAAAGTGGATAACATGACCCCGGGACTCTGCAACCGTCATAAAATCAGGCTAGTTGCCAAGCGTCCAAATTTTGATCACATGACCACTGGGATGCTGCATAAGTATATGAGAAACGGTCATAAGTCACTTAGTGACGTTGTCACTAAACAAATGGTTGTAAGCTGAGAACTACCTGCATTAGGGATGAAACGTCTTGCGTCCTTCTTGATGTGATGGTTCTGCAGGGCCTTGATTAATGTCCTTGAGTTCAAGGAAAGCAGACATTATACAATTCTTTGAGCTTGGTTGCTTTCTTGCAGATGATTCATTACCCAGTTAGGTTATATCCACAAACTGGCAGAGCGAAGCCATGAACTAGCAGTCAGAAGACATGATGAAAATTTCACTAAACCATAGCATTAAATGGAAAACTGAGCATCTTAGCCCAAGCCGAGTCCAAAACTGTTACAGAATTAAGCCTGCACTCTGACATATCAGCCAGCAACAGGCACACGGAGATAAAGAACATCTACACATCATTCAGGGACGCGGTGGCTCAGTGGGTTAGGACGCTGAGCTTGTTGATGAGAAGGTAGGCGGTTTGGCGGGTCGAATCCCGAGTGCCGCATAATAGAGTGAGCGTCTGTTACTCGTCCCAGCTTCTGCCAACCTAGCAGTTCAAAAGCACGTAAAAATGCAAGTAGGAAAATAGGGACCACTACGGTGGGAAGGTCACAGCGTTCCGTGCGCCTTTGGCGTCTAGTCATGCCGGCCACATGACCATGGAGACATCCTCGGACAAGCGCTGGCTCTTTGGCTTTGAAACGGAGATGAGCACCGGCCCCTAGAGTCGGATACGACTAGCACGCATGTGCAGGGGAACCTTTACCTTTACACATCATTCAAAAGAGAAAATCATAAAGCTAAAAGACCACAGTATTCCCTTATCAGTAGTCAACGCCCAGATAAGCAGAGGTTAACTCCAAGATTAATATTAGACCAACAACTAAGCTGTAAGCAATACCTTAACAATGAACCAACAAGAACATTCCCATCCACACAAACAGAGCAAGCCACTTGTGTATAAACAGAACAAACAGCACTCCATTCTAGTACTGATGATGTTACCTAGCTGGGTCATAAAACTTCTGCAGAAATACAACCAAGCTCACGGAGCATCAAGGTCCCCACAATCGTCGTCTCCTCCTCCTCCTCTCCATAAAACCCCTCTTTTCCAGCACTGATGATGTTCCCTTGTTGAGTCATGAAACATCTGCAAGGAAACCACCATGCTCAGGGGGGGAAAAAATTCAACTTAACTGAATTGTTTTAATTTAGATTCCTGCACAAGCTCCTTCCAATTCTAATTATTCCTCCCAAGTTTATCTTTTTGCTTTGATGAGGCAGCCTCCCCTTGTTTTAACAGAGCCATCCTCATTTTGAGTCATGTAATAACATAATTTAATAGGAATCATAAAAATTTTCTGAGTCATATAATGGAAGGTCTTTTGAGTCATAATATAAAATTGCAGAGTTTGGTTCATGCAAGGCGATGCGGTAATTCTCCACTGATGAACCTCTGGGGTGTGTGTGTTTGTGTGTATGTGTGTCAGTGTGTGTGTGTGTGTGTGTGTGTGCGCGTGTGTGTGTGTGTGTGTGTGTGTGTGTGTGTGTATGGGGGTGGGTGGGTGGGAAATACTCCCTTTTTCTTTTCTCTTACCTTGTTGCTCCCCCTAGTGGTCAGAAAACTTCCACCCTACTCAGTTAGGAACTTGAACTGGCTATTTGTGCCCGAGAATTTTTTTTTTTTAAAGAAACTTTAAAAGAAAAATACGTTGTCAGGTGATAAGGATGACATTACGCAGGTGGATTTCTAATCCTCATTTCAAAAGATCAGATGGGTGTTGCATGAAATTCGGAACCTAGGCCAGTGATGGCGAACCTTTTAGAGACCCAGTGCCCAAATTGCAACCCAAAACCCACTTAGGTATCTTCGGGTGCCGGGTGGGCGTGGCTGCGGTGGTAACAGCAGACTGGGTGGGACTAAAAAGTTCAATCCATCAATTCCAACTTTGCGAGATTTCCCGCGAGAAGTTGAAATTGATTGACTGAAGCTTTTTTTTTCCTTTTGCACACGGCGGCAGAGGCCTAAAGCGAAAAGGTTTTATAAAACCCAGCGGAAGGCCTAGGACTGGGGCGAGGTTGCGCGTGCCCACAGAGAGGGCTCTGCGTGCCGCCTTTGGCACCCGTGCCATAGGTTCGCCACCACGGACCTAGGCTAAAGGCAGTATGGAGGAGGAGGAGGAGGAGAAGGTGGAGGAGGTGGTAGTTGAGGGCTACACGTATAAGCAACCATAAGATTAAGGGTTTTCAGAGCAAATCACATCCTTGCAAAATTGGTGCAGCCCAATCAACAGTTTAATGGATTGGTGGGGCGACCTAAAAAGAGCTCTCTTGCCCCCACCCCGAGTTATCTGGGATGTCTCATGGCTATCAGAAGATGGAGGATTTAAAACAGGAAATACTCTTAATGTGGGATTTCCCCTCCTTCCTTCTAGATCCATAAGGATTGTTCTCTTGGATGGTCCCAGTCAAGTTAGCTATTTTTTTCAATCAGTTTGTTTTGGGGAAACCTGTGTTTTGAAACTGATCACGATTTACTGGGGCAGCCAATTTGAGAGAGTGCCCAAGGTTTCAAGGGTGTGACATGTAGCAACACCGCCCCTAAATTTGGTGACTTGTAGGTCTGCAGGCAAGAGATTCTGGATTAGGGAAGGTTATACTGGGGGCACCTGTGAGTGGAAATGATTTCATTTATTTGCATTCTGCCTTTATTGTTTTTACACATAATTGAAGGCAGTGAACATATCCAACACATCTTCCTCCTCCTATTTTCTCCGTAACAACTACCCTGCAAGGTGGGTTGGGCTTAAAGAGAGGGACTGGCCCAAAGTCACCCATCCAGTTTTCATGGCTAAGGCGGGACTAGAATTCACCACCTCCTGGTGATTGGCCCAAAGTCACCCAGTCAGCTTTCATACATAAGGTGGGACTAGAACTCACTGTTTCCTGGTGATTAGCCCAAAGTCACCCAGGCACCATTTATTGATTGATTGATTGATTGATTGATTGATTTGATTTGATTTGTACACCGCCCTTCTCCCGAAGGACTCAGGGCGGTGAACAGGGACATAAATATCAAAATACCCAAAATACAGAAATTAAAAAAAAATTAAACCCTAGTTTGCCTAGGGCGGGACTAAAACTCACCGTTCTCCCGGTGATTGGCCCAAACACACTCACACCGGCTTTCCTTCCTAAGGCAGGACTAGAACTCACAGCCTCCCACTTTCTAGCTTACTGCCTTTGCCATCAGACCCAATTGGCTAATATTGAGAAACAGTACCGGGAAACCAAAGGCTCCAACCATCCTGTCTCAGAGAGGCTCATGAAGCTGGCACCAAGATGTTTCTCTGAGGTGGACCATCGTGAAGAACAGCTTGGGAAGAGCTCGGTCTTGAGAAGGTTGGCAAGAGGCGGCCACTGAAGCATGAAATGGTCCACTGGAAACAATGCCCGGCTTCCACCATCCGCGTTCATTGTGGTCGCCAAGGGGAACGTTTGGGTCATATCCACGGGCCTTCTGCTTTCGACAGTTAATGAGAGAAGCTGGATGTGCTTTTAGGGCTCAAGCTGGCTGCTTTTCTTTCATTGAATGACTTTTCTGTCCCTTCTTGGCAAATGAAGGATTGGAGAAAACAGAAGAGGATCTCACTCAGGGGGTAGTTATCCCGGCATTAAGCTTCTGGAGAGTCCCGTGAGACAAAACAGAGACGTCGGAGGGGGCTGGATGCCTTTGTCCGCCCAACCTAATCTGGTTTTTTGTCCCGGAGATCCAGATAATTGGAATTTAGAAGCCTCCACCTCAATGCTTTTCCAACAGTCACCGAGAAAATAACTCCCTGCCGTTCTAGTTATAAAGCTATGCAGCATTTCGGATGAACTTTGGGGAGTTTCTTGGGCGGGCAGGGACCACCCAGCTTTGCTCCAAACAAAGATGGGTCTACCACAAGCTGAGAAGGTTAGGGAATGACCAGCCTGGATCCTTGTCCTGCTTGCAAGGAAAGTAGTAGACGGTCAAACAATCAGAGTAAAGCTGGAAGGGACCGTGGAGGTCTTCTAGTCCAATCCTCTGCTTGAGCAGGAGACTCTATTCCACTGCAGACAAGTGACCGTCTAGCCTCTTCTTAAAAATCTCCAGGGATGGAGCGCCCACAACTTCTGGAGGCAAAGCTGTTCCACTGGTTAATTGTCCTCACTGTCAGGAAGTTTCTCCTTAATTCCAGGTTGCTTCTCTCCTTCATTAGTTTCCATCCATTGTTTCTTGCCTTGCCTTCTGGTGCTTTGAGAAATAAATGGACCCCCTCTTCTTTGTAGCAGCCCCTCAAATACTGGAATACTGCTATCATGTCAACCCTAGACTTTTCTCTAGACTAGCCACAACTAGTTCCTAAAACAATCAGGTTGACATTGGATCAGGATGTCAAAGAGACAAGGCCACTTTCTCCTCATGCACCCACTGGCTGCATATCCTGATCCAAGGCTTCTGAAATGCAATGTTCCTCCAGATACTGGCTGACCTGTATGTGCATTGTCTCTCTCTCTCTCTTCTTCTTCTTCTTCTTCTGCAGTCTTCCAATATGAAAGGTACTGCTTCAACTACTGGAAGTAGACAATCACTCAACTATGAGCCAACCGTGTGCTGCAGCCTCCAAAAAAGTCAAAGCAGTCCTAGGCTCCATTATAACAGAGGGATAGAATCAAGATCACGTGAAGGGTTGATATTGCTTTGTACGGCCTTGGTGAGACCACACTTGGAATACTGTGTCCAGTTTTGGTCACCCCAATTTTAAAAAAAGATGTGGAGACTCCAGGAAGAGTGTAGAGAAGAGCAACAAAGATGATTAGGAGAATGGAGGCTAAAATACACGAAGAATAGTTGCAGGAATTTGGTATTTCTAGTTTTAATTGAAAAAAAGGGACCAGGGGTGACATGACAACAGTCTTCCAATATCTCAAGAAGGGGGGGGGGTTTACAGGTTCTCCTGCCCAAGCAGCAGGGGTGGACTAGATGACCTCCAAGGTCCCTTCCAACTCTGTTATAACATGAGAAATGAATTACAAGCAATCTTTAACTTATGGTTGTAACTGAGCTTGGCTGTCAATCATTGTGATGTTAAGTCACGGCAGCACATCAACAGACCTGATTTTTGGACACTTTTTGAACCGGTTGTTTAGCAAACACTGCAGGCACTGAAGCAAACACCTCACATGTACGACTGTCGCAACACCCACACAGTGATATAAACAAAATTCAAGTGCTTGGCAATCGGCATATATTTACAATGGTTGCAACCTTTCATTTAGTGTCATTCTAAGTTACAACAGCACTGGAAAAAGTGACTTCTGATCATTTTTCACACCTATGACCAATGCAGCACCCGCCATAGACAGTTGATCAAAATTGGGGTGCTTGGCATGTATTTATGGGAGCTGCAGTGCCCTAGGGTCATGTAATAACTTTCCCAGCAGCTTCCAATCAGCAAAGTCAATGGGGGGAACAGATTCGCTGAACAATTGTAGCAAGAAAGGTAACAATTGTGTTACGTGACAACTGCAGGGATTTCCTTAAGCAATGTGGCAAGAAAGGTCATAAAATGGGGCAAAGCTAACTTAACAAGTGTCTCGCTTAGCAATGGAAATTCGAGGTTCCGTTGTGGTCATAAGTTGAAGACTACCTGTAATGCAGTTAAAAAGGGTGGGGCTTCTGTTGTAGGGTTAAGGCCGCCATCTTGGCGTTTTTGGCCTCTTGACCCAGCAGGATCCAATGCAAATCATGAATTTCCCTTTGGTTGCAGTCCGTCCTCTCCCTAGACTTGCCAACATCAAATACCATCATGCTCAGTCTGTCCGCAGGGGGGAATTGTGGGAAATGAGACTAAATACATCTACAGGATATTAAGATCTGGAGTGCTACATGCAAGGAAACACAAGGCAGTCCTGGAGTCCAGAGGGAGGTTTTACTCTAAAAAAATGTGTAAAGTTACAACCATTCATTTAGCGACTCTTTGAAGTTACCACAGCATGGGGAAAAAATGTCTTACCACCACTTATGACAGTCTTGGGATCAGAATTTTTATTACTATGCAAGGCAGTTATTGAGTCGCACCTGATTTTATGGCCTTTTGTGGCCACAGTTAAGCAAATCACTGCAGTTGTTAAAATGAACCCTGCAGTCATTAAGCAAATCGCCTATTGACTTTGCTTGTCCGAAACCGGCTGAGCAGGTTGAAAATGGCGACCGCACGATCTCTGAGACTGCAACCATCGTAAATATATGCTGGTTGCCAAGCACCTGAAATCTGATCACATGACCATGGGGATACTGCATCGGTCATAAGTGCGAGCATTCGTAATTAAATTACATTAATTTTTAATTTTTAATGTTATCTTAATTGTGGGCTTGTATTAATTTTATTTTATTTTATTCTCTCTTTTGTATTGTTTTTAACTTACCCTGTGAACCGCCCTGAGTCCTTCGGGAATAGGGCGGTATATAAATTCAACTAATAAATAAATAAATCCCTTTCCCCCCCCCCAGTGCCTTTGAACAGTTGCTAAATGAACGATTGTACATTGAGAATAATCTCTTCACAAAATATCCCTCTCCCAGGCAAATCTTCTATGTTGTTAAATTTATCCATGGCATTTACAGATATTCCTTGACTTACAACACTACGTTTAGCGACCGTTCAGTCACAACAGCAGTGAAAGCGACTTATGACCGTTTTACACAACTTACAGTTACTGCAGCATCCCCATGGTCACGTGATCAAAATTCAAACTTTTGGCAAACTGGTTCATATTTATGACGGTCACAGTGTCTCAGAGTCACGCGATCCCCTTCTGACTGGCAATATCAACGGGGAAGTGAGATTCACTTAACAAATGTGTTCCTAACTTAACACCTGCAGTGATCCACTTAAGAACTATGGCAAGAAAGGTCATAATGGGGGAAAATGTGCTTAACAATTGTCTTGCTTAGGAACGGACGTTTTGGGCTCAGTTGTGGTCTTAAGCGGAGGACTACCTGTATAACCGAATTGATATAAAGAAAGAATTTGACATTCCTTCCTTCCTTCTCTCCCTCCCTCTTCCTTTCCTCCTTCTTTCCTTCCTTCCTTCCTCCCTCCTTCCTTCCTTCCACTTGACGTATAAATTCTCACCTATATACCCTTTGCACCCAAAGCCTCTAGTCTTGCTGAAATTACACTTAAAGATCTGATATTTGAAGGGCTGCAACTAAGAAAAGGGGGTCAAATTATTTTCCAAAGCACCTGAAGGCAAGACGAAAAGCAACAGATGCAAAACAATCAAGGAGAAGCAATCTGCAATTAAGCAGAAATTTCGTAACAGTGAGGATAATTAATCTGTTGAACAGTTTGCCTCCAGAAATCATGGGCGCTCCATCCCTGGAGGTTTTCAAGAAGAGACTGGACAGCCACCTGTCTGAAATAGCATAGGGTTCCCTGCTTGAGCAGGGGGCTGGACTAGAAGACCTCCAAGGTCCCTTCCAGCCCTGTTCTATTCTCATTCTAATCTCCGACAGAGGACCAAAATGGAATAGCAGCTTTGCCTCCCTGCTGTGGCCAGCATATCTGAATCCACGATGCCAGCTTCTAAGGGACGATGATCTCCTGGCCGGGCAGACTTCAGAAAAGTAGCCGAGCATATTAAATAAGGATGACTCACGACATTGTCTGAGCTCTTGCTGCACGGACACCACCAGCTTAAGAAGGTAATTGAAATGCATTCCCCAGAATATATCAGGAGCTGTTTCCCTGGAGATAAGGGCTAGCGTTCTTAGATATATATATATTTCTATATATAGAGAACTTTCAATGCTGGGGGAATAATTGGAGGGAACTCACAAAGGCCGAGCTAAAATGAGAAGGCCGAGGAGATGGGTCTGTTCTGAAGTCATTAGCCTCTCATTGGAAATTCCCAAGCAATATTCGTGCCGGGGGGGGGGGGGATAATTAAGAGGTAGGCGTTAAGCCGCGGAGGGGAAGGAGGGAATCCCTTTGAATAAAGACTGGCTCAGATCAAGTCCAATTCTTTAAAAAGAGAAAAAGCATGTGGCAAATTTGGAACTAATGGTAACTTATAAAAAAATGCTTAGGCTTAATTACAAAATCTCTGTTTAAATGTGGGAGAGAAGACCACCTTGAAATCTTCCTTTTCTTTCCTCCCTCCCTCCATCCACTTCCTTCTTCCCTCCCTCCCTAACTATAGGTATACTGCAGTGATGTGAAAAACCGTTTTAAGTCCCTTTTTTCAGCACCACTTATAACCTCAAATGGTCACTAAATGAACTTTTGTAAGTCAAGGACTACCCTGTATTTCCAGTTTCATTTGTGAGGTCGCCGCTGAGCTGGATTGAATGACAGGCAGAATGGAGAGGGACATAAATCCTTGTCATAAATCATACAATAAAGTATGTCACAAAGACACAAGGGTTAGGGGCTTTTCTTCATGCCACTTAACTAGGCTGAACGTTATCTTTCTCCTAGGCAGGTGTTCCATTAAAGCTGAGGTTCTCCTGACATTGATGCTGTAATTGGACAAGCTTCCATTTCTGACTTCGGCCCGGAACAATTGGCATCCCTCTTTGGAGAGGTCAGAGGTCACCTGTCCATCGGTATTTCTCCGAGGTCTCTCCATGATTTCTGCTACCCACGTGTTCAAGTAATGAGCAAAAACTTCTCACTCTAATGAAGTCTTGATGATAGAACTCCGTTCCCTCGTTTAAAAAAAAAACCTACAAAGTTTTCCTTGATTTTAATCTTGCTTCAGCTTGTTTTGTCAAGCAAGAATCCCCCTTTATGCTTATGGGATAAGCTGATACAAGTACTCCTCGATTTACAGCCATTCGTTTAGTGACTGCAGTTACAGTGGCACTTGAAAAAAAAATGACTCGTGACCATTTCTCACACTTAGGACCGTTGCAGCATCCCCAGGGTCACGTGATCAAAATTCGGATGCTTGGCCACTGACTAGTATTTGTGACGGTCGCAGTGTTCCAGGGTCACGTGATAATCCTTCTGCGATCTTCTGACAAGTCAACGGGGAAGCCAGATTCACTTAACAACCGTTTTACTAACTTAACAACTGCAGTGGTTCATTTGTGGGGGGAAAAGGCCGTAAAACGAGGCAGAAACTCCTTTTAGAGAACTGTCTTGCTCAGCAATGGAAATTTTGGAATCGGCCATAAGTAGAAGTCCATCTCTAGTTATCTTGCATTGTTCATCTTATCTTTAAGGAGGATGCTCCAACACCGGAGATTTTTAGGAAGCGATTGGATAACCATTTGCCTGAAATGTGTAGTTTCCTCCGTGTGCGGGGTGGGGGGGTGTGGTTGTTGACTAGAAAACCTTCAAGGTCCCTTCCAACTCCGTTATTCTTTTTCTTCTTCTATTCTTCCGTTACTCTATTATTCTTCTGTTATTCTATTACTGTGTTACTCTATTACTCTTCTGTTATTCTGTTACCGTGTTAACATGGTATGACCGGGCACCAATGTTGAGCTCAGTGTCCAACAAACTCCTGGCCTTTTAAAAGGGTAAATGAATATTTGATGACTGGCCCTACAATCTGAAAGCGGATCTCCCACAAAAGTGGATCCCCTCACAAAAGCCACCTAGAGTAGTCCCTCAGCAAGGTAGGTGGCAAAAAGTTGAACAATGAATAAACAGTAAATTGAACAATAAGTTAAAACAAAAATATGCCCAACCTTAAAAGCTTGCTGTCTCATTTTAAGGAATGAAGAGTGGGAATTATCAGGTTGCAGCATAGGCTTGTCAATTTTCAGCCTTAATAAATGCAAGGGATGTATTGTTTGTTCCTAAAGCACCTGAAGGCAGGACAAGAAGCAACGGATGGAAACTCATCAAGGAGAGAATCAACCTGGAACTAAGGAGAAACTTCCTGACAGTTAGAACAATTAACCAGTGGAACAACCTGCCTCCAGAAGCGGTGAATGCTCCAACACTGGAGGTTTTTAAGAAGAGACTGGACAATCTCTTGTCCAGAATAAGGAAGCAGTGGGAACAACGAAGTCCCTTCCAAGTTTGCTATTCTGTTATTTCTTTAACAACCAGCAAAGAACTAAACATCGTCTTGTCCAAAGTTTTGCCCTACATGGGCTAAATTTCTATTTGTGATGCGTCAAATTATTATTCCTTAATTGTAATTTCCAAACTTCCATGCTGTGAACCTCCAATTAAAAGATGCCCATCCTTTCAATTAAAACCAGGGTGTAGTTGACTTCGGTACAATTTGATTTGTCAGTTGCATTTCTATTGTTGAGTCAGTTCTCCCCCCCCCCCAAGAGCTGAAAATTCCAGATGGGGCATCTGGAGATTCAGCCCAATCAGCTTCCAAGTGAAGCTTTGCAAAGCCCTAAAAACCAATCCTTTGCATTTTTATCTGCAAAGAATGAGGATTACAGTATTTCTTTAAGAAAACACTGCCTAGTTGTGACCTTGACTTGGGAAGAATCCTTCAAGTCAACTGTGTCAAAGTTCCACCACACTACTGTATAAATTCTCTTCCTTTCAGGGGGAAATGATCCCCCCCCCAATGGAAGAGAATTTATTTAGTAGTGTGGTGTGCAAAATGATCGTACGTGCACAATATTTATTAAAATATATCTTGTTGGGTTCTCAGCTTTGCAAAAAATATATATTCAACGTGCAAAATTCAATCTATGAAATGCAAATTCATGCCACTCGCCATAAGACTAATAAACAGTTTTTCCTTCTATCCAGATGGTGAGGTTTTGAATTTTAAATATTTTTTAAAGTCACAGATATCAGAAAAGGAAACACCAGGCATGCAGGCCCCTTGCATAAATTGAGATATGAGGGAAACCTTAAATATTAGACGGGATTAATGGTTTTAAGAAAGAGTCTCGGTTATCAAGAGTAAGAAGATAAAATGAATCTCATAAATACGGAATCTATCTAAATTATACTTTCTGGCAGAGATGTATTCATTTTTTTTTCAGGCTCCAAAATAGACTGCTTCCTTAGCCATCACTCCAATTTAAATGGGGGGACACTTTGTATAATAAATGACATGCTTGACTCGGAGACGCGGAAACCTTAATGTGCAATTTGAGCATTATTTCCATGGTGTCAGAATGAGTTTTTGCATATATATACTCTGCCAGCATTTATGCTTACTTTTTCAAAATGTGATTTAAAATAATTGAACACTGAGAGCAGGGAACCTGAAATAAATTATATAGCCAAAAAAACCCCAAAACAAAACACTATTGCATTTAATAAATTGAACAACTGAACATTTTATAATCTTTCTTGTCAGTTGTTAAGTGAATCCTTGCAGTTGTTAAAGTTAGTAACACAGTTCTGAAGTAAATCTGGCTTCCCCATTTACGTTGCTTGTCAGAAGGTTGCAAAAGAGGATCACACTGCAACCATCATAAATATGAAACAGTTGCCAAACTTCCAAATTTTGATCACATGACGATGGGGATGATGCAATGCTCATACATATTTGAAAAATGATTACAAATCACTTTCAGTGCTGTTGCAACTTCGAATGGTCAATAAATTTTAAAATGCCCTGTAAACCGCCCTGAGTCCTTCGGGAAAGGGCGGTATATAAATCTAATAAAATCTAAATCTAAAATCTAAATGAAAGGACTACTTAGTGTAGCATTTTATGTTCATGTTTGCTCTTAGAAGTGACAGCATGGAAAGCAAATCTTTGGAAGCACATTAAAAATGCAAATACAGGTTGCCCTTGACTACAGCCATTTTTTAATGACCGTTCAAAGCCACAACAGCACGGAAAAAAATGACTTATGACTGTTTTTCAGTTATGACCATTACAATATCCTCCATGGTCACGTGATAAAAATTCAGACGCTCAGAATAAAAAAACTTATACACACACACACACACACACACACAAAAATTCAGACGCTTGGCAACTGACTCGTATTTATGACGATTGCAGCGTCCTGGGCTCCTGTGATCTCCTTTTGTGACCTTATGACAAACAAAGTCAATGGGGAAGCCAGATTCACTTCACAACTGTGTTAACTAACTTTAGTAGCTAACTGGAATGATTCACTTAACCACAGGGGCAGAGAAGGTCATTAAATGGGGCAAAATTGACTTTACCACCGTCTTGCTTAGCCAGAGAAATTTTGGACTCAACTGTAGTCATAAGTCGAGGACTACGGGTATTAGAAAACAAACAACAAAACAATGGAGCACTGGGAACAAATAAATGAGAAAATAGGAAAAGGAAGGGGGAAAAAAAGATTATACAGAAGAAAAGATTAAAAAGACTTTTTTGTTTCCAAAGGCTTTGTTCCTGGCCTTGTTCCTTGATTTTCATGGCATACTTTTAAAATTATACTTATCCTCTTCTTTTTGAAAAGGCTACATACCTCTTTAATTTTTTTTCTTCTGTTCAATCACGGCCAATTCTCAGAGACTGCCTGGAGAAGCAGTTTTCTTGGCAAGGTTTTTCAGAAGTGGTTTGCCATTGCCTCCTTCTAGGGGCTGAGAGAGTGTGGCTGGCCTAAAATCACCAGGTGATGCCTAAAGTACAGGTTGTCCTCAACTTACAACAGCTCACTTAGTGACCATTCAGTTACAATGGCACTGAAAAAACTGATGACCGTATTTCACACTTATGACCATTGCGACATCCCCATTGGTCACATGATCAAAATTCAGATACTTGGCAAACGACTCCTATTTATGACGCTTACAGTGTCCTTGAGTCATGTGATTCCTTTTGTGACCTTCTGACAAGCAAAGTCAATGGGAAAGCCAGATTCACTTAACAACCATGTTATTAACAACTGCAGTGGCAAGGAAGGTCATAAAATGGGGCAAAGCTCACTTAACTGTCCCACTTAGCAATGGAAATATTGGGCTCCATTGTGGTCATAAGACGAGGACTACCTGTGTTTAAATAGGATGGGACTCCCGTTGTAAGGTTGAGGCCACCATCTTGATGTTTTTGGCCTCTTGACCCATCAGGATCCAATGCAAATCATGAATTTCCCTTTGGTTGCAGTCCGTCCTCTCCTTAGATTGCGGACATTGAATACCATCATCCTCAGTCTGCCCGCAGGGGGGAATTGTGGGAAATGAGACTAAATACATCTACTGGATATTAAGGTCTGGAGTGCTGCATGCAAGGAAACACAGGGCAGTCCTGGGGTCTCAAGAGGGAGGTTTTACTCTAATTTATTTTAATCTGTAATATGTCTAGACAGCTAGTCCTGGAAATTTGGGGCTCAATTGTATTCGTAATTCAAGGAATGCCTCTGGCACACTAAATTGGTTGTCTATATAGCTCTCATGGGACGCGGTGGCTCAGTGGGTTAGGACGCTGAGCTTGTCGATCAGATGGCGGGTCGAATCCCGAGTGCCGTGTAACAGAGTGAGCGCCTGTTACGCGTCCCAGCTTCTGCCAACCTAGCAGTTCAAAAGCACGTAAAAATGCAAGTAGAAAAATAGGGACCACTACGGTGGGAAGGTAACAGCGTTCCGTGCGCCTTTGGCGTCTCGTCATGCCGGCCACATGACCACGGAGACGTCCTCGGACAAGCGCTGGCTCTTCGGCTATGAAACGGAGATGAGCACCGGCCCCTAGAGTCGGAAACGACTAGCACGCATGTGCGGGGGAATCTTTACCTTTACAGCTCTCATAGCCATGTAATAAGCAGATCATAAACAGTACTGGTTGAACTGCTGCCTGCAGCTTGTAAAGTCCTAGGGCAGGAGGAGCCTCCTAATCCCGTGGCAGCTCTCCCCCACTTCACTCCCCTGCCTCAAGCATCCTCGACTTTGTGGCCAGTCGTTTAAGAAAAGTTACGGGCAGCGCTGAAGAAAAAAAAAAAACAACAGCAGTCATTTACAACTGGTCCTCACACTTATGACCATCCGGTCGCAGTCCCGTGAGGAGAGCCAGATTTGCTCCAGCAGCTGTGCAGTTCGCTTAACGGCCACGGGCGATTTGCTGAACTCGTTTAACAACTGCCTCATTTAGCAACAGAAGTTCCACGACTCCCTAAAAAAAAACAAAAAAGACCAATAACCCTAAACCACAAAACCTAAGCCCTTGTCTGCTCAGAAAATCTCAATTCTCATCCCAAATTGAGGGGGGGGAGAAAAAAAAAAGGGCACTCGGGGTGGGGATGATGGGCTTTGTCGTCCCAAATTGAGGGGGGGAGAGAAAAAAAGGGCACTCGGGGTGGGGATGATGGGCTTTGTCGTCCCCAAAGGCGCCGCTCCCCTCCCCCCCCACTGCTGAGGTAGAACGAAGCGCTCCTCTCACGCCCCTCCCCTTACGCGGAAACCAAGGCGCGAGCCCGACGGGCCCCGCCCCTTTCCCCCCCCCTCTCCAGCGCGCGCTACCCGTTTTGTGTTTTTTTTTCCCCCCTTCCCCGTTGAAAAGGGGCACGCGGCTCCTCCCCGGCCGTTTTCTAACGGTCGGCAAGCGGCGCGCGAGAGGAGGAAGGGGAGCGCGCATGCTCCTCGCAAGACTTGGCCACGCCTCCCCGATCCCTGGTCTGCCTTTCCCCCTTTCGGAGAGAGAGAGAGAGAGAGGGGGGGGGGAAAGGAGGGGCAGGGAAAGGAGGGATATTAAAAAAAAAAAAGACACCCAGCCCGCGGTTCCCGTCGTGCTTTGCGGGGCTCTTGGCACTGACGTGGCCGCCGGGAGCCGCCATCTTGTGCGCAGTGAGGGAGGCGGAAGGCGAAGGCCAGAAGCAGACCAGGCACCCGGCGGGCCCGGAGAGGACGACGACGGAGACCCCGCAGCCAGGCACACCGCAACGTCGCCCGGTAAGCAGCCCAGCCCTCACGAAAGACAGGCCTGCTCCGAAACGACCCTTCTTCTTTCGCCAACCGTCCGCGCTGAGGCGGCCGGGCCTAGCTCGCGGCCGGGCGGGGCAGCCTTCCCCCGACGCCCGCTGATCTCGCGGCCGAGCTGTGGGACTCTTTCCCTTCCCTTTAACCTTCCCCGATGCCGCCCTCTTAAGCGGGGGTGCAGCGGGGTACCCCCACTCCCCTCATCCCCCGCCTCCCCCCCCACGAAAAGGGGGCTGTAGTCGGAGGGCGAGAAGGCGGCCCTTGCGCGGGATCCGCTCCTTGTGGGCCTCAGACCTGGGACGGTTGGGCAGGCCGGGGAGGAGGGGAGTCGCTCCTGGCGCTTTGGCCTGTCTGAGTAACATCCACAAGACGGGGGAGAAGGCAGGGTGGCCCCCGAGGGTGGAGGGTGGGGTTTGGGGAGGACGAGGATGAAAGAATTTAGGTGGAGGGTGGGGTTTGGGGTGGATGATGGGGTTTGGGGAGGAAGAATTGGGTTTGGGGAAGAAGAATTGGGTTTGGGATGGAGGATGGGTTTTGGGGTGGATGATGGGTTTTGGGGTGGATGATGGGGTTGGGGTGGATGATTGGGTTTGGGGGGAAGAATGGGGGTTGGGGTGGATGATGGGGTTTGGGGAGGAAGAATTGGGTTTGGGGTGGAGGATGGGTTTTGGGGTGGATGATGGGTTTTGGGGTGGATGATGGGGTTGGGGTGGATGATGGGGTTTGGGGAGGAAGAATTGGGGTTGGGGTGGATGATGGGTTTTGGAGTGGATGATGGGGTTGGGGAGGAGGGTAGAATTTGTGGGGGGATAATGCTTGGGGTGCATGATCAGGTTTGGGGGAGGGCGATGGGGTAGTTTGGGAGTGGTCTTTTTTTCTTTCCTCTGGAATTTGGCCCCAAAGACAAGGGATGGGTGGGGATTTGGGATCCCTTAGTCACTTGCTGGTGACTTCATCGGCAGGACAAACAGTTGCGCAAGGGCAGGCAGTCTCAAGTACATTCTGGTGGTAGTGAAGACTCTCTTCCTCTTTATTAGTTGAGGAAATCCGGGTTGACAGGCCAGGACAAGAGTCTTAAATCCATTTGGCCAGGGTGGTGTAAGGAGGCCAGGCCTAGGGCAGGGGGCTGGGCTAGATGATCTCCAGGGTCCCTCCCAGCCCCCTAAGATTCGGGAGAGAGGGTCAGATGTTAAGCCGTGACAGAAATATCGTACAGCGTCTTAGCTGGGTCTTTCTATGTCCTCCTTAAGCTTGCTAGGCAAACTGAGCCATGAAATGGGGAGGGAGGGAGGAGAAAGAGGTGAGGGAAGGAAAGGAAGAATTAGGAAGGTAGGAGAAAGGGAAGGATGGAACTAAAAAGGGAAGAGAAAAGGAAGAGAAAGAGGGGCAAGGGAAAGAAAGGAGCGGAAGCTGGTCAGAGGGAGATGCGGCCTAGAAATAAGGAATTCCCTGCCAGAATTGTGGGTGTTCCATCTCTGGAGAGTTGGACAACCATTTGACCACGATGGCATAAGTTCTTCTGCCTTGAGCAAAGGGTTGAACCAGATGACCTCCAAGATCCCTTCCAGGCTTATCTCAAAGCTGTTTTCCTGGCCATTCCCATTTTCAGGGTTGTGAACTGGATCTCTAGCTTTGCCACACAGGCAATTACAGTACATCAAAGCATCGAAGCCATCTCAGGACGACATAATTTGTTGCATAAATTTCTTTTTCCTGAAATACTAGGAAATGTCAGACTGGATTGATGTTGCTAGCTTTCTGCTGATCAGCCGGATGCATTCCACTGGAGAAAGTCTTCTTTGGTTAATTTGTTTTTTCTCTCTTTTTTCTTTCTTTCTTTTTTTTTTAGGAAATATGTTAAATAGCTTTTCATGTTGCCAATAACCTGGTAATGACATGTCCTTTGTAAGTACTTGGGATAATGAGAGGGCACTTGCTTTTAAACATTAATTTTTGTATTTTAGAATCAGGTCTTGCAATAAAAACAGTGTCAAGGGAGATGGCATTCCTATTTATTTTTAGTGAATTCTAGTATTTTCTGATTATTAACTTATTTGTCTTTCCATCACGTAGTCCACCAGTCTACCTTAACTTTTGCCTAGCTTAAAGTTTCCATCTTTATCTCTGTGACATGGGAGAACTATAAACAAGAGGCAGCGACTAATGTACATCCAAGAACAAACATCTCAGTTGCTCAGCTTCACTTTTCCCGTCCTTTTCCCCCAGCATAGACTTCCTTGTTGGTTCATTCATCAGGACTTTTGGGAAGTTACTGTCTTACACAGAGTTCTTGCTACTTATATGGTCTTTGTCATCATCTTCACTTTTGAAACATTTGGGGATTTCTTTTACAAAGCTGGCAATCTGATTTGTGTAGCTGTCCTTCAAGGAGGTGTGTAGGGCAGGTATATTTCAATATAATTTATTGCCAGTCATAAGTGAGAAATAAACGATAGTTCAGGTAGTCCTTGATCACAATTGTAACCAAGATTTCCATCACTAAACAAGGTAATGGAAGTGAGTTGTGCCTGATTTTATGATCTCTCTCTCTTTTTTTTTTTTTTTTGCTATGATTGTTAAGTCACGGTTGTTAAGCAAATCTGCCAATTCCCCGTTGACTTTGCTTGTCAGAAGCCAGTTGGGAAGGACACATGACGCAACTCTTGTGAATAAATGCTACTTGCCAGTCACCCAAATCTTGATCACGTGACCATGGGGATGCTGCAACAATCGTGGGAGGACCAGTCATGAATGACTTTTCAGTGCCATAACTTAGAACGGTTGCTAAACGAATATTTGTCAGTCAATGAGTACCTGCATTATACTACTACTCTACCAGTAGTCCTTGACTTAATAACAGTTTGTTTGGTGACTAAAGTTACAAGGGCACTGGAAAAAGTAACTTGTGATTGTTTTTCACACTTGACCATTGCAGCATCTCCATGGTGGCATGATCAAAATTGGGACACTTGGCAACTGGCCTTTATGACAGTTGCAGTGTCCCTGGGTGACACGATCGCCATTTGTGATCTTCTGACAAAGGCAATGGGGGAAGCCAGATTCACTTAACTGTGTTATAGTGTAACAATTGTGGTAAGAAAGATACATAGGGCAAAGCTCACTTTAACAACTGTCATGCTTAGCAATAGAAAACTGGGCTCAATTGTGGTCGTAAGTTGAAGACTACCTGTAATAAATTTGGGGTATGCATTTTGGCACCTTGCAGGTAATTTGGATTGCATCTCCTACAAATTTCAGCTACGGTGAAAATCAAAATATTTGAGGAGCATTTCTTTTTTGCAATTTCCCTCTCTTTCTTAATTGCTTCTGATCGGCTGCTTTAGAAGCATCTTGTGAAATGTTCCCCTGATAGCGGATAACATACAGTCTGAACTGCTTGGTCTGATATGTTCAAGGATTTAGTGTGTAATTGTCTGGAACAGACTTGGGAAATAATTATGTTAATGCAGCTATGGCTGACATTTTTCACAATCTCCATATTCATACGGCATTTCTATCTTCCTTTGAAATTAAATTAGCAAACCATGAACCATCCTATTATCTTGGCTGGGATCGCTTCACAGTTGCCGTAATGCATTAGCTGCAATGGGCAACTTCATCAGGAAGGAAGATTCTTCAGCAATGCAACACAAAGGAGTTATTATTGTCTTTAAAGCAGGAGGATAGCTCCAGGTTATAAAAGCAAGCTCTTGCACAGATAGTCATCCACGTATGATTATAGTTGAGCCCAAAATTTCCATTGCTAAGTGAGACAGTTGTTAAAGAGTTTTGCCCCATTTTATGACCCGACTTGCCACAGTTGTTAAGTGAATCATTACTGTTAAGGTGTTAAACGAATCTGGCTTCCCCATTGCCAGAGTCGCTAAAGGGAACACTTGACCCAGGGACACTGCAACGGTCATAAATATGAAGACAGTTGCCACAGGACCATGGGGATGCCGCAATGGTCGTAAGTGTGAAAAAAGGTCATAAGTCAGTTTTTTCAGTGTCATCGTAACTTTGAAAGGTCACTCAATGAATTGTTGTAAGTCAAGGACTACTTGTATCCTTTTCACACTGCTAGCTTCAAGCAGGTTGCAGAATTTTTGGTGCCTTGAATCTGGACAGTCTATTACACCTATGTTGGATTTGTTATCTACACCTACTCCTTTAAACTCTGAACTGTCTGAGTAGTGTTTAGTTTTCATCCATCCCCAGGGTGGATAATAATTTTTTTTAAAAAATCGGATTTTTTAAAATTTAAATTGGATGTTTTTTATCAAAGTTATTTTAACAAAATGCTTTTGGAGTAAAAAAAACTAGTTTTCTATTTAAGATACATTAATAATTTACTTTATTCAGCATGAAATGGAGGTTAGTTATGTAGCATGAGGCTTTATAATCTGAAATATTTACATTTTTGGTAAACTCATTCAATGAATCCAAGCTCTGCAAGCTGAGATAACATGCACTGCCTTGATGCATTCACACAATTTCACAGTAACCGTGAGATAAGTCGTAAAACAAAATTCAGGAATATTCCTTTATCCCACTGTTTTGCAAATCTACGTACACTGCAAACTGTACGATTGTTTGAAGAGAAATGCATCTGTACCAGGCTCTAAGTGTTTTAGTTAAATGAAAGAATTTGAGTAGTTCTCCAACTGTGTGTGATTGACCTATTAACCTAAAGCCGGTTCTGATATTGCTGTTTTGCTGACCACCTTATTCTAAATAGGAAACCTTCAAATAATAATGTTAAAGAATAAGTCCTTACATTTAAAGAGCACCTGTCATTTCAGATCCATCCTGGCAGTGCCTGTAAGTGGGCATCCACTCACCCGCTGCCCGCCACGTCCCTCACCTTGTGGTGTCACTGCCGCATCAGCAGCCGCCCCATTTAAGTCAGAGGGGGAGCCACTGTGGGATAGAAAGGACAGCTGCTCTTTAAAAATTATGATTTAAATCCAACCCACCTTGTCCGTCCCTGTTCCTGCTTCAAACTTAAAATACTTTTCTGCTTTTGAAAGACGGAACAAGGTCTTCTGCCTTCCTGGAGTACAGGTAGTCCATTGTTAACAGCCCTGAAAGTGGAACTCCTTTTCACACTTACGACCCCATAGTCACGTGAACAAATTCAGCTCCTTGGCAACCGGTTCATATTTATGACGGTTGCGGCATCCCAGGTTCACACGATCCCCTTTGCCAACTTCCAACAAGCAAAATCGACAGGCGCGAGATTCATTTAACAACCGTGTTCCTAACTTAAGAACTGCAACGGTCCACTTAAATGACTGTGGCAAGAAAGGTCGTAAAGCAGGCAGAACCCACACAGCAACAGAAATTTTGGGCTCAGCAGTGGTCCTAAAAGTCAAGGACTGCCTAACCTCCGGTGTGGAATGCCCACACTGGGACTGCAGGGCCGGGTCTTAAGGCCCTTCCGCAAGGCCAGGGGGCGTGGGTGCGAATCTTATCTCAAGGGGCACAATATTCCAGGCAGTGGAAGTCACAGAGGAGGTTCTTCTGGACCCCTCCAGCTGGAATTCCAGCTCTTTTGCTGACTAAGATTGAATCAAATCTGGTGGCTGTTACCCCTTGAATCAAGGGCGAGCAAACAGCAGCTGCATCACAGCTGAAAGAAGGAAACTTCAAGGTTAGGCCATCATATCACACACACAGACACACACACTGTATGTGGCAGCAGAATTTCCTGGTTGGGGGGAGCCAAGCAGGTGGAACTTGTTATACCTGTTTTGTACAAATATTACCGCTGCCTCCTTGTTTCTGGCTGAAGTTATTTAATGTGTTGCTTCAGTGCAGGTAGCCCTTGACTTCATTTAGTGACCTTTCAAAGTTACAAGCACACCAGGAAAAAAGCGAGCTGTCATTTTTCACACTTAAAACGGTTGCAGCATACCCGTGGTCGCGCGATTCAAAATTCGGACTGACTCATATTTATGGTGGTTGCACTGTCCTGACACCTTGTGATCCCCTTTGGCGACCTTCTGACAGCCAAAGTCAATGGAGAAGCCGGAATCACTTAACAACCCTGTGACAAAGTTAACTGCAGTGATCCACTTAACAGCTGTGGTTGTAAGTTGAGGACTACCTGTACTTCACTATCCTGGTCAGCCAGTTTCCCATATGACTCTGCCTAGGTGTTAAAAATCTCCCTCTTCTGCTCCTTATTGAGGTGAGCAGCCTCAGATTTGTGGAATTTTATGTATTTTTTCATTTAAAAATAAAACAAGACTGAATGTTTTTAACAATTCGGATTTTGGGTTATGAATTTGCGAGGGCTGCGCAGTGCTTCAAATCGTGTTTGGAAGAGATACTTGGAAGTCACAACTTCCGTGCGGTGTCCACTGACAGCTTGTTAAAGTAGCTACACCTTTTTCCTGATCGCATGGGAACCTTTGGCTTGGTTAATTTTGCAGATCTATCTATATTTTATAGTTTCCCGGCAGGTCTGATTAAAAGACCAAAAGTTGCTTCTGAGCATATGGAAGCATCCACATGACACGTGCTGCAACTTTTAAAGCCAAATGTATCCCTTTTCTCAAGTTTTATGGCAGACAGTTGAGCGTAAGAAAGACAGTTGCAGATCTGTGTGACATGAGAACTCCTGCAAATCACTGCCTTACCTTAAAATTTGGAGCACTGTTTAGTGTGTATTAGACCAGGGGTGTCCAACTCAATTTCATTGAGGGCCACATCAGCATTGCAGTTGCCCTCAGGGGGCCGTGTGGGTGTGGCCTACTGGGTGGGCGTGGCTAGAGTGCGTATGGCCTGCTGGGTAGGCGTGGCCAGCTCTACATCATTCGCATCAAGGGTGCCTATGGGGGGCTTGGGCAGGAGTGGGACAGATCTGGGGGTCTCTGGCAGAAGGAGGGTCTCTGGGCCAGGGCCAAGGCAGTGGGGGCTGTTCCCTCACTGTTTCCAGGATGTCTTCGCGGGCCGCATGAAACCACTTCACGGGCCGGATCCGGCCCCCGGGTGTTTGACATGTCTGTACTAGACGTATATATGAGTTGCTTTGTCCAGCTCAACATCAGTGCATAAGTGGAAAATCATGTAAAAAAAAGCCTTAAGGTAGATTTCGCAGGGGTGGTGGTGGTGGGAATCAGTACTATATTAACAAACTTTCACAAGGAAGCTTAAGTGTCTTCTTAGGCTACTGATAAAATATGAATGTATAATTAGATTTCCATGAATCTTACCTGGAACAAAATGAAAATGTAAGTGCAGCTTTTGTTCCAGCCCTTTTTATCGCTGGTAGGCAAGGGAATCTAGTACACTTCCAATTATAACAGTCACTTTTTGGATTATTCATCAGTTTTCTTGCTGAGTGCTAAAAACCTAATTTTAATTTAATGGAGAACTAGGAAATGCCACTTAATGCTGTCTTCATTTGCCTTTTACTATCCACGGTATCTTCATCGATGTATTGTGGTTGATATGCTCACTCTAAAACTTTGTGTTTTAATTTTTAACATTTTAATTTTAATGATTGTTTTTACCACTATTTTTATATTACTTGTATGGTTCCCAGAGTCACTTCGGGAGATGGTGGCTATACAAATTAAATAAATAACATGCTGCTATTTTCTTTTCCTCTAATTTTTAATCGTTCTACTGTGTACAAGAAAATTTTAGATTGTACGTGCTGAGCCAATTAATGAGTAATGTAGCTTAATATAGTAATTTAAAACTCGAAAAAAATGTTCATGTAAAGCAGTATTACTTTGCTTATCTAGGACTCTCTTATTAGATTTTATTATAGGCACAGATATTAAAAAAACTAGGGAATTTGTTTTTTGAAAATACTGCAGAATATTTGTTTGAGACTACCTGGCGTCAAATGTATCATTGCAAATCGTAAAAAAAAAGGGTTCACAATATTTGGCTAAATCTAGCAATCTACTGTACAGGTAGTCCTCAACTTACAATCACAATTGAACCCAATATTTATGCTCCTAAGTGAGACATTTGTTAAGTAAGTTTCGCCCCATTTTATGACCTGTCTTGTCACGTTTGTTAAGTGAATCATTGCAGTTAACTTAGTAACACAGTTAAGGGAATCTGGCTTCCCCATTCACTTTACCGTCATAAACCAGTTGGAACAAGCATCTGAATTTTCATTATGTTGCTATGGAGATGCTGCAATGGCCTTAAGTGAAACATGGTTATAAGTCACTTTTTTTCCAGTGTTGTTATAACTTTGAGCAGTCACTAAACAAACTGTTGTTAAGTCGAGGACTCCCTGTATCGCAGACATGTCAAACACAGGGGCCGGATCCGGCCCGTGAAGTGGTTTCATGCGACCCGCGAAGCCATCCTGGAAACAGTGAGGGAACGGCCCCCACTGCCTTGGCCCTGGCCCAGAGACCCTCCTTCTGCCAGAGACCCCCAGATCTGTCCCACTCCTGCCCAGGCCCCCATAGGCACCCTTGACGCCAACGACGTAGAGCTGGCCACGCCCACCCAGTAGGCCATATGCACTCTAGCCACGCCCACCCAGTAGGCCACACCCACCCGGCCCCCTGAGGGCAACCGCAATGCTGATGCAGCCCTCAATGAAATTGAGTTTGACACCCCTGCTGTATCGGAATACAAATGCAGTACTAAAGGGTTAGCTATCAAAGTACCGCATCATGTTTAAGACTAATTTAGATACTAAGCTGGTCACGAAGATAAAGTGGTCTAAGAACCATAGGGTCAGAAGGGACCTTCGAGATCATGTAGTCCAACCCAATCCCAAGGCAGGAATTCTCGTGCCATCTCGGGCACACGGTTGTCTAATCCTGTCTTGGAATTAAGCACCCACAATTCCACGTGGCGAGTGGTTCCACGCCATGTTGTAGTCCTCCGTTGTTTGTTCCTTTTCCTATATTATCCGGTAAGGGATACCTGGGTGGGAGGATTTTCGAACTGGAAGCTCAAAGCCACCCAACCTCCAAGTTAGAAAAGCAAGTGGCTGTGCTCCACAAATGGAGTGCAAGTAGTCCCCGCCTTAGGACTACAACTGAGCCCAAAATCCCTGTTGCTAAGCAAGACATTCTTGAATGAGCATTTCCCCATTTTATAACCTTGCCAGAGTTGTTAAGTGAATCACTGAAATCGCGAAGTTAGTCACACGGTTGTTCAGTGGATCTGGCTCCCCCCATTGACTTTGCTGGTCAGAAGGTTTGCAAAAGGGGCTCTCCTGACCCCAGGACACTGTGACCGTCGTCATCGATACGAGTCAGTTGCGAAGCGATTGGAGTTTGATCACATGACCATGGGGACGCTGCACCAGCCGTGTGAAAAACGGTCTGTCACTTTGAACAATCACTATACAAGTGGTTGTTAAGTCGAGGACTACCTGTAGTTGCCAAGACAAATGAGTGAAGGACTGGAAAGAAAATTGGCTTTTCTCTGCAGATGTTCTGGTTCTGAAATGAAGGCTTCTTCCACGGGTTGAACTAAATCTCTCCCTGTTCCGAATGTAAGGCTACTTTCGGCTGAGAAAATGCTTGTGTGCAGCGGAGGCCTTATTTCCATTGATCCTTCTCTCTCCTGTGCTGCACTTTCATATCTCCACCTACCAGAGATATTTTTGTACAAGGTCTGGATAGGAAAGAACACTGGTTCTATTAAAACCCACACCAATCTGAATTCTATTCATTGCGGTAGTGGAAAACAACAACAACAACCCACACCCGGGGTTTTTAGTACAATGCTGGCTGAGGAATTCTGGGAGTTGAAGTCCACAAGTCATAAAGGGGCCAAGTTTGAAGACCCCCTGCTCTATGGCCATCTGAAAGTACGTTTTCTGTCATCTCAGGAATTGAGTAGGCTGTAGTGGTTTTGCCTGAGTAGTTCATTTCCCTTCTCTGTGGGAGCGCCAGCCCTGTGGAACCAGCTGCCCCCTGAGCTTCGGATGGCCCAAGATCTCCAGTCCTTTCGCCGCGGCCTCAAAACACTCCTTTTCCACCTGGCTGACCTGGACTGACAGGCATTTTAATTATGTTTTTAATTTTTTAACTCTAATTTTTAATTTATTTTAATTTATTGTACAGAGGCCTTTAATTTTAATTTTATCTTCTGTATTTATTGTATTTATTGTTGTTAGCCGCCCTGAGTCCTTTGGGAGATAGGGCGGCATATAAGCCCCAAAAATAAATAAATAAATAAATAAATAAATAAATAAATAAATAAATAAATAAAAATCTCTATGAAAGTACAACTCAGCCTGTGAAACCTGAGGGAGCTCTTCTGGGTATAGATAGCATGGGATACTGATCCCCGGGTCAAAGTTGGTCCAGAGTGTGGCAGCTGTTGGCTGGGTTGAGCACCTGACTGCCTTGATTCCAAGCAATAAACCGGCACGCTGGCTACCCACTAACTAGTGGACGAGCTTTCCAAGGCCTTAATGATTGGCAAATAAAATCCAAGGCAGTGCATGCATGCTGAGTTAAATTTAATAAACCGTTTTATATCCTGAAAACATGGCTTATCCCAGCTGGACCGTGTGAGGGTCTGTAACAGCATGGAGCTCAAAAGCCAGAGCTGTAGAAGAGAAAAAAGAGTAAAATAATGTGATCCTCAGCGCTCTCAGAGCTTGGTGGTTTCCTTGCAGACATTTCGTGACCCAACTTGGGAACATCATCAGTGCTGGAAGGGGGGAGGAGGAGGAGGAGGAGGACTGTGGGGTCCTTGGTGCTCTCTGAGCTTGGGGGTTTTCTTGCAGACATTTTATTACCACATTGGGTAACATCATCAGTGCTAGAAGGGAGTGGGGTTCTAGCTTCTAGCACTGGTGATGCTTCCTAGCTGGGGTGCTAAAACGTCTGCAAGAAAAGCATCGAGGCTCCCACAGTTCAATCCTGAACTGCAAAGATTTTCTTCTAATAATGGCTCCTTCAAAAGGGCAGGGGATGGTTAACCTGAGACGTTTCTGCTCTTGGAACAAAAGAGTTTAAGACATCTGGCTTAGTCGTGGTTGGAGGATGGGCGCTCTGGAAGTGGTCCCTGATGGGTTTTGAAAGAATATTGAGGGGAAAGGTCTGGTGTGACTCTGGCTGGCGGTGGGGCCAGATTCTGGAAATAGCGGTTAAATTGAGCTCCACCCAAAAGGGAAGTGTATTTCCCCCCCCCCCTCTGGAGCGCCCCAGCTTAGGGGGTCTGGCAGGGAAGGGAAGGAAATAGCAGGCTGTGTTATAGCAGGGAAGCACGCCTTTTCAGAAGTTGTTCCTCAAATGACTCCCTTGGAAATTAACACTGTAATGACAGGGCACGCTAAGTACTGAGTTAAATATATTTCTGTAGACCTAATTATAATAGCATAAATACTATTTGTGCTTGCAGAAATTATCCAGGCTAAATATTGCAGCTGCCCAGTTATAAACACTGGGGAATTGCTCCTCACAGCTCAGGTGAAAACTTTCTTGATAGTTGGTATCTGTCTTCCTGAATAAAATACCCATTTACATCTGTGAGATGCCTGTTCCCAGGTAATCACGATTTGTATTCTCGAATCACCTTGCTAATATTTCACTGCCCTTCTAAAAGTTGGAAAGAGCGTACAAATGTTGTCATGTGCTGTTAAGTTTCAAACCACAAGATGGGCAGCATATAAATTTAATAAATGAAATAAAAATAAATGTTCTGCAGGCAGCCCTTGACTTACAACCATTCGTTTAATGACTGGAGTTACAACAGCACTGAGAAAAGTGAACTATGACCATTTTTCACACTCAAATCATTGCAACAATCCCAGGGTCACCTAATCAAAATTCAGACACTTGGCAACTGACTCATATTTATGACGGTTGTAGTGTTCCAGAGTCATGCAGTTCCCTTTTGTGACTTTCTGACAAGCTAAGTTAATGGGGAAGCCAGGTTACTAACTTAACTACAGTGGTTCATTTAAGAACTGTACCAAGAAAGGTTGTAAAATGAGGTGAAAAATTCACTTAACAGTTGTTCATTTAGCAACAGAAATCATGGCCTCCCTTGTGGCCGGCCGTAAGTCAAGGCTTGCCTGTATTAAAACTACAGTAATATGCTTCTCTGAGGAACTGGCTGCCTTTTTCTCTGCCATGTTTGACTAGTAGAAACTGGTTAACTATAACTCAGTTATTATGATGTCCAGAGAATGCCAGCAGCTTTGTTAGCTCAGCATCTATTGATGCTTGGATTCTAGAATTGTGAATAGCCTTCTTTGAGAGAATCGTGCTGGTCAGACTGGATTCTGCCAACTACTCCGTTTCAGAGAGTTTTGGAAAATGCACACATAGTATGATAGAGATTATTTTCATTAAGGAAAATTTCATGTAGTTATCTGGTTCATTCTACTGTTAACAAATTCCTGGCATAGTTTGTTGTAATTAAATGTGATTTAGTGTTGAATAGCATTATGCCACAATCGGTGGTTTGTCCTAGCTATTATTTTTCTCATTTAGGGAAGAGGAAAAATGCATTTAATCTTGAAATTTTAAGCTCCTGTTTCTGTGTTGAAGCCCTCCCTCCCTTATGTTTGTAGATATATTTATAAATAAAAAGGTAAAGGTTCCCCCGCACACGCGTGCTAGTCGTTTCCGACTCTAGGGGCCGATGCTCATCTCTGTTTCAAAGCCGAAGAGCCAGTGCTTGTCCGAGGACGTCTCCGTGGTCATGTGGCCGGCATGACTAGACGCCAAAGGCGCACGGAACGCTGTTACCTTCCCACCGTAGTGGTCCCTATTTTTCTACTTGCATTTTTACGTGCTTTCGAACTGCTAGGTTGGCAGAAGCTGGGACGAGTAACAGGCGCTCTCACTCTGTTACGCGGCACTCGGGATTCGACCCGCCAAACTAAATAAATATAAATAAACATAGTCAATAAACCTCAAGTGACCTGTTCTGTCTTTTAGGAGTAACATGGTTTCCACACTGTATCTTTCAACGTCCTTACGTATTTTGATCATTTTATTGTAGTTTCATAGAACATGTAATCTTGTTACAATAACTGTATTTGAGCAAACTGCCCTTCTCCCACTAAAACTTTATTATCCTATTATGGCAATACCTCTGTTGCTGTCTTTGTTTATACATGGCAATTTAATCTGCACAAATGCTGCCTCCTTAGCTGCTGTTTGCCTGCTCAACTTGAGTTTTGAACCTCTGTTTTCACAAATTTGACTACATGCAGTCCTCGACATATGACCACAATTACCCCCCAAATTCCCATTGCTAAGCGAGATAGTTAAGTAAGTTTTGCCCCATTTTACCTTTGTTGTTAAGTGAATCACTGCAATTGTTAGTAACAGAGTTGTTAGGTGAATCTGGCTTCCTCATTGACTTTGCTTGTCAAAATGTTGCAAAAGGGGACCCCGGGGACGCTGTGACTGTCGTAAATACACGCCAAACTTCCAAATTTTGATCATGTGACCTTGGGGATGCTACACTGGTCATAAGTGTGAAAAACAGTCATAAGTTGCTTTTTTCAGTGCCATTGTGACTTTGAGTGGTCACTAAATGAATGGTTGTAAGTCAAATGTTTGCATGAGTGTACGAATGTTTACATGAGAAATAAATCCCCGTCGGTTCACGAGGGCCATTAATGTATACTTTGGGGGCTATGCTAGCTAGCATCATGATATTTAACCGCGCTAATAGTCTCGAATCCTTTCATCTTCTAGATTTTCTTGGCCAGTGGTTCAACAACATCCTGAAACATGGGAAATATTTTTGCCAACCTTTTCAAAGGCCTCTTCGGCAAAAAAGAAATGCGTATTCTTATGGTCGGACTGGATGCTGCAGGAAAAACTACTATATTGTATAAACTTAAACTCGGTGAAATAGTAACTACCATCCCTACTATAGGTAAGAATGCAAGCATTCTTAATTGCAACTAAATCTGGGTTTAAAGTAAAATTAAAGTAAAATTTGCACTGTATCACAACTCTGGGTAAAAAGGCAAAATTAGCCTGCACAGGCCGCTCAGGCATAGTAACCAGTATTGTGCTGCTTCAGTTAACTCGATTCAATCAATCAATCTGTGCTGCATTTTGGAATTCCTTGAACTAAAGGAAACTGCTTGTGGACATACTGCATGCAGGTGGTCCTCGGCTTATGGCCACAATTGAGCCCGAAATTTCTGTTGCTAAGTGAGACATTTGTTAAATGGGTTTTGCCCCATTTTACGACCTTTCCTTCCACATTTGTTAAGTGAATCACTTAATCATGTTAAGTTAGTCATGCGGTTGTTAAGTGAATCTTGTTTCCCATTGACTTTGCCTGTCCACAAAAGGGGATCGCATAATCCCAGGACTACAACCGTCATAAGTATGAGTCAGTTGCCAAACATCCGAATTTTGATCATGTGACCACAAAGATTCTACAATGGCTGTAAGTGTGAAAAATGGTCATAAGTCACTTTTTTCAGTGCCGTTGTAAATTCAAATGGTCACTAAATGAAATATAAGTCAAGGACTATCTGTATTGGTTTTCATGTGTGTAAGATAAATAGCATACTATTAAAACCTTTCTGTTTAGTTTTCGCAGTATCACTGTTGAAGTTTAACAATATAAAATCTATCCTAGTTTTTGAAAGGCAAGTCTGAGGTTGAGGATTCCTGAGTGAAGATACAGCAGATTTAATATTTTCTAAAAGCATTTACTCTTTAAACAGCCTTCATTTAATTAATTGCATTTGAAACTTTCAAGAGATAAACTGCTAAATAAAAAGTATGAACATTATGTTGATAATTAGCTTCCTGTATGGCATATTTTATGTACAGTAAATTTAAAATCTAGCCACTCACTTCTTCGACCAGAGAGGCTAACAAGCTTTTCCTGTTTCCAGAAAGCCAGTTTGATGTGGTAGTGAAGGTGCTAGTCTAGAAACTAGGAGACAGTGAGTTCTAGTTGCACCTTAGGCTTTGTGTCAGTCAGCAGGAGACTTGAGTTCTAGTCCTGCCTTAGGCACAAAAGCCAGCTAGGTGACTTTGGATCAGTCCCTCCCCCTCAGCTCAATCCACCTCACAGGGTTGTTGTGAGAAAAATTGGAGGAGGAAAGAGCATTAGGTATGTTCACCGCCTTGAGTTTTCCCCTACATATATCCATAAAAGTGGAGATAGAAAAAGGAACATCATCAGTGGCACAGCTTACCTCCTGCAGCCCTAGGTGCACCGTCCTTGTGGGTTTATGCATTTGCTTATTTTGAACATTTATGTAGCCACCCACCTTTCAAACAACTCTGGATGGTGTCCAGTCAAAACTTAAAAGATGCATAAATCATTTTAATATACTTTGAAACTCAACCCATTAAAACATTTTTTTAAAAAAAAAACCTGACCCCAATCAGTTCTAATGTGTGATCACCTAATCTGCCAAAAGCTTGGGAGAAAGGTGGAGGTTTTGAGTACCCAGTTTAGCTGGGATGGTCTGAAGATTCCTGCCATGGACAAGGACTGGGGGACCTCCAAGGTGCCCTCTGATCTTGGAGCTGTGTGATAATTTCTATACATTTTCTTCTGTTTAGTTGTGTCCAATTCTCAGAAATTGTCTGGATGACTCCCTGCAATTTCCTTGGCAAGTTTTTCTTGAGAAGTGATTTGCCATTGTTTCCTTTAGAGGGCTGAGAGAGAGTGGCTGGCCCAAGGTCACCCAGCGGCTTTCCTGCCTAAGGCGGGACTAGAACTCCCAGTCTCCTGGTGATTGGCCCAAAGTCACCCAGGTCGCTTTGTGCTTAGGTAGGACTTGAGTCACCTGATGCCTTAACCATTACACCAAAACTGGCTCTCAGCTTTTTAATACCACTTTGTAAAACATACACGGGGAGGGAAAGCTTAGGGGTTTTTTTCCCCTTATAATAGAGTGACTCTTGGTTATAAAATTGTTTCGGCTGGCTGGAAGACCACATGTGACTGATGTCTTCTTAAATGGGTAAACCTAAGCCTTGGTGGAGCAGTGGGCTAATGCCTCCCTAAGTAACACCAGCTGCCTGCAATTAGTGCAGGTTCAAGTCCCACCAGGCTCAAGGTTGACTCAGCCTTCCATCCTTCTGAGGTAAATAAAATGAGGATCCAGATTGTTGGGGGCAATTAAGCTGACTTTGTAATAATGCTGCTGGGGGGGGGGGGTGAAAGCCCTAATAAGCAGGCATATACATAGAATGAGGGCTATTGCTAAGCACATTGATTTGTGCTTCTTAGATTGTAAGCCGCCCTGAGTCTTTGGAGAAGGGCGGGATATAAATGGGATTAAAATAATAATAATAAAAAAACCTTCCTCCTGTTAACCAACACATTCTCTCTCGCTTATTACCGTTTAGGTTTCAATGTAGAAACAGTAGAATACAAGAATATTAGCTTCACGGTGTGGGATGTCGGCGGACAGGATAAGATCAGACCACTCTGGCGCCATTATTTCCAAAATACACAAGGTGAGCTGTTGGCGGTATGTCCGGTTTAATGATAAGGAGGAGGAGGGGGGGGGGACAGGATAGCAGTCTTCCAACATCTCAGGGTTTGCCACAAAGTAGAGGGAGTCAAGCTATTATCCAAAAAAAAAAAAAAGAAAAAAAAATAGGTAGGACAAGAAGCGACGGATGGAAACTAGTCAAGGAGAGAAGCAACCTGGAACTAAGGAGGAACTTCCTGACAGTGAGAACAATTAACCAGTGGAACCACCTGCCTCCAGAAGCTGTGGGTGCTCCATCACTGGATGTTTTTAAGAGGAGACTGGGCAGCCCTTTGTCTGAAATGACATAGGGTCAGTAGAAGACCTCCAAGGTCCCTTCCAGCTTTGTTATTCTGTTGTTCAGTTTGCCAACTTTAAAAATGGTGGACTTCAACTTCCGTAATTCCCCACCCGTCTCGAAGTTGACAAAGTTAAGGAACACCGCAGCTCTGCTTTGCTGTTTTGGAGCCAGCTATTCCATCCCCAAAGTTGCCAAGTTAAATGGGTCAAAGACTTCGGCTCGGTGGCTGCCGGGTTCAGTTAAAATATAAATGTGGATTAAGGAAATAGATGATTTAGCATAAACCCCCAAAAACATGAGCCTCAGAGCAGGGGAAAGACTAATCCACAATTCTGCCTTTGCCATGATCTCAAACAATCCTTTGTGCCTGGCACACTGGCAGCCTTTGCTTAATCTGGTTTACCTCTTCCGAATATGAAACACTGATCTTTTGCTTAAATCAAATGAAGAGACTTGTTTATTTAGGGTTAAGAATGGAAGATTAAATGCAGCGTTACTGTTGTGTAGAAGTGTTTGTGTTTCAGCTTCTCATCTGTGTATGATTGGTCGTTTATGCAAAAATATATATATATATTCTTTCTTCCTTTCTCTTCCCCTCCCTTCTCTTTGTTCCTCTCTCCCTCTCCTCTTACTTTCTCTCCCTCCTTCCCTCCCACTGTCCTCTCCTCCTTCCTCTCCCTTCTCTTTCCTTCCCTTCTTTGTTCTTTCTCCCATCTTTCTTCCTCTCCTCTCCCTCTATCTCTCCTTCCTTCCCTCTCTCCTTCTGTCTCTTCCTCTCTTTGTTTCTCTGTCTCATCTTTCTCCTCCCGCCCTCTTTCTTTGTTTCTCTTCCCCTCCCTCCCACCTTCTCCCTTCCTTCCTTTCTGCCCCTTCCCTCTCCTATGTTCCCTCCTCCCTTCTTTCCTTCCTTGTCTCTCTCTCTCTCCCTCTCTCTTTCCTGTGGTCACACATAGCCCCTTTCACGGTGACCTTTCAATCTCTACCAGCAGGTTAGCCACATAAAGCATGTTGCTGATAGAAAATTGAGCAGTGATGTGGGATAAATGCAAACGGGGGTGGGTGGGAGGTGGAACGTGCTGTTTTCTCCTGCATTGTGAAACTGTGTTTACACAAATTGTGGTTCTAAATTACTTGGTGCACAACCCCCCTTACTCAGAATCTCTCTATTGATTTGTTTGTCCAGTTTGGGTACCGCCCAACTCTTGAGGGCTGATAGTTCATTCACAACATTTTATCACTTCCTCTTTGTCCAGTTTCCAGCTTTGTCTTAAACAAAAAAAAAATCCTGTTTCTCCTTCTGTACAGTGTATTCGCTTTCCAAAATCTGCAGTTCTCTCGCGTGACACTGATATTACAGCATGTTAGGGGGTTTGTTTTTGAAGCTGGCTAAGAAGATCGCTCTGTGCAGTGTGGTTCACTTGAAACAGTAAATTACACCCTTGCAAAGTTTACTGCTTTTACTCTCTTGTGCAACTAGCTTTGAAACCCAGTAATCAAAGAAAATTGGATTAAGGTACATGTTGATTGTGGACACTTTACAAACATCCAGAAGTCAATTTCGTATTGTTTGAAGCCTAATGTGGCAGGCTGTTTCTCTCCCTGTGTATGTATATCTATTCAAGACTTATATTAACAATTTTTCCCTCTGAAGGTATCCCCACCCCACCTCCCCAATGGTTAGTTTTGAACCAAACACCCTAAATTGTTGTTTCTCAACCGTGGCTATTTCAACATGTGTGGACTTCTGTCTGAATTCTCCATCCAGCATTCTGGCTGAGGGATTCTGGGAGTTGAAGTCCAGGCCTACTTTATACAGGTGGTGCTGGTTGACTTGTGATTCAACAGCACTGAAAAAAGTGACTTAATTTCCCCCCCCCCCCACACACACACACTTAACAACCGTTGCAGCATCCCCATGGTCACCTGAAGAAAATTGACATGTTTGGCAACTGACTCCTATTTATGACGGTCGCAGTGCCCTGGGGTCACGTCTTTTCCCCCCCCTCCCCCTTTGGTGAACCTCTGACAAGCAAAGTCGGATTCACCGAACAACTAACTTGAACAACTGCAGTGGTTCATTTTACAACCATGGCAAGAAAAGTCATAAAACGGGGCGATGGAAACGTGGAGCCCAATCGTGGCAGTTAAGTCAGAATGTCTGTACTGCAGATGAATGGACTCCCAGAATTCCCTAACCATCCAAGTCACGCAACCTTTTCCTTTTTCTCCTCCTCCCCCCCCCCAAAAAAATCTGGGGATTGAACTCCACGTGCCTTAAAGAGGCCACGGTTGAGGAACACAGTTCTAGACGGCTGTTTGCTGGAATCCCTGCCACCACCACCACCTCCTAACACCTGCTGCTGCTTTTCAGGCTTGATCTTTGTGGTCGATAGCAACGACAGAGAGCGCGTCAACGAAGCCAGAGAAGAGCTGATGAGGATGTTGGCAGAAGATGAGCTGAGGGATGCTGTCCTCTTAGTGTTTGCAAACAAACAGGTAGGTGGGAATAGATCACCTCGAGGAAACCACTCGTCCTGTTTGCAGAATTAGGAGCGTCCGGTTTAATGAGGAGAAGGGCCAGGTGGGGACAGGATAGGAGCCTTCCGATATCTCAGGGGCTGCCCCAAAGAAGAGGGAGCCAAGCTATTCTCCAAAGCGCCTGAAGGCAGGACAAGAAGCAACGGATGGAAACTCAATCACGGAGAGAAGCAACCAGAAACGGAGGAGTAACTTCTTGATAGTTAGAACAATTAATCGGTGGAACAACCTGCCTCCAGAAGCGGTGAATGCTCCAACACTGGAAGTGTTTAAGAAGAGACTGGACAGCCATTTGCCTGAAACGGTATGGGGTTTCCTGCCTGAGCAGGCGGGTTGGACTAGATGACCTCCAAGGTCCCTTCCAACTCAAATATCCTCCTACTCTGAATCCTCCTGTTAGTTGTCTGGTTTTAGGAATCTCCCTGGCCACTTGTTCTGTGATGATGGAAAAAAAAACAGGCATTGCTTAAAGCTTCAGCCATACTGAAAAATATTTCATAGAGTTTTTTACCTAAGGGAGAATCACATTTTGAGAGATTTTCCCTCTGCTGATCACATTACCCGCAACTGTCATAAATATGAGTCAGTTGCTTAGGGGCTGATGTTTTGTGGTTTTTTTGGATCACGTGGCCTTAAAGATATGCAACTGCTGTAAGAGAAAAACAGTCACAAGTGACTTTTTCCATTGCCATTGTAACTTCAGACGGTCACTAAACAAATGGTCTTGAGGACTACCTGTATTCCCAGGCGATGCCCTGCTGGCATTAAATATCAGGAAAGCGACAGGTGTAACGCCTGCCTCTTGATTATAGAGTATGGGCAGTCCTCGCCTTACAGCAGTTCACTTAGTGCTCAAACTTACAACGGTATTGAAAAAAGTGATGTAGCCGTTTTTTCATAGTTAACGACCGTCGGATAACCCTAACCCTAACATAATCAAAATTCAGGCACTTGGCAACTGACTCGTATTTATGACGTTTGTAGTGTCCCGGGGTCACCTTTTGCAGTCTTCTGACAAGCAAAGTCAGTGGGGAAGGTCTTAAAATGGAGCAAAACTCGTTTTAAACACATGTCTCGCTTAGCCACATAAAGTTTGGGCTCGGTTGTCGTCGTGAGTCGAGGACGATTTTTTTCCAAGGCCCCAAAAAAAAAAAAAAACACCCTAAGATTGTGAAATGCGTTTCTTTCCTCTGTGATGGGATATATATTTTTTGAAACAAAACAAAAAAACCCGCCTTTCCTAAATCCAGTTGCTTCCCTTTCCAGGACCTGCCCAACGCCATGAATGCCGCGGAAATCACAGACAAACTAGGATTGCATTCTCTCCGCCACAGAAACTGGTACATCCAGGCCACCTGCGCCACCAGCGGGGACGGCCTCTATGAAGGACTGGACTGGTTGTCCAATCAGCTCCGAAACCAGAAATGAAGCCCTTGAGTTACTCCTCTCTTCTCCTCCACCCCTCTTCCTCTCCCTCCCCCTGCCTCCCCCTCCCTCGCTTTACTCTAATGTGGCAAACCATGCTACTACTTTGTAGTATCGAGTGCCGGAAAACTCTTTTCATCATCTCTTCTCGTCCACAGGATTGTCCTTCACCACGCTGTACATGTGGCAAAACCAAGCCCCCCCCCCAAAAAAAACCCCCCCCCACAAGTTTTAGCTTTTTTTTTTAAAAAAAAAATTCTTATTTAATGTAAATAGTTCTTGTTTTTTTCCCCCACGAGGCAGTTTCTGGTACTCCTATGCAATATTATTCGGATTTTTTTTTAAACGATAAAGGTTAAAAAGAAAGAAAAACAACCCATCAACTTTGAGGGGATTCAAGGGGGGGGAAAAGTTTGCCAGGAATCTGTTTTTGTTTGCTTGTGTGCGCGTGTGTGTGGACTAGATCCCTCTCGGCTTGCAGATCTGGTCTGAGGCCTGATTTCCGCAGCCGTGTTTTTAAGCCTGGGGACGAGTTTCTTTTTAGAAGGTGGGGGTGGGTGGGAAGGCGGGACTTGAACCCGGGACCCTTTGCAGTTTCTGCAACGACATCAAGATCAGAAAATTACCTTGACCTTTTTGTGATTGGAGCTGGGTGGGAGACTTAGAGCAAAGTCAGCAGAGGTTTGCAGATTAACAAGAAATTGGGACACACACCCCCACACACACACCCGTACCCCTTTAACTGCCCCTTAAGATTTCGATTTTAAAAATATATATTTCCCCCCCCTCCAACCTGTCAATGCCATCTTCATCTTCCTCTCTGTCTCCGCGAGGCGCAGCTCCTTCAAAAATCCTTGTCCTTCTCCAGCCTAGAATTGTTTCCAAAGTCGGTCCTCTTGCACAAACGTCACAACAGCAGCCCCAATAAGAAACGGTCACACAAGCTTTCCATTGTTACGTCCGGGAAAGCGGGGGGGGGGGGGGGGGAAGGATGATCGAAAACACGAAGAGTTCGGCAATCGGGCGTCTTCCGATCTCAAGACGTGTCTAGATTCCATTTTCGGAAGGCGAGAAACGCCCTTTTTGCGTCCCTCAACGCTGCAAGGTTTGAGATTTGCCATCTCAGATTTCAACTTCCTTTTGTTTAGTTTTTTTTTCTTTCGTATTTTGATAATTAAAAAAAAGAAGAAAAAAATATACCGCCGAAAAACCTGGAGCTGTTTGCGACTCGAGAAAAAACACGATCAGAACTGGTTTGTTTGGTGTGGACAAGGGGAGAAAAAAAAAAGACACACAACCAGCCCCCCTTTTCTTGTTTGCTTCCAATACAGTAATCGACTGTTTTGTATACTTGTTTTTCAGTTATCATTTCAACAAGCGAGCACTGTAATTAAAGCTATTAGAATAAAAATCTCTTAACTATTCTCTGGGGTGTGTAAGGCTTGGCTTGTTCTCTCTCGTGCGCGGATCCCGACATCGAGTAGCCACATTCATGTTTGCTAATTGTTCTGCTAGTGGAGGAGGTTTTTAGGAAGAGATTGGACAGCCATCTGTCTGAATTGGTATAGGACAGGGGTCCACAGCCTATGGTCCACAGCCCGGTACCGGGCCTTGGCCTGTTGGCCACCGGGCTGCAAGAATAGCTGGCAAGCTCACCACCACACACACACACTTGAGGTAGTGCTGCCGCCGTGCATGTGCGGGCTGCGTGCCCATTTCCTTGTTTCTTCTGGGCTGCCAAGCTGGAAAGGTTGGGGGCTCTGGTATAGGGTCTCCTGCTTGAGCAGGGGTGGACTAGAGGACCTCCAGGGTCCCATCCAACTGTTATTTTATGATTACCCTCAAGCTGTCCCATTTGTTCTCTTATAGGGACGTTGGAGGACAGCCACGCCACTGACACGTTAATAAGAGATCTAGGTGTCCTAGTTGGTTACCATTTAAGGCTGCTTTGACAGGAATGGAATCAAGATCATGTGAGGCGTTAATAATTTATAATTCCTTGATAAGGCCACACTTGGAAAACTGCGTCCAGTTTTGGTGGCCACGGTATTTAAGAAAAAAAAAAGATGTTGAGAAAAAAAGAGTGCAGAGAAGAGCAACAAAGATGATTAGGGGGCTGGAGGCTAAAAATGGAACGGTTGCAGGAATTGGGCAAGCCTAGTTTAATGAAGAGGAGGACGAGGGGGAGACGTGATGGCAGTCTTCCAATATTTGAGGGGCTGCCCCAAAGCGGGGTGGTGGTCGACCTCTTCTCCAAGGCACTTGGCAGGAAGGCAAGAAGCCGCAGATGGAAACCAAGCAAGGAGGGAACTTGCCGAGCGCTAACGAGAAATTTCCTTTGCGGATAATTCTACCAGTAGAACGACTTGCCTTCAGAAGTGGTGGGTGTTCGTTCCCTCACTAGAGGCTTTTAAGGAGAGACCGCACAGCTGTCTGTCTGAAAATGGTATATAGGGTCTCCTGCTCAAGCGGGGTTGGACTAGATGGCCTCCAAGGTCCCTCCCAACCCGATTATTCTGAATGCTGAGTAAAATGAGAAGAGGCTGAATGTGCCTGCTTCTGATCACTCCTGTTGGTTGCAGTGCAAGGTTAGGGTTAATGACTCAACTATAAATCGTCCTGGACTTAAAAACTATAACAGCTTGGAAGTACGGTCATACATTGAAGCACCCATAAGACCGGAAGTAATTTTCCGGCCTTTTTCTTGGTGCTTAAGGAAACTCATTCCTTTTCCCAAAGGCTGGTTAAAAAAATAGGGAATTGCAGTCACACAAGCACAAAAACACCGCGACTGGTCATGGGCACGACCCGACGTGCGATCACGTGGCTTAAGGGCGGCAGCCTGAGCATTGTGAACCCTCAGGGTGTTTTACGCTTGGCTGACGGTTGAAAAACAACCGGTCATTAAGTGAGGACCACCCGTAGCTTCAGCTGTAGAGGAAACGGCCTGGGCCTTTTTCTCCAGGCAAACTTGAGTCTCCTCCAAATATCAGAGAGCATGTGGACTAGAAACCTGGAAGCTGAGGCTGGGTTCCCAGCTTGTCCACGGAAGCTTCCTCTGTAACTGGGCCAGCCCCAGCGTGGTGGGGAAGGGCCAGGCTGCCTCCCCACAGCAACGGGGAGGGGCCGGGTGGCGTTGGAGAAGATTTGCTGCTGGATTCAATTTTGAGCCTCTGATGGGGAATCAATTGCCAGAAAGGAACAGGATCTACTTGGGAGTAGATACAAAGGATTCCAGGTCGTCCTTGACCATTCTCTTAGTGGCCAACAGCAAGGGCTCACTGCTGTTTTTCACACTTAACGACCGTTGTAGCGTCCCCATGGTCACGTGATCAAAATCCAGACATTTGGCGACTAACATTTATGACGCTCGCAGCATCCTGGAGTCCATGTGATCCCCTTTTTGCGACTTCCCCAGCTGGCTTTCGAGGAGCAAAGTGCACAGGAGAAGCCAGATCTGCTTAACGACTGCCTGATCCACTTAACGACTGCAGTGAGCCTAACAACCGTGGCAGGGAAGGTCCTAAAATCAGGCACAGCTCACAAGAAACGCTGTTCCTAACAATGAAAATTCTGATCTCCCTTATAGTTGTAAGTTGAGGACTATTCCCCCATAATCTCTTCGGCCCGAGATGCTTTTTACCTTATCACAAAGACCTGCCAGCAACCATTAGTTTGTAATTAGAGGAGCAAACTTATCGCTGATTAAATGACAGGCAGAGGAAGTGAAAGAGAGGAGGGAGGGAGGGAGGGAGGGAGAGAAGAAAAGAAATTGAGTGGAGAGCTAGAAAAAAGAGGAAAGAAAAAGAAAAAGGGAGGGAGAAAGGCTGAAAGACATAGAGCGAAAGAGAAGGGAAAGATGAAAGAATAGGATGGAAGGAAGCACATTCAAAAGTTTACATGAATAATCAATATTTAAAATACCTTAAACTACTAATAACAAATATTCTGGGAGAGGGGGGAAAGCGCTCATAAAATATTCTTCCCTTAATTTTAATCTAATCAATGGTCAAACAAAAAAAACAACCCAAGCCTATTTTCTTAAAAAAAACCCCAATATTTTTCAAGTCACTTCCCATCCATGATTAAAAGTTGATTTTCCCAGCTTTTTTCCAGCTGTGCAGGTTTTTTTTTTCCTGTACTTGGTTCTCTACTGCCCCCTGCTGGATCTGCCCGTTTTTCAAAATCTTTCTTTGGCTAGTTTTTCCCCCCCCCCCAAAAAAAAATTTGGTTCAATTGTGGGTCAATTTTTGAACAGTTATCGTGAGGATGAAGCCTCTGACTACTTTGCGTACAGATAGTCCTTGACTTATGACCACAAATGAGCCCAAACGTTCTGTTGCTAAACGAAACAATGAAGCGAATTTTGCCGTTTTTACAACCTTTCTTACTACAGTTGTTAAGTGAATCACACGGTTGTTAAGTGAATCTGGCTGTCCCCTGATTTTTACTTGTCTGAAGGTCACAAAAGGGGATCACGTGACCCCAGGACACTGCGACTGTCATTAAATACGAGTCAGTGGCAAAGTTCTACGTTCTCCCATCCTGTCCCCTGCCCTCGTTTGGGTTGACCCTTCAGTTCCCAGAATTCCTGTGGAAAATTTGTAGGGCATTATGGGGTTGGTAGAGTTTGGTCCTCAGAAGATTTGGGGGAGGGGGTTAGGGTTGCCTGTTTTGGACCCAGTTTCTTGCTAATACACTGAAGGGCAAAGGTGAGCTATCATCACTTCTTCTCAACCTGGGCCACAGTGAAGTCGTGAGGAGTTCAGCTCCCAGAATTCCCCATCCAGCCTCCCCCTTTTAATGCGTCCACCGTTCTTAAAGTTGCCTAGTTGACAACACCTGGCGCAGTCTCTGCCCCTCCCCTCTTGCAAAGCCTTCCTAGCCCAAACGGTCAGAAATTTTGTCATTCTCCCAACCCACTTGGACAGCTGGCCTCTCCGTCCACTTTCAGAGATGCAGCAGCCTGTCCTGACGCCAAGTGCAATTTCCCATAATGCCCCAGAGCTTTCCGACCTGGACCGTTTGCAAAGGCCAAAGCTGTGTCACCCCAGACTGTGTAAATGCATATTTCTAGCTGCATAAATTCCACATTTGTGTGTGTGTGTGTGTGTGTGTCTCTGTGTGTGTGTCTTTGCAATGGCCTGGGGAAATTTTCAAGCAACAGGCTGTTTTGTCAGCCTGTGTGTGTGTGTGTGTGGCTTGGTTTTGTTCTTTTACGACACCCCAATTTCACAATTTTCTGCCCCTCGGTTTTTTTTGGGGGGGAGGGGGGCTGGATTGCCCTCTCCTGGGGGCTTATGACCCCCGGTTTTGCCCATAAAGCTGCTTTTCTCACCAGATTCCCCTACTTAACACGTAGGTGAGAAGTTCCACCCTTCCCACCATCTTTGTTATGTAAGGAGATTATTGGGGGGCTGGGGTGTCGTTGGGCCCCACTTCCTCTCCTCGCCCCTCCCCCCTCCCCCCTTATAGCAGGAAGCTCAGGCACCAGCCAGCCCCAAGCCCTAAACTGAGAAATATGCTTTATAAAAAAAAAAAGACATCAATTGCACGGATTTATGGCCTCTTGTGTCCTCTTGTAAAACAATTGAGTGAAAAGCATCCTTCCAAGTCCAGGGCAGGGAGACCCGTATCAATTTTCTTGCCATTAAAAGCAAGAAAAAGAAAACACCCAAAGTGATATATTTTTTTTTCCTGCTTTTCCAGTTTAAAAAAAGAAAACATTTTATCTTTTCCATGTTTTTCTTTTTCCTTTTTCTTTCCCTTTTTTCCTTTTTCTTCCTTCTTTCCCCTTTCCCCTGCCTATCTTCCTTTCCTTCCATCCATCTACTCTCCCCTTCCTCCCTTCCTATCTTTTTCCCCCTATCTTTCTTCCATTTCATCTTTTCTCCCCTTTCTATCTTCTTTCCTTCCTCCCTTCCTCCCATCTTTTCCCCCTATCTTCCTTCCATTTCATCTTTTCCCCCTTCCTATCTTTCTTTCCTTCCTTCCTTTCCTTCCACCTCTTCTCCCCTTCCCACCTTCCTTCTTTCCTTCCTTCCTCATTTCATCTTTTCCCCTTCCTCTTTCTTTCCTCCCTCCCTCTCTTCTTTCCATCTTTTTTCTTTCTTTCCTCCCTTTCCTATCTTCCTTCCTCCCCTTTTTCCATCTTTTTTTCCTTCCTTCCTTCCTTCCATCTTCCTCCCTCCCTCCCCTCCCTCCCTCCCTCCCTGCCTTTATTTCATTTTAATGTTACTTTTAGGGCCACCTGTTACTTTTCTCCACTTCATTCGATGCATCGGTATTTCCCACACACACACACACAGATTTTAATTTCTGATTTATTACTTAATCGATGAATTAAATTTAGGGCTGCTCTTCTTGGAGTGGTTCCCTCCATTTTTTTTTTTTTAAAAAAAAGATGATATAAAGCAAGGAGAATATGAAGAGACTCCGGGAGTCTGGTGTGGAGAATTAAAACGTCTTGAAAACTTTCATGGAAATATTCATGACAATGTTAATTCAAAATTTAACATTCACGTTCAGTTTAACCCAAGAACTAAATGAAGCTTGCATTGAATTTTAACATGAATTTTAATTTTTTAGCTAACCGCTAAATTTTAATTTAAGGGAACAGCGTTCCAAATTTTCTCCAATTTCCCCCCATTCTTTTGCAGTCTCAGATTGGATTGGAGCAAAAGCAGCTTAAAATAACTTGATGCAATTGTTATCTCAGAAAAGCCCAAAATTTCCATTATGTTAAGCAAGGCAGTTCTTAAATGGGTTTTACCCCATTTTACGACCATTTTGCCACAGTTGTTAAGGGAATCTGGCTTTTTCCCATTGAATTTGCTTATCAGAACGTTGCAAAAGGGGGTCATGAGACCCCCCGGACATTGCAATTATCATAAATATGAATTAGATGCCAATTACATAACCACAGGGATTCTGTAATGGTCATAAGTATAAAAAACGGCATTCCAGTGCTGTTGTAACTATGGTCACTAAATAATTGTTAAATCGAGGACTATCTGTAGATTACCAGATTTAGCCTGTAACACTTTGGAGGGCCAGAAGAGGGCAGCAAAAAGATACAAAAAACAGAAACATATCTCCCTTCTTTTTAAAAAAGCCTTTGCTGCCATCTAGTGACCATCTACAACCAGGATCTGATATTATTCCTAATACTTTTATCACATTATTAATACAGGCAACCCTCAACATACAGCCACAATTGAGCCCCCATTTTTTTTTGCTAAGTGAGACATTTATTAAGTTACTTTAGCCCCATTTTACAACCTTTCTTGCCACAGCTGTTAAGTGAACAGCTGCAGTTGACATGTTGGTAAATCAGTTGTTAAGGGAATCTGGCTTCCCCATTGACTTTGCTTGTCAGAAGTTTGCAAAAGGAGATCATGTGACCCCGGGACACTGCGACCGCCATAAGTATGGGTCAGTTGCCAAGCGTCTGAATTTTGATCAGATGCTTGGGGATGTTTGGATGTGAGAAATGGTCATAAGTCACTTTTCTCAGTGCCGCTGTAATTTTGAACGGTCACTAAAGGAAGCATCATACGTCGAGGACTACCTGTATTTCTCCATTTTTAATGACTTGGAGAAACAAACACAAGGTCGGAAATAACACAATAAGAGCCATTATAAGGGCACTTCAAAAATCCAACATTTCTTCCCACTTTCTCTCCTCCAAGATCCACATTCTTCTGTACAGAAAATTATTACAGAATATTTATTATATATCAGCTTTTGGTGAAGAGGGGGGCTACCACTCAGAAGGTCCCGCTATGGAGCCACCATAGGTCAAACCCTCGGAGAACTGCTAGCGCTATCCAGTGTCTTGGGACTTCAACTGCCAAAATTCCTCAGCCAACCACTTTGGTTAGGGAATTCTGGGAGTTGAAATCCTCCCCTCTTAAAGCAGGCCGGCTGGGGGATTATGGGAGTGGAAGTCTGTTCTTTTTATAAGTTGCCAAGGTTGCAAAACTCTGCTCTAGAGGACTCAAATTCTGTGTTGTCCCCCCAATGGTCACTTTCAGTGACTTCAAAAGAAAACCACTGTATGAAAACGAGGAAGAGGAGAAAATTGTGGAATTACCAGCGTAGTTGCCTACTTTTACCCACACAAAACTTCAGAGGACATTGCAAATGTGCCAGAAACCGTAGCCGAATGGGTGAGGATATTGTGTGCAAATGCCCCCAAATTAATACACCTACAATTAGCAAATGATAAGAACTTAGTTATCTGTTTTCTCCCAGGAAGTGCCAAGATGCCAGTCCTCATGAAGATGCACAGTGCTTTTTTCCTAACATGGAACTCCAAATGCCTTCAGGGTTGAACTGATCAGCAAGACTACCATCCAGGTAGAAGACATATAGAGGTAGTCCTCAAATTATGACCACAATGGAGCCCAAAATTTCCAATGCTGAGAGACAGTTGTTAAATGAGTTTTGCCCCATTTTGCAATCTTTCTTGCCACAGAATTCCTGCAGTTGTTAAGTTAGTCACAGGGTTGTTAAGTGAATCCGGCTTTCCTCATTGACTTTGCTTGTCTGAAGGTCGCCATAGGGGATCACGTGACCTTGGGACTCTGCGACCGTCATAAATAGGAATCAGTTGCCAAGCCTCTGAATTTTGACCATGTGACCACAGGGATATCACAATGGTTGTAAAGTTGTCCCAAATAGCCACTAAACAAATGGTTGCTAAGTCGAGGACTCCCTGTAATTAAATTTTCTTAGAATTCTGAGCTTGGTTGAGTTCCCCCTTTCAAAAGGATTTGAGTTGGTGAATTGCAAAAGGGTTTGTAACTTGAAAATTATAAAAGTTTCTAATTAAATTGCAAAGAGGTTTGAGTTTGCAAATTGCAAAGGTATTCAAAATTTCTCAGTTACAAAGGGATTTACAATTTCTAAATTGTAAAAAGGTTTGAATTTGTAAGCTGCAAAAGCGTTTGTAATTTCTGAATGCCAAATGGGCTTGCAATTTCTAAATTGCAAAGAGTTTTGAATTTGTCAACCGCAAAGAGATTTGTAATTTCTAAATTTCAAAGGGGGTTCAGAATTTGTAAATTGCAGAAGGAATTTACATATTTATATATTTATACTCGGCTGTTTTCATAACCCTCAGCCTATTTCTTCTGGAGCTGGCATAATCCCCCCAAAATTCCTGGATCCAAGAAAAATCGCAGCCAGAATATAGCTGGGAAGACATCAGTGGCCAGCACCTTGTATTCTTGTCAAAAGGGACGAAGATGCTGAGCTGATCCCAATGATTCAATTTAATGACAATACCTGTAATTAATCTGTTCTGTCATTACAAGACCCGTGGTTGCTTCTGAAATCGGCCAACGGTCGCCACTACACAAAACAAACAACAAAAAGAAACAAACCCCATAATCTTGTTTGCATTCCTCCCGTCCTTGGTTTGGCTTGATGAGCTTCAGAAGCAGATTTTTGCAGTCTGATAGCATGTCCTGTTTGGGATGTATCTGATTCCCAATTTCTGATCTTTGGAAATCAGCCTCCTATTGCTTTTTTTTTTGAAAGGAAAAAAAAAAGTAAATTCTGCACGACCAATCAGTAGTGGACACTTCCTTTTCATCACTTTGGGCGGGAGAAGTAAAAAAAAAATGAAAAAAAAGAAAACCTCAAATAATTTCATATTTTGGACCCGGCACTTGTAAACGATCAACTTTCGCTGACCGGTTTAACATAAATTTTATGTTTGTTAAAGGTCAGGATCCTTTTGAATGAACAAAACAAAAAACAAACAAAAAACCCGTTTTGGGGCGGCGGTAACAACGGACGGGAGAGAAATCAACGCCCCCATCTAGGAAAAAGTTACGGAATTTTGCGTCAAACCAGAATGTTTCCACTTTAGGGTCAAAGTAACGACACGATGGGAAATTCTGGTTTGTTTTACAAGGATGGATCAATTGTCTGAATCCGTGTCATGCCGCCTTTTAGCGGGGATGGATTTTAAGGATTCACCCCATGTCCGTTTCCGGGACTCTGAAGTTCTGCCTCCAGAAAACGAGGACTGGGTGTGGCTTCGGTGTCGGTCCTTCTTTTTCTGCTTGGAGGGAGGCGTCGAAGTTGTATTGCGTTCACACCGATCGGAGTGTGGGTGTGATGCTCGGGCCGGGGATGAGGATTTGTCACTCCAGCTAGGATCCAGAGAAGGTTTCTGTTTCCTGTGAATAGCAACAGTGACAAAGTCAGATCATGCAATTCGCAAAATGGATGCCAGCCCCGCGAGGTAGACCACACTAAGAAAACGACATCATGGAGAGTAATGCTACTTTTATGATTTAAAATTATACGAGAAAATGATTCAAAAACACCAAGATTTTAAGCCAGAATTATTTTTGTTAGGCATAATTGTAGAAAATTATGAGAAAGAGTGTATATATTTAATGCTATTAGCCATCATGAAGGCTAATAGCACTTTTATGATTAACGTTATACAGGTAGTCCTCAACTTATGGCCGCCATTGAGCCCAAAATCTCTCAGGCAGTTGTGGTGCCCCATTTTACAACTTGCTTACCACGGTTATTAAGTGATTCACTGTGGCGGTTAGTCATGCGGTTGCTAAGTGAATCGGGGCCCCCCCATCGTTACAAGGTCACAAAAGGGGATCACGTGACTTCCCCCCCCAGGACACTGCGACCGTCGTAAATACGAGCCAGTGGCCAAGCATCTGAATTTTGAACACGTGACCGCGGGGGATGCTGCGACGGTCGTGAGGCAAACGGTCACATGTCGTTTTATTCACTACTGCTGTTGGTTTGAACGGTCAATAAACGGATGACTGTAAACTGAGGACTACTTGTAGTAAAAGAATTTTGCAAGACTCATTAAAAGTGCCTTATCTGAGACGCTTTCTCGAATGACAGTTCTAGCCCAGACACAAATTTCTTTTATTTAATGGTTGGCTCAGAGGTGACCTTGCTTCCTGCCTCTCAGAGCCACTCCTTCTGTCCAGCGTAAAGTAGTCCTCGACTTACGGCCATTTTTTAGCGACCACTTGAAGTTACAATGGCACTGGGGGGGAAAAAAGTGACTTACGAAAAGGTCCTCGTTCTTGCAACCGTTGTGTAATCCCCACAACCATGTGATCAAAACTTGGGCACTTGGCAACCGGCATATATTTAGGATGGCTGCATATATTTGCGGGTACTGTGATCCCCATTTGCAACCTTCCCAGCTGCTTTCAATGGGGGGGGGGAGAGCCGGATTCATTTAATGACCATGTGGCTCACTTAACCAATGCAACGATTTGCTTAACAACGGTGGCAAAAAAAAAGGGGAAGCTGGGTAAAACTGACTCAACAACTAAGTTGCTTAGCAAGACAAAATTTGGTCCCTCTTGTGGCTGTAAGTTGAGAACTACTTGCGCTATACAGAGTGAGGAATGAGGGTAGAGGACAATTTCAGAGACATAACTTTACAAAAATTCCTCTTTGGACTAGGTGGACTTCCACTCCCAGAACCCCCTAACCACCTTGCTTTAAGAGGGCAGGACTTCCACTCCCAGAATCCCCCAGCCAGCCATGCTTTAAGAGGGCAGGACTTCAACTCCCAGAATCCCCCAGCCAGCCATGCTTTAAGAGGGCAGGACTTCCGCTCCCAGAATGCCCCAGCCAGCCATGCTTTAAGAGGGCAGGACTTCCGCTCCCAGAATCCCCCAGCCAGACATGCTTTAAGAGGGCAGGACTTCCGCTCCCAGAATCCCCCAGCCAGACATGCTTTAAGAGGGCAGGACTTCCGCTCCCAGAATCCCCCAGCCAGACATGCTTTAAGAGGGGAGGACTTCCAGAATCCCCCAGCCAGTCATGCTTTAAGAGGGGAGGAATCTAATTCCCAGAATCCCCCAGCCAGCATGATACCTTTTCTCATGATTTGAAGCAGAGTTGTTCGATGAGGAAGACTCTGTCTTCTTCTGGTGTTTTTCTTTTTCCTTCTCTTTCTTCTTGGCTTTCTTTTCTTTATTCTCTTTCTTCTTGGCTTTCTTTTCTTTCTTCTCTTTCTTTTTCTCCTTTTTCTTTTTCTTCTGCTTCTCCTTTTTCGACTTCTTGACGACCCCGCTCCTGCCAGATAAATCAAGGAAAGACTGTCCTCTTTCATATCGTTTTTTTATTCCACCAAAAATATCCCCACTAGGCCAAAATGCTGCCCCAAGGGGGTCTCTCTCTGTGTGTGTGTGTGTGTGTGTGTGTGTGTGTGTGTGTGTGTGTGTGTGTGTGCTCATGCAGGTCACAGATAATAATATGGTACAGCTAGTCCTCAAGTTACGACCATAATTGAGCCCAAAATTTCTGTTGCTCAGTGAGACATTTACGTGAATTTTGCCCCAGATTAAGACCTTCCTTGTCATGGCTATTAAGCGACTTACTGCAATTGTTAATTTAGCAACGTGGACGTTAAGCGAATCTAGCTTCCCCATCTGGGATCACGTGACCCGGGGACACCACGACCGTCATAAATACAGGTCAGTTGCCAAGCGTCCCAATTTTGATCATTTCATAGAAGAGAATATCTACATTATAGGCATCGTTTTAATCGTTGGAGGCACCCTATGGCACATCCTCCATTCTAGCTGGTCCTTGATTTACGACCACAAGGGAGCCCAAAATTTCTGTGGCTAAGCGAGACCGTTGCGAAGTGAGCTTTGCTCTGTTGTGCGAGCTTCCTTGCCACCGTTGTTAAGTGGGTTACTGCGGTTGCTAAGTGAATCACGCGGTTAAGTGAGACTAGCTTCCTGCTTGTCAGGAGGTCGCAAAAGGGGGATCACATGACCCTGGGACACTGCAACACCGTCATAAATACGAGTCTGAGTTTTGAGCACGTGGATGCTGCGACAGTCATAAGTGTGAAAAACGGTCATAAATCAGCTTATATATTGCCCTTGCAGCTTTGAACGGTCAGTAAGCGAAGTGCGGATAAGCCTAGGACTTTAAAATAAATTAAAATAAAATGAAATGGAGAGATTCCTTACTCCAACACCGCGGCCTTGTTTTCCTCATCCAGCTTCTGCGGAGGAGTTGAGGGCCTGGCAGTCTTTGTCGCCGCCGGCTGATGCTGAAATGGCGGAGACACAAACAGAAAACGGATCAGAAAATCCCAGACGGTGGTTAGGAGAAGCAACCGGTGGATTTGCCACAACGTTGTGCGGCCAACACAACTTACCGTAAACACGGAGAGGCCCAGCTTGGCAGCTTCCTTATCTTCCTTAGAAAACATCATCCTGCTGCCAGCATTCCTAAAAAAATTAAAACGGAATTAAAGGTCAGAAAAGATCTTAATTTTTGCTTTTGGTTTGGGTGGACATCCTTAAAAGGGAAAATTTGTTTTCCTCAAAAACAAACCCACAGTCCTGCTAGGTGTGTGTGTGTGTAGACAGGACATTTTTTTGTGGGGGGGAGAGGCTGTTGTGAAGAGCTACACAAAATTCATCCTTGCTAATAATGTACAGATAGCTCTTGATGTACAACCAGTAACTGTGAGAGGGATCTCGGAGTCCTAGTAGACAATCACTTCAATATGAGCCAGCCGTGTGCTGCAGCTGCCAAAAAAGCCAACACAGTGCTAGGCTGCATTAACAGAGGGATAGAATCAAGATCAAGTGAAGTACTAATACCACTTTACAATGCCTTGGTAAGGCCACACCTGGAATACGGCATCCAGTTTTGGTCACCACGATGTAAAAAAGATGTCAAGACTCTAGAAAGGGTACAGAGAAGAGCAACAAAGATGATCGGGGGACTGGAGGCTAAAACATATAGGGAACGGTTGCTGGAATTGGGTATGTGTATTTTAACGAAGAGAAGGGTGAGGGGTGACATGATAGCAATCTTCCAATATCTCAGGGGCTGCCCCAAAGAAGAGGGAGTCAAGCTATTCTCCAAAGCACCTGAAAGCAGGACAAGAAGCAACGGATGGAAACTAACCAAGGAGAGAAGCAACCTAGAACTAAGGAGAAACTTCCTGACAGTGAGAACAATTAACCAGTGGAACAACCTGCCTCCAGAAGCTGTGGATGCTCCAACACTGGAAGTTTTTAAGAAAAGACTGGACAGCCATTTGTCTGAAATGGTATAGGGTTTCCTGCCTGAGCAAGGGGCTGGACTAGATGACCTCCAAGGTCGCCTCCAACCTTATTATTATTATTGTTTAGTGATTATTCGAAGACACAACAGCACTAAAAAAAGTGATTTATGATAGGTCCTCGCACATATGACTATCAAAGTATCCCCAGAGTTATGTGACCAGAATTCAGAGGCTTGGTAGCTGACTCGTATTTATGACGGTTGTAGTGTCCCGGGGTCACGTGACCCCCTTTTGCAGCCTTCTGACAAGCAAAGTCAATGGTGGAAGCCAGATTCGCTTAATGACAGAGTCACTAACCTAACAATTGTATTTACAACGGTTCCAGTGTCCCAGGCTCACATAACCTTCACAACCACTTCTGACAAGCAAAATCAACGGGGGAAGCAGGATTCGCTTACCAACTGCCTGATTCAGTTAACAACTGCAGGGATTTCCTTAACAATGGTGGCCAAAAAGGGTGGTGAAATCAGGTAAAATGCTTGGTGACGGAAGTATGGGTTGCTATTGCGGTTGTAAGTCGGGGACTAGCTGTGCATCAGACTGTTTCTCTGCAAACTGCTGTGCAAATCATGCTACTTACAGTGTTGTTATATTTTAAAACTGTTTTTATGTTTGACAGAAGAGAGTCCTTGTAGCTCAGAGTTGAATGGTGGGGTCTCTGAGCTGGGTGGTTTCCTTGAAGACGTTTCATGACCCAACTAGGGAACATCATCAGTGCTGGAAGGGAGGGGGGCGTGTTGGAGAGAAGAAGGAGGAGGAGGAAGAGGAGGAGGAGGAGGAGGAGGAGGAGGACGATGACTTTGGGATCCTTGGTGCTCTCTGAGCTTGTTGATTTTCTTGCAGATGTTTCATGACCCAACTAGGTAACATCATCAGAACTAGAAGGGAGTTGGGTTTGTGGAGAGGAGGAGGACTGTGGGATCCTTGGTGCCCTCTAAGCCTGGTGGTTTCTTTGACAACATTTCATGACCCAACAAGGGAACATCATCAGTGCTGGAAGGGAGGGAGATGGTTTCAAGACCATCATAGTCGAATCTGGCTTATTTCTCTGAAGATCATCCTCCTTACTGTCTACATCAGTGTCTGCAAATTCCAGCATGGACTTCAACTCCCAGAATTCCTCAGACTAGTGGCTCCTCCCAGAACATAGATCTAGGAGGTATTCACTAAGAGTTGACACCAACTTGACAACACATAATCCATCAAAAGTGTCTTGGAAGACTGATTGTGTTCTATTCCCCCCCCCCCCCCGCTTATACATACGTGAATTAAGGAGGTATGTGAATCGCTTGCACAGACTCTCTTGTTTTGGACTGACTATTTAGGAATATTTGAGAATAACGAAGTTGAAAGGGACCTTGGAGATCCTCTAGTCCAACCCCCTGCTCAAAAACTACGTTGTATGCTCAAAAACCTGCAGTTTTTCCCCTTATTGGTCTGGGTAATGGATCTGGCCTGTCTTGTCCAGCTCATCTTCTATAGTCTACATCCATGTTTCTCAACCTTAGAAGCTTGAAAGACACATGAACATTGGCGGAGTGGAGAATTCTGGGAGTTGAAGTTCACACACGTGTTCAAGTTGCTGAGACCGAGAAAACGCCATTTTCTCCCACCTTGGCCCTAGGGCCAAGAGGGAGGGGACTATCCAAAACCCTCCTGAGCTGAATAGAACCAGGTTATTGGTCCAGCTACTTCACCACTAGCCCACACTGCCTCTCACCTTTCTTGAACCTCCAGTCCCACCAGGTAGGGCGAAATACTTACCGTGAACTCCCCAATCCCATGATACGATGAACACTCTTCTCATCATGATCTCCTTCGTTGCGTTTGCAGACTTCAGCAAGGTCCTGGGAAAGAGTTACGGACAGTTCTGAGGCTGCTAAACCACCATACGTGCCCTTGTGCGACGGTAGGTAGCCTTCAATTTACAAACCACTTGTTTAGTGACTGTTCAAAGTTACAACAGCACTTAAAAAAGAGCCTTGGTGGAGCAGTGGGCTAATGCCTCCTTAAGTAACACCAGCTGCCTGCAATTAGTGCAGGTTCGAGTCCCACCAGGCTCAAGGTTGACTCAGCCTTCCATCCTTCCAAGGTAGGTAAAATGAGGACCCAGATTGTTGGGGGCAATTAAGCTGACTTTGTAATAATGCTGCTTGGGGCCCCCAAAAGCCCTAACAAGCAGGCATATACATAGAATGAAGGCTACTGCTAAGCTTGTAAGCCGCCCTGAGTCTTCGGAGAAGGGCGGGATATAAATGGAATTAAAATAAAATAAAAAAATAAAAACTTGTGACTGCTCTTCAAACTTACGACCGTGGCAGCATCCCCCATGGGTCAGGTGATGAAAATTCAGACACTTGGCAACTGGTTCATATTTACAGCCCAGGTCGTCATGTGATCCCCTTTTGTGACCTTCTGATGGGCAAAGTCAATGGGGGGAGGAAGGATTCACTTAATGACCGTGTGACTCACTTAACAACTGCAAGGATTTGCTTAATGACTGGGGCAAGAAAGGCCATAGACTGGGGCAACGCTTAGCAATGGAAAGGCTGGTCCTTATTGTGGTCGTAAGCCGAGGACTGCCTGAATAGTCGAAATTTATCCCCTATCAAAAAATTAATTTAATTTAATTTAATTTAATTTAATTTATTGAATTTATATACCGCCCTTTCCCGAGGGACTCAGGGCGGTTTACAGGGTATAATTTTTAAAACATTAATACAAAAATTAAGACCAATTTAAAAAAGATTAAACTAAGTCCCTGCAACATGTAAAACCCCAGTTAAAACCCAATTAAAACTCAGCCTGGGTCAGAGAGCTTGAAGAGCCAGGTCTTCAGGTCTAGGCGGAATGATCGAAGGTCAGGGGCAGTCCTAAGCTCCACAGGCAGCTGGTTCCAAAGGGCAGGCGCCCCCACTGAGAAGGCCCTGTCCCTGGGTGTCATCCGCCGGCATTCTTTGACCGGTGGCACCCTGAGAAGACCCTCCCTGTGGGAGTGCACTGGACGAAGGGAACTTGATGCCGGCAGCAGGTGTTCCCTCAGATACCCCGGACCCAGGCCATGTAGGGCTTTATAGATAATAACCAGCACCTTGAATTTCACCCGGAGGGCAACCGGAAGCCAATGCAGCTCGCGGAGCAGAGGTGTTACATGGGAGTAACGGGAAACTCCCATCACAACTTGCACGGCTGCATTTTGTACCAGTTGAAGCCTCCGAGTGGTCCTCAAGGGCAGCCCCATGTAGAGAGCGTTGCAGTAGTATTAAACAGTTTCTTTGCCCTGTTGGGCACCTCCTTAAAAGCAGCATTTGCAGTTTTCCTTGGGGCAAAGAGACAGGATGCTTTTTGCCATATCAAAAGATCTCTCTCTCTCTCTCTCTCTCACACACACACACACACACAAATTCAAAGGAGATCAAACTGTGAGCTTATCATTAAAGCACCAAGACACTTTGAAACACAGTTCGTTATTAGCCTCTCAGGAAATAGCCAACTGTTAATGTATTTGCGACCCTATTTTATTCTATGGTTGTTTGGTATGAAACCTGGGGAAACCATGCACTAAAATCACATTTAAGAAAAGACTGGACAGCCATTTGTCTGAAATGGTTTGTAGGGTTTCCTGCTTGAGCAGGGGGGGGTTGGACTAGATGACCTCCAAGGTCCCTTCCAACTCTGTCATCCTGTTATTTTTAAAAATCGATTAAAAAAAATACCTCTTTGCTCAGTCCCGTCGGCTGCTTTTTCACGTTCTTGTAACCCCTGCAAAACAAAGCACAAGACGGTAGACGGGTGAGAGACCCAACCTAGAATTAAGGAGAATTTTCCTGACAGCTTCTACTGGGCTAATTCTCCACACTCCAGAACGAAACATTTATTTTTTTTTCCAGCTTGGCAAGTTGGTGACTTTGCTGGGCCTGCCTCCCTTCAAGTAACCTCTGAATTCTCCAACCCAGGTCAGTGGAAATACTGAAAGAGAAACAAAGGGTCCTTGATTTTCTTAATAGCTGGTGTGATTATTTTTTATTTTTTTCCGTAGCTATCATTTCATCCTGAGCTGGGTTGTTTTGCTGCAGACATTTCATTATCCCACTAGGTAACATCATGAGTGCTACAAGGGAGTGGGGGGTTGCGAGGAGGAGGAGGAGGAGGAGGAGGAGGAGAGGGGGAGGAGGAGGAGGGGTATGGTGGGGTTCTTGATGTTCTTTGAGCTTGGTGGTTTTCTTCAAGACGTTTCATGACCAAACCAGGTAATATCATAAGAGCCTTGGTGGAGCAGTGGGCTGATGCCTCCTTAAGTAACACCAGCTGCCTGCAATTAGTGCAGGTTCGAGTCCCACCAGGCTCAAGGTTGACTCAGCCTTCCATCCTTCCCAGGTAGGTAAAATGAGGACCCAGATTGTTGGGGGGCAATTAAGCTGACTTTGTAATAATGCCGCTTGGGGGTGTGTGAAAGCCCTAACAAGCAGGCATATACATAGAATGAAGGCTACTGCTAAGCTTGTAAGCCGCCCTGAGTCTTCGGAGAAGGGCGGGATATAAATGGAATTAAAATAAATAAAAAATAAAAAATAAGAATATTGATGTTCCCTAGAAGTTTATTTATTTATTTTATATATAATGGGACTTATATGCCGCCCTATCTCCCAGAGGACTCAGGGCGGCTAACAACAATAAAAAAAACCAGCAGTACAAAAGTTAAGAGAAAATTAAATAACAGCCCCAAATATTAATTACACAGTTAAAATTAAAACTTTTAAAAACCCATCATCAATCCAGGTCAGCCTGATGGAAAAAGAACGTCTTGAGGTCGCGGCGAAAGGACCAGAGGTCCGGGGCCATCCGAAGCTCAAGGGGGAGTTGGTTCCACAGGGCTGGCGCTCCCACAGAGAAGGCCCTCCCCCTGGGGTTCGCCAGCTGACATTGTCTGGCCGACGGCACCCTGAGGAGACCCTCTCTGTGTGAGCGCACCGGGCGATGGGAAGTCGTCCCCGGCAGCAGACGGTCCTGCAGATATCCCGGGCCCAAGCCATGTAGGGCTTTAAAGGTAAGTACCAGCACCTTAAGTTAGAATCCCTTCTAGCACTAATTATGTTCTCTCGTTGCGTCATGAAATATCTTGAAGAAAGCAACCAAGCTCAGAGAGCACCAAAGTCCCATAATTCTCCTCCTCCTCCTTTCCAACACTGATGAGGTTCCCTGGTTGGGTCATTAAACGTCTGCAAGAAAACCACCAAACTCAGAGAGCACCAAGGACCCCACAGCCCTCCTCCCCCTCTCCGCAAGCCCCCCTCCCTTCTAGCCCTGATGATGTTGCCTAGCTATGTCACAAAACGTCTTCATGAAACCCACCCCCACCCAACCCCCAAGCACAGAGAGCACCAGGGACCCCTCATTTGAACCCTGAGCCACAAATATTTTCCTTGATCAAGTATCGTTTCTTCCTTCCAGGAACTGTCTGCTGCTTTTTTATCCACGCGCACGCCTTGCAGTATCTCCTCTCTAGAGCTGAAGCTTACGGGAAGACCAAGGATCACCAGCAGATGGTTTGGTTTTAAACTTACAGAGCCGCCATCATAGCTTCTTCTTCTGCCTGCCGGATGGCACTCAGCTCCTCTTTGCGGGACAAAGATGCATCGCCTTTCTTCCCCTTGGCGTACCAGGTGAGGTCCTTGCCCTTCTGCCAGCGGCCCACCGGGGCCATCAAGGAGTTCCCTGAAAGGTAAGTAAAAAAAGAGGAGTCACAATGTCAGAGCAGTTAAGGCAGGGGCCTTCAAAGGTGGCCCTTTTTGTGACGTGTGGACTTCAACTCCCAGAATTCCTCAGCCAGACACACTGGCTGAGGAACTCTGGGAGTTGAAGTCCACACGTCATAAAAGGGCTACGTTTGAAGACCCCCCGAGTTAAGGTTTCAGAGGAGGATCGAGAGTCTAGTGGGGGAGGCTCTTAGTCCTTCTGAAATATCACCAATTGGTTGGGAGAGCTGGGAAATATCTGAGGGAGACCTTGGCGCTCTCTGAGCTTGGTTTTCTTGTAGACATCTCGTGATCCAACTAAGGGGGAGGAGGAGGAGGAGGAGAACGACTGTGGGGTCCTTGGTCGTGTCCGAGTTTGTTTTCTTGCAGACCTTTCACGACCCAACTAGGGAACATCATCAGTGCTAGAAGGGAGCGGGGATTCCAGAGTAGAGCAAGAGGAGGGAGGGAGGGAGGGAGGGAGGGAGGGAAGGAGGAGGAGGAGGAGGAGGAGGAGGATTGTGGGCTCATTGGTGCCTTCTGAGGTTGGTTGTTTCCTTGTAGACATCTCATGACCCAACTAAGGAAGGTCATCAGTGCTAGAAGAGTGAGAGGTTTGGTCTGTTTATATACGGTACGAGCGGCTTGCCCTGTCAGGGTTGGTGGGCATCTTCTTGGTGATAAAGAATTCAGGGAGTCTCTTACAGTTACCAAGGTTGAAAAATACTACTGGAGAGGTTAGCTGGGGAATTCTGGGAGTTGAAGTCCACCCATGTTAAAGCATGACAGCTGGGGGACTCTGGGAGTTACAAGTCTATTCCTCTTAAAGCATCCTGGCTGGGGGTTTCTGGGAGTTAAAAGTCCTCCCCTCTTAAAGCATGCCGGCTGGGGGATTCTGGGAGTTGAGGTCCTCCCCTCTTAAAGCATGCCGGCTGGGGGATTCTGGGAGTTAAAGTCCTCCCCTCTTAAAGCATCCTGGCTGGGGGATTCTGGGAGTTAAAAGTCCTCCCCTCTTAAAGCAGGGCCGGCTGGGGGATTCTGGGAGTTGAAGTCCTCCCCTCTTAAAGCATGGCCGGCTGGGGGATTCTGGGAGTGGAAGGCCACCCCTGTTAAAGCATGCCTGCTGGGGATTTTGGGAGTTGAAGTCCTCCCCTCTTAAAGCATGCTGGGAATCTAAGTACACCCCTCTTAAAAGTTTTCAAGACTGAGAAACAATGAGATACCAAATCACAAATGGCTCCTATTGTTTCAACCTAACTTAGCCAGCAGCGAATTTGCATCTGGAGATACTTTGAACCCAGCAGTTCTGGTCTTTAAACAGATGTGGAGTCAGTTCCCGGGAGTTGATTAAACAAACTATGAATCTGAAAAGACTGACCAAGATAGTTTTCACGTTGTTTGTCTGTCTTCACATCTTCCCATTTGAACTGGTCTTGCCCACCCCGCACACCCCCTCGAGAGGAGCCAAACATGGTGGAGGCTTAACCAGGATCTAGAAAAGAAGAGAGATTAAAGTAGGAATTCATGTGAAGCATTACCACTGCTTAGTAAGGCCACACCTGGCACAGTGCATGCAGTTTTGGTCACTATATTACCAAAAATGACGTTTATGCTTTGGAAAAAAAATTCAGAGAAGAGCAAATAAGATGATCCCAGGCCTGGAGACTAAAACATACGAAGAACGGCCGCAGGACGTGGGTTTGGCTAGTCTAAAGAAAAGAAGAAATAGTGGAAACACGATAGCAGTCTTCCAGTATTTGGGGGGCTGCCCCAAAGAAGAGGGGGTCAAGCTATTCTCCAAAGCACCAGAGGGCAGGACAAGAAACAGTGGTTGGAAACTGACCAGACAGAGAAGCAACCTGGAATTAAGGAGAAACTTCCTAACAGTGAGGACAATTAACCAATGAAAAGAAAGTTGCCTCCATAAGTTGTAGCTGCTACATCACTGAACGTTTTTTTAAGAAAAAACTTGGACAGCCACCTATTTTGAAATAATATAGGGTCTCTTGCTTGAGCAGTGGGTTGGACTAGAAGACCTCTAAGGCCTTTTGCAGCTCTATTCTGATTGAAAAGGTTATACCTAGTCACAAGACCAGAGTACTAAGCCAGTATAAGTTTGCTTATTGTACATTCATGGTTTGTCTTAAGTTCAGTGTTATAAAGGTACTCAAGTGAGCCCAAAATTTCTGTTGCTAAGCAAGACAGTTGCTAAGGGAGTTCTGTCCCATTTTACAACCTTGTTATAATTGTTAAGTGAACCAGTGCAGGGGTTAAGTTAGTCACACGGTTGTTAAGTGAATCTGGCTTCCACATTGGCTTTGCTTGTTGGAAGGTCACAAAAGAGGATCACGTGACCCTGGGACACTGAAACTGTCAAAAGTACATGCCAGTTGCCTGAACTATGATCACGTGACCACGGGGATTGCTGTGAAAAACAGCACTTGGTCACTTTTTTCCAGTATCGTTGTAAATTTGGTCACTAAACAAAAGTCTGAAAGTCAAGGACAACCTGCCGTGGGTCCTGCCATAGTTTGAAGCATCGTCTCAAATGGGATGTCAGTCCAGACTTTAGAGAAAAAACACTCACAGAACACTGTTCTCAATCTTGGCTAGTTTAAGATGGGTGGACTTCAACTCCCAGAATTCCTCAGCCAGCTTTGCTGGCTGAGGAATGCTGGGAGTTGAAGTCCACCCATCTTAAAGGAGCTGAGCTTTTAAAACAAGGTTAATGGGAAGTGGAGACGCCGGAATTATATCAAGTCCCCCCACTCCAACAAGACCCTCCGGGTGCCTCACCCTCGCCCCAAAGGGGGTCCAGTTCTGCCAACTGGACCCTTAAAAGAGAGCATCTTACATTGGACAGCGACCACCCCGAGCATAGGAATCCTCTCAATCTTCAGTGGATACGAGGCCTCCCCACCCACCCACCCACCCACCCCGGTGCCCAACTCTAGCTGGCACGCGCCCCACCCGGCTGGGAATGATGGGATTTCACGTCCCTCCGTTTGCAGACCTCAAGGCTGGTGCATGGGCTCCCCACCGTATTGCAAAGAAGGGGTACACTGCAAGGACCCTGGCACTTGAAGGGGAGCCCCAACCCAGGAAAGGACCCCCCCCAAAACCCCGCCAGCCAGTTCAAGCCAGCCCAGCAATCTCAACTGCAACCTCACGTGCAAAACCCGGGCGTCGCTTCCGCAAGCCTGGGCGCGACCATCCGTTCTTGTAGGAGGGGAGGAAGCGGGCTGAACCAACCGGCTGAAGGAGCGGGGGTGGGCGGGGGAGAATCGCTTATTGAAAATTTCCTTCCTTACGACCGGCTCCGCTTAGCGTTCAATGCCGGCAGAAGTTTTTAATTGGTTTAGAAAAAAGCAGAAAAGGAAAAAAAAAATTGGGTTTGAGGGGAGAAATAAACTAAATAGTGAATCCCCCCCCTTCCCAACTCCGAAGTAGTTTTTTTTCCAGCCATTTGTAAGTGACTTGAGTATGTTGGGCTTTGTAGTCCCCAGATACACATGGCGCTGTTGGGTTTGTTGGGAACGTTGCAGAATGCCTTGCCGGATGAGCATTTGAGGTGACCAATGAGTGCTCTGGCGGGGTTAGTACTCCATGTCCCATGATCCCCAGCAGGCAAGGGTACTGTGGACGAGGTTTGAAGAAATCCTGCTTCTTCCCAGAAAGAAGGAGAGGGTGCATCTCCCCACAGGATTCTGGGTATGACTACAATGTCCATCCTCCTTAACCAGCGAGGATGTTGAGGAGTCCCAAACCTTGATAAAACCTAATTTAGGCATGGCTTGTAAAGGGAGAAAACAGTGAATGGCGCTGCAGATAAGGAGGTTGCTGGTTCATCTTCTTATGTGCATGACAGCCCTGTGAGGTTGGCCACGGACATTTTATTAAGTCTCCCAAATATTTTAGAGCAGTGAGAACTTGCTTTTCTCTTTATAAATGTTTGAAAATAGATCTAGGTAAGGAATATAGATTCAGCTATATCAAGGGTTTTTCTAATGTGGCCCCTTTAAGAGGTATGGCCCTCAATTCCCAGAATTCCTCAGCTGGCATGCATCTTAAAAGTAGCCAACGTTAAGAAACACAGGTCTGCAGATCTTGAGGTCTGTTCCAATTTCCCTCTTTTTGACCAAGATTGTTGTTCTTAATTAGGGGTCTTCAAACTTGGCCCTTTTATGACCTGTGGACTTCAACTCCCAGAATTCCTCAGCCAGTGTCCTGGCTGAGTTGGATTTGAAACTGACTCGCACCCAATGTTTTTTATTGTTAAGTGAATCATTACAGTTGTTAAGTGAATCACTTGGTCATTAAGCAAATCCAGTTCCTTTGCATGTCAGAAGCCAGCTGGGAAGGTGCAAATGACTTACACTAAGATGTAAAAACACACCAGCTGCCAAGGGTGCACATTTTAATATGCGACCACAGGGGATGCGGCAACCGCAGTTTTCTGACTGTTGTGATTTAAAAGAGTCACAAAATGAATGATTGTAACTCAAGGACGTCCAGTAATTTTATTACTGATAAAACCAAGAGTGTCTGGGTTTACCCGTATCACAAAGTGGCTTAACCTGAGTATTTCCCATCCCTTTCTTCAAACGAATTAACACTTCCCCCCAAAAAATACAACCAGAGTAAAATTACAAAGAAATCTCTTTATTTGTGGGTGGATTATCAATCCTCGCACATTCTATAACCAGGGGGTCTTAAAACTTGGCCCTTTTATGACTTGTGGACTTCAACTCCCAGAATTCCTCAGCCAGGCAACCCTGCTTGTGGACTTCAACTCCCAGAATTCCAATTCTGGGAGTTGAAGTCCACAAGTCATAAAAGGGCCAAGTTTGAAGACTCCTGGTCTATAACATTCTAGACACTTGCTGAGACTCTTACCGACCCCACCCTCCCCAAAAAAACCCTCACTTTTTATTCCAAAATTTCTTGTAATATTCCAACTGAAAGTCATCTTCAAAAGTTGTAACTTCTACTTCTTTCTTCGATTTCATCAAGGTCTTCCTCCTTAACCGACTTCTCCTTTCAGCCTCGGGGAGGGTGTTGAGGTCCACGGGTATCTAAGTGGAGAAAAGACAAGAATGCTCAGTGTCGGCGCTGACTGACAGCTAGACTACTGCTATGGGAAACCTGCATGGGGCTGCCCTTGTAGGCTATTCAATTCAACTTTCAACCCATTTAGTAGCCAGGCTGCGTTACCTTGTTCCAAAGGCAAGTTTCGACTTCAAAAGACATTTATTGTTACAGGTAGTCCTCAGGCTACGACCACAACTGAGCCCAAAATTTTTGTTTCCTAGGCAAGACAGTTAAGTGAGTTTTGACCCATTCTACCACCTTTCTTGCCACAGTGAATCCCTGCGGTTGTTAAGCTAGTAACATGGTTGTTAAGAGAATTAGGCTTCCTCACTGACTTTGCTTGTCGGAAGGTCGCAAAACGGGATGACGCGACCTCCCCAGGACACCGCAACCGTCGTAAATACGAGTCAGTTGCCAAGTGTCCGAATTTTGGTCACGTGACCAAGGAGATGTTGCAAAGGGCGTAAATATGAAAAATGGTCATAAATCATTTTTTTCACTGCCGTTGTAACTTCAAATGGTCACTAAATGAACGGTTGTAAGTTAAGGACTACAATTTTTAAGCACTCATCTCTTTATATGACGCAAAGTATTAAAGAGGTAGAAAAATGTATGGCTTGGCACACAAGATTCCTGCAGGAATTCTGCCGCCTTGTGCATTTATGTGTGTATAAAAGATAGTCCTCAATTTACAACCAACACTGAGCCCAAAATTCATGTTGCTAAGTGAGAAATCTGTTAAGTGAGTTTTAGCTCATTTTACTGTGTATACACACACACACACGTGTGTGTGTCTATGTATATATGTATGTGTGTGTGTGTGTGTGTTTCTGCCTTCCCAAATAACTCCGAGCATTTCACTTTCCCGGCTTTCAGTAAGAAGAATGGGTGAAACAAACAAAAGCACAGCTTAACCAGTTAACCATGAAACGAATCCTTAAGACGCAGAAAGTCCTTGAGTTAGGATCGCCATTCAGCTGAGAACTAAGCTTGTAAGGCATACTGATCGTTCAGTGAGTCCTCGCATGACTGACCCAATTTTAGGACATTTTTTGTGGCGGTCGTTAAGCAAACCACCATGGTCGCTAAGCATCTCGGCGGTCGCAGGACCAGACAGGAGCTGAGAAACAAGTCAAATGGTTGCCACATGATTTAGGAAATCCTGCTCTGTCTTTGCAAAGAAAGCCAGGGAGTTTAACTCTCACCTGGAGGATCCGCCTCGGCTCTTTGTACCGGAGGTGAATAGTGGATCCATCTTGCCTAATCAGGAGGACCGGATACAGCCGGGCGTACTTTGTTCTTGGAAAGCAAGCGATGGATGTCCGATTCGAATTCAGCTGGTTGGCTGTTGTACGAAGCCCACAAGCCCTGAGGAGGCACCTGGAGAGAGGGTCTGCCTGCAGGATGCCGAAACCAATTCTAGAACAAAATGACATGCTTTAAGAGGGGAGGACTTCAACTCCCAGAATCCCCCAGCCAGCCATGCTTTAAGAGGGGAGGACTTCAACTCCCAGAATCCCCCAGCCAGCCATGCTTTAAGAGGGGAGGACTTCAACTCCCAGAATCCCCCAGCCAGCCATGCTTTAAGAGGGGAGGACTTCAACTCCCAGAATTCCCCATCTAATATGCTGGCTGGGGAATTCTGGGACTTGGAAGTCCATCCATCTTAAAAGTTACCAAAATTGCAGTAGGCTTTTTAAATTAAGTTGTTCCAAGATTTATTATATCCTTTTCAGAATATCGCTGCTATAAAATTTCAGTTCTGGATTGCAAAGCCTACAGTATTTCTGTTCAGACTATTCTGGGAATATCCCAAATACCTTAAACTCCTGCTTAGAGCTGCCATTTTGATGTGCAACGAGGCTTTGGGAATAGATCCTGATTAGGAATTCCTAAGAGGAATTAAAACGCTTGGCTTTTTGCCAGAGTCATAATGCGACGTGCTTGAGAACTGGAAGAAGAGAAGAAAATAAATCTCGTTACAAACTTTGGATTGTTATTTTGTGCCTCCAACGTTGGAAATAAAGTTTTAGAGGGGTGTTTTGTTCCAAGTATAGGTTAATGCATGGGTACTGCATGAACGAACGAACGAACAAACAAATTAACGTAAGAAATGCAAAAGCTTCAAGCAGAGTTTTGGTGGACTTCATTCTCTCTCTCTGCAACTCTGGCTTCTTTGCAAAATTGTGACTTGGGTATTATTTATTTAAGTTCCATGTTTGGGGAGGCCTCTGGCTTCCTAATTTTCAACAGCCAGCCACTAGACATAACTAGGGGGGAAAAAAATACACAACCCACCTATCAAACCTGCTAAAATTAACTAGCTTAAAGTAGAATAATTTTAAAATGTTCTGGTAGTGCTGAACTATTGCACCAAACTCCAAAACATATTAGAAAATGGATTTTAACATGGCTAGCCAGTGTGCAAAATGGAGGGCTGTCAGTTAAACAGGCCGAGCTTTGGCAGAGGAAAAAAAAATACAAACTTACGACCACAGTTGAGCCCAACATTTCTGTTGTTAAGTGAGACAGTGGTTCAGTGAGTTTTGCCCCATTTTACAACCTTTCTTTCCACAGTTGTTAAGTGAATCACTGCAGTTAATTTAGTAACAGGATCGTTAAATGAATCTGGCTTTCCCCATTAACTTTGCTTGTCAGAAGTTTCCAAAAGGGGACTCACATGAGCCCCAGGACACTGCAACCATCATAAATATGAGTCACTCGCCAAGTATCTGAATTTTGACCAAATTTGACCACAGGGAGGCTGCTATAGTCATTAAGTGTGAAAAACAGTCATAAGTCACTTTTTTCAGCGCCATAAGTTTGAACAGTCACTATATGAACTGTTGTAAGTTGAAGACTTCCTGTAAATGGCAGCAGGTTCCAAGGTATACTGCCCTGAAATCTGGAGGCTCCATTTGAGGTAGCCGATTTTAGACAAAGTGAGAGCAAAATGCTTCCATGATCAAAGGCAGTCAACCTCTAAATAAGGGGTCTCCAAACTTAGTAACCTTTAAGATTTGTGGACTTCAACTCCCAGAATTCCCTAGCCAGCATGGCTGACTGAGGAATTCTGGGAATTGAAGTCCACAAATCAAAAGTTGCCACGTTTGGAGACCCCCTCCTCTGTATTACTTACTTCCTCACTTGCTAAGCAGGGGCATACTGACGCCCTGGACTACAGGTCCCATCATGCCTTCCCCTGGCTGATGGGAGTTGTAGTCCAAGCTACCTACTACGATCTTGGGTGGAGAAAGCCATGAAGGCGACAGCACGGGCCGGTTTGGCCAAGGCCAGCCATCTTGGCTTGTTTCATTAGCCACGGTTAAGCCAATCGTGGTTTATTGGGGCTACACTTTGCTTCGCACCCATCTCACGCCATTTCCCGTCCTCGGAATGAATGGCCTCCCAGGCCCACGTCCCCTCCCCCACCAGTTCTCTCAGTGGTTTGATCCTGCCCCCTCTTTCCACTTGCCGATGGTTCGATCCTCGTTTTCCCCCTCTGCGAATCCCGGCGGCCCGTTTCTTCTCTTCCCCCTCCTGAAGAATGGTTCAACCTATCCCTTGCCCCTCCCCTCGTACGGGTGCCGAATGGTTTAACCCGGAACGGCGGCAGGTAGGTCATCTACGCATGTGACTCCGCCGAGGCACTTTCAACGTCATCTCCTGCGTCAGTGACGTCATTTGCGGCGCCTCTCTCCCAGGCTGCTTTTCGGCGCGGCCGGAACGTACAGTGCTGCCGGGTAAGGGGCGGAGCTTGCGTGGGGCGGCGGGGCCTGGTCATGGCCCGCCCCGTCTCTTTGAGTCACCCTTCCCGGACGCGGCTCCGGTTTGTTTCCTCATGAGGTGGCGGCACTTCTTGTCCGCTGCAGTTTCAGGTGAGTGCAACAGCTTCGGGGTTCCCCCTATGCCCCATTTCGATTCGGCGGTGTGCTGCGGATATGTGCCCCCCCGGATTCCGCAGCCCTTGGCGTTGGTTCCACCGCAGTTATCCCTTTGCTTTTTCCCCCAAGGGGTTTGGCTGGCCGGGAGTGATGGGCCTCGTGGTCCTCCCGGCGCACGTGAGGAGGCGGCCCTTTTTAAAAACGATGCACAGGATGACCAATGCATTAGTTGGAAGAATGACTGTGGAAGGGACCGTTGGGGTACCCCCGAGGTCATCCAGTCCAACCCCTATTCCACGGATGAGTCCAAAGCAAAGCATCCCATGGTTGTACAGTGGACACAGTAACTGAAGTAGAGAGGGGTGTTTTCCTCCTTTCTGCCCAACGTTCAACGAGAACATCTAAAAATTGGAAGGGACCCCCCCAGAGGTCATCCAGTCTGACCCCAGCTAAGTCCAGGGTCTCCTGGAGCATTTCTTAACAGCTGATCAGAGAAGGGCCAGTTTTATCCTCTGCCCGTCCTCGACCTATGACCACAGTGGTGCCCAAAATTTATGTTGCTAAGCAAGGCAGTTAAGTGAGTCCCATCCAATTTTTCAGGTTAGGGTTCCTGGCGCCTGGAGGCAGCAGTTGTTGGACCCTGAGCCATAATCCACATCCCCTAATTTCTGGGGCTCTTTTAAAATGATCTAAAATGACCATTAACACCCCCCCCCCATTCAGCCAGCTCTGCTCACTTTCTAAATAAAATCTCATCACCATCCAGAGTCATTTCCTTTGCCGACAAACGGCTGTGTTCCCAATTTTATTTTTATTTTTAATTAACACATTTTATATGTGGGGTCCTTGGTGTTCTCTGAGCACCAAGGACCCCACAGTCCTCCTCCTCCTCCTCCTCCTTTCTCTCCTCCACTTTTTTCTAGCACTGATGATCCTCCCTAATGGGGTCATGAAATGTCTGCAAAAAACCACCACACACCCCACTGTCATTGTCTTCCTCCTTCTCAGTGTCTTGGGACACACTGAGGTACCATATCAATTGAACAAATACTGCCATAATTCTTTTAACAGTTTGTCTTCTCTCTGCAAATAGGATGGGAGTACAGACAGTCCTTGACTTACAACCGCTCATTTAGTGACCACTCCAAAGTTACAACAGCCCTGAAAAAAGTCACCTAGGACCATTTTCCACACTTACGACCATGGGTCGCGTGATCAAAATCCAGATGCTTGGCAACTGACTCATATTCACGACGGTCCCGAGGTCACGTGATCCCCTTTTGCAACCTTCTGACAAGCAAAGTCAGTGGGGGGGGGGGGGAAGCCAGATTCGCTTAACAACATTGTAACTCATCTCAACAACGGCAATGATTCACTTATCAACTGTGGCAAGAAATCTTGTAAAATGGGACAAACCTCACTTAACAACTATATCGCTTAACAACAGAAATGTCGGGCTCAATTGTAGTGAGTAGTAAGGTAGTAATTCTCAGGGCTGAAATGTCAGTTTTACTTGAAATTCTCTAAGTGAAATTTTACACTCTCATTAAAATTAGAGTACAATATGAATGATAATCACTTCCCAGAATCCAGAAAGGACGGGAAGAAACATACCATAAGTTAAAAGTCTTTTCCCCCCCCTAATATTGCTTCTGAAATCAGTTCTGATAAATATTTAGAACTATAAAGTGTTTTTTTTGTCTAAAAACTTATTTTCAGCGAGATGAATGGAAGTTTAGAAGCTAAGGGCAGATGCCAAATTAAATACAATGAAGCTTCTTATATGTCCTTTTGGCAATTATTAAATCTGCTAGAGCTGTCCAATTATTTACAGGATGACAAGCAACTGAAGCAGGAAATATCTAATTATTGCTGCTTTCGCTGGGAAATGCCTGCGCTGTGCTGTGAGTGAATTTTATGCATGGCTTATAATGCACGAACAGCCTCTGAAAGCCAGGGTGGATTTCCCAGTAATTTATTTAATGTAGTGAACTTCTGTGCCACCAAATCATAACTGACTCCCAGCTGCTTTCAACAGAATAAATGAGATAAAACCATCTCAGGATAAAGAGCTGAAGAAGCTCCTTGGATGAGAAGCGAAATGTCTTCGAGTTCCCGATGAAAAAGCATCTTTGAGGCAGCCGAGGAAAAGCATGTCAGAACAAGCAATCTGCAAGAACAAAACACGGTGTGAATTAACAAATTAAAACACAGGTAGTCCTCAACTTACAGTGGTTTGTTTAGCGACCATTTGAAGTTATAACAGCGCTGAAAACACTGAGTTATGACTGTTTTTCACACTTAACGACCATCGCAGCATCCCCACGTGGTCCCGTGGTCAAAATTCAGAGGCTTGGCAGCTGACTCGCATTTATAACGGTTGCAGTGTCACGTGATCCCCCTTTTGCGACCTTCTGACAAGCAGAGTCCATGGGGGAAGCCGGATTTGCTTAACGACCGTGTTACTAATTTAACAATTATAGTGATTCCCTTAACAAGAATCGCAAGAAAGGTTGTAAAATGGGGCAAAACTCACTTGACAGTTGCTTACTTAGCAAGATAAAGTTTGGGCTCTGGTTGGTTGGAGACAAATCGCTTGTGCGTCTCATCACATGTGGCCAAATTCATTCGTTCATGTCAAGGATTACTCTTATCTATGCAGCTCTGGTGCTCAGTTAGTCTCTGAAAGTCTCCAGAAGAGTAAATTTTCCACTATCTTCTGAAAGGGTGTTTTGAAAAGCCCAGAATACAGGTATTCCTCGACTTAACAACTGTTTGTTTAGTGACCATTAGAAGTGACAATAGCATTGAATTTTTTTTTTACACTTATGGCCATTGGAGCATCCCCATGGTCATGTGATCACAATTGAGACATTGGGCAACTGATGCTTTTCCTTTCTCTTCTTCCTTCCTTCCTTCCTTACTTCCTTCCTTCCTTCCTCCCTCCCTCCCTCCCTTTTACTTTCTGTTTTTCTCTCCTTCCTTCCTTGCTTCCTTCCTTCCTCCCTCCCTCCCTTTTACTTTGTTTTTCTTTCCTTCCTTCCTTGCTTCCTTCCTTGCTTCCTTCCTTGCTTCCTTCCTTCCTTCCTCCCTCCCTCCCTCCCTCCCTCCCTTTTACTTTCTGTTTTTCTCTCCTTCCTTCCTTCCTTCCTTCCTCCCTTCTTCCTTCCTCCCTCCCTCCCTCCCTCCCTCCTTCCTTCCTTCCTTCCTCCCTTCCTTCTTTCCTCCCTCCCTCCCTCCCTCCCTCCCTCCCTCCTTCCTTCCTTCCTTCCTCCCTCCCTTTTACTTTCTGTTTTTCTCTCCTTCCTTCCTTCCTTCCTTCCTCCCTTCTTCCTTCCTCCCTCCCTCCCTCCCTCCCTCCTTCCTTCCTTCCTTCCTCCCTTCCTTCTTTCCTCCCTCCCTCCCTCCCTCCCTCCCTCCTTCCTTCCTTCCTTCCTCCCTCCCTTTTACTTTCTGTTTTTCTCTCCTTCCTTCCTTCCTTCCTTCCTTCCTTCCTTCCTTCTTCCTTCCTCCCTCCTTCCTTCCTTCCTTCCTTCCTTCCTCCCTTCCTTCTTTCCTCCCTCCCTCCCTCCCTCCTTCCTTCCTTCCTTCCTTCCTTCTTTCCTTTCCTTCCCTCCCTCCCTCTCATCTTTCTTGTCTGAGTACAAACTTGGATGCCTAATTATTCTTTTTTTGTCCTCCTGGATCTTAATTTAACGACTTAAATATCTTTTTCCGTGCTTGTTCGTGATGCCCTTGGACCCATCGCCACAGAAGTGCCTTTAGAGTAGACTAAAGCAGGTTATAAATAGGAAACAAGATTAGTGGTGCTTAGCTGAGAAAGTCTTTTTCAGGCTTCTTAATCACCTTTTCTTGGGGTGCCAAATGCTCTTTTCTCTCTGAGCTTTCCTTGCTGGCCAGGCCATGCTTGGGTAAAAGCTGGCTTTGTCAAATACCCTCACTTGTAACCCTTCTATAGCGCACATTTTATCCCTCACTTCGGTAATGATCTCTTGAGAACGCCTGGTGCAAACCCAGGGCTCTTCGGTGGCCGACGGCTGCATTTTAAACCTTACACAGCGCAACTGAAATTTGAAAACCCGTTACAAGAAAAAGGACAAAATACAGAGAGTCCTCAACTTACGAACACAGTCAAGCCCAACATTTCCATTGCTAAGCGAGACAGTTGTTCAGCAACTTTTGCCTCGTTTTACGACCTTGCCACAGTTGTTAAGTGAATCGCGGCAGTAATTAAGTTAGTTACATGGTGGTTAAGTGAGTTTGGCTTCTGCATTGACTTAGCCCAGGGGTAGGCAACCTTGGCTCTTTTATGACTCGTGGACTTCAACTCCCAGAATTCCTCAGCCAGCGTGCCTAGCTTAGGAATTCAGGGAGTTGAAGTCCTCAAGTCATAAAAGGGCCAAGTTTGAAGACCCCCTGATCTACAGCAATGTGTCTCCGTCTCGGCAACTTTTAAGATGTATGGACTTCAACTCCCAGAATAGCGCAGCCATCACTGACTCAGCTGGCTGGGGAATTCTGGGGGTTGAAGTCCATGTGTCTTAAAGCTGTTACGTTTAACAAATACCAGTGCAGAGAATAACAAAGATGACCTGGACAGAGATAGGACAGATGCACTACCCCAGACCAATAAGGGGAAAACCACAGGTGAAGTCTAAAACGAGAAGACTTACGCAAACAGTTCAGGTACCTCCTTAATTCACATATATGTAAGGTGGGGAGGTTTAAGTAAAGCCCAGTCAATCTTCAAAAATATTCTTGATTAAAAGTAAATGTCTCTGGTGATTCTCAGTCATCCAGGTAATGGTTGTCCCAAAGGAGTTTTTTTTTTTTCCCAGGAGGCAACTGGACTTTTTTGTTTTTCCTTTGAAGATGTTTCGCTTCTCACCCAAGAAGCTTCTTCAGCTCTGACTGCATGGTGAGGAACGGGAGGATTTATACTCCTCGTAGCCGGTCATTTGCATCCTTTTAGAGAGTCGTTGAGGCCACTTGGGGGGTTTACCTGCGTCCTCAGGGTCAGCTGAGTGGTGCCAATGGGTGTGGAGCCTTCTTGGCTCTAGGATGTTTTTCTGCTCAGGATCCCTTCATGGTTGAAGACAGGCGGAGGCTGTTGGGGATGTGTCTGCGTTGTTTCCATCTCATACTGAAGCACAAATGGTTCCTTTAGTGCAGGGGTGTCAAACTCAATTTCATGGAGGGCCGCATCAGCATTGAGGTTGCCCTCAGGGGGGCGGGTGGGCGTGGCCTACAGGGTGGGTGTGGCTAGAGTGCGTATGGCCTACTGGGTGGGCGTGGCTAGAGTGCGTATGGCCTACTGGGTGGGCGTGGCTAGAGTGCATATGGCCTACTGGGTGGGCGTGGCTAGAGTGCGTATGGCCTGCTGGGTGGGCGTGGCCAGCTCTGCATCCTTCGCATCAATGGTGCCTATGGGGGGCTTGGGCAGGAGTGGGGCAGATCTGGGGGTCTCTGGCAGGAGGAGGGTCTCTGGGCCAGGGCCAAGACAGTGGGGGCCGTTCCTTCACTGTTTCCAGGATGGCTTCACGGGCCACATGAAACCACTTCACGGGCCAGATCCGGCCCCCGGGCCTTGTGTTTGACATGTCTGCTTTAGTGTTTTCTGGAAATCCATTCCACACCCATTTGCACTACTCAGGTGACCCTGAGGACACAGGTGAATGTCCAAGTGGCCTCAGCGACTCTCTCAAAGAATGCAAATGACCAGGTCTGTTTCTAAGGAGTATCAATCCTTCCATTCCTCACCATCCAGTCAGAGCTGAAGAAGCTTCTGGAATGAGAAGCGAAACGTCTTCAAAAGAAAAACAAGTAAGTCCAGTTGCATCTTGAGGGGGAAAAAAAGCACCTTTGAGTCTTGATTATAGGCCATCAAGTTGGTGTCAACTCTTAATGACCACCTAGTCAGGGGTGTCAAACTGCCGGCCCGCAGGCCAGACAAGTCATCGGGAAACTGCACCCACTCCATTGCCGGCAATGGAGAAAAAGCTCCAATACATCGCGCGACATCGGTCTGACAAATTCTGGGAGTTGAAGTCCATACATCTTAAAATTGCTGAGATTGACAAATGCTGGGGATTCTGGGAGTTGAAGTCCACTCATGGTGGCTGGAGAATTCTGGAAGTTGAAGTCCACATGTGTTAGTTGTTGAGGTTGGGAAACAACAGTGGAGAGAATAAGGAAGGTGACCTGGACAGAGATAGGCCAGATCCAATACCAGACCCATAAGGCTGAACTCGAGAAGAAGACATGGGCAAGAAATTTAAATACCTCCTTAATTCACATACAGGAGTAGGCAACCTTGGCTCTTTTATGACTCGTGGACTTCAACTCCCAGAATTCCTGAGCCAGCATGGCTCAGCATGGAAACCTCTCCCTTTCCCCTCAGCGTGGCTGGCTCAGGAATTCTGGGAGTTGAAGTCCACAAGTCATAAAGCGGCCTAGGCCTAGACCAGCGGTAGGCAACCTTGGCTCTTTTATGACTCGTGGACTTCAACTCCCAGAATTCCTGAGCCAGCATGGCTCAGCATGGAAACCTCTCCCTTTCCCCTCAGCGTGGCTGGCTCAGGAATTCTGGGAGTTGAAGTCCACAAGTCATAAAGCGGCCTAGGCCTAGACCAGCGGTAGGCAACCTTGGCTCTTTTATGACTCGTGGACTTCAACTCCCAGAATTCCTGAGCCAGCATGGCTCAGCATGGAAACCTCTCCCTTTCCCCTCAGCATGGCTGGCTCAGGAATTCTGGGAGTTGAAGTCCACGAGTCATAGAGCCAAGGTTGCCTACGAGGGGGCGGGGGAGGAGGAAACAGAACAGTCAATTTTCCAAGGTACTTTTGCCTGATTTATGTGCCATCAAGTTGATATCAACTCTTAGTGACCATAATTGATCCACGAGTGCCTCATACACCTGATTTAGCTCCCCTTCCCAGAGTTGGGATCGAAGACTTTGAAATATAAAAAAGGTTTTGTTGATATGAGATCATTTGGTGATCTCCAGGAAGGCAACCATTGTGAGAACAAGTAAAGTACAATAATTCATTTAGTGACCGTTCAGAGTTACAACGGCCCTGGAGAAAGTGACTTAGGACCATTTTCCACACCTAACGATCATTGCAGCATCTCCACAGTCACAAATTCAGACACTTGGCAACTGACTCATATTTACGACCGTTGCAGTATCCTGGGGTCACGTGATCCCCTTTTGCGACCTTCTGCCATGCATAGTCAACGGGGAAGCCAGATTTACGTAACAACCACCTCAGTAACTTAACAACTGCAGTGATTCACTTAATAACCGTGGCAGGAAAGGTCATAGAATGGAGCAAAACTCGATTTGTCTCACTTAGTAACTGAAATTTTGGACTTCACAATTACCACTTATGGAAACAATTTTTTTTAAAAAAAAATCCATTAAATTAAGAGCCGTGGACTTCCTTAGAGTCTCTCCTGCTCAGGCTAAGTAGGATTCTTCACAGTTAGCTTTTTTTGCAATCATTCAAGATCAGCTAGCTGTCGCTGGTCCGGATGGATATGTTAAATAAATGATGGATATATTAATTGAACGATGCTGACAAAGACGGCTTCGTCGTTTCTTAAAATGCACTCTATCCGATGGCAGAGTTTACGTCCTTCAAAGCTAAGCTCCCAGATTCTTTAAGCCATTAATAGCAGGAGTCAAAGTGTCTGTGGAAAACAAACAAAAGATGATTAGGGATTGAGACCGTCCCAAGGTGAAAACCCGGATAATTAAGGCTTTAAGCACTCAGAAACAGACTGCTGTTCCCTCTACGCTGCCTTCTCCACCAGCACAATCCAGATCCATCCATTTCCTGTCTCGGAAACGTAAAGGAAAAAAAACCAGGATTTTGTTAACAGTACCGAATTTTAAACGGTCCCTCCGAAAAGCAGGTAAGCTGGGCGAGGAAGCGGCCGTCGGTGCTGGACGCAACTCTGCTATTTTTCCCCCCCTTCGGCTTAATTGCAATCCTCTTCTATTTTTATTTTCAAAACAACCTTACCGTGTGTTCCCGGAGGAGCGTGCTGGTTGTTATTGTGGGTTGGGCAGCAGGAAATAAGAACCAAGCATTAATGGGTTAATTGTGTGAGACATTATTCATTATTCATTATTAATTTATACTGTTTTTATATTGTATTTTATGCTGCCCTGTAAACCGCCCTGAGTCCTTCGGGAATAGGGCGGTATAAAAATTTAAATAAATAAATCTCTTCTGGCGGTAGAAATCTCAGATGACATAAACATCAAAAATCTGGGCAGGGAACAAAGCCAGACAGCCAAAGGGCTGGGAGTTTAGAGAATAAGAGGGTTGGAAGGGACCTTGGAGATCATCTAGTCCAGCCCCTTACTCAGGCAGGAAACCCTATACCATTTCCAGTCTCTTCTTTAAAATCTCCAGTGATAGAGCACAACTTCTGGAGTCAAATTATTCCATTGATTAATTGCTCTGACTGTTAGGAAGTTTCTCCTTAGTTCCAGGTTGCTTCTCTCTTTGGTTAGTTTCCATCTGTTGCTTCTTCTCCTGCCTTCAGGTGCTTTGGAGAATAGCTTGACTCCCTCTTCTTTGGGGCCGCCCCTGAGATATTGGAACACTGCTATCATGTCACCCCCTAATCCTTCTTCTCACTAGACTAGACCTACAACCGTCCTTAGCCTCCAGGCACCTAATTATCTTTGTTGTTCTTCTCTGCGCTAGAGTTTTTGGTAAATCACTGGGGAGAAGGAAAAAAAAATTGGAAAATCTCAGAGCATTCTTGCTGTGGGGTTGTTGCTTCTGAGCACCGAGAAAGCTAACATTACTAGGAGGAGATAAAGTAAGTTAGTTCTAAATGAAGAGGGCCAGATCTGGTGGGCTTTATCCAAAGATATGCTAGAGCTCAAGAGTGGAAAACATTTCAGCAAAAAATATATTATTGCTTCTGCTTCTCTACTGTTGGGCTCTCCCGAGAGCAACAAATACAGGTAGTCCTTGAATTATGACCACAGTTGAACCCAAATTTCCACTGTTAAGCAAGACAGTTGTTAAGTGAGTTTTGCCTCATTTTAGGACCTTTCTTGCTGCAGTTGAGTGAATCAATTTAGCGGTTGAGTTGTTGAGTTAGTCTGGCTTCCCCATTGACTGTTTGTCAGAAGGTCACAAAACAAGATCACGTGACTCCAGGACACTGTGACCGTCATAAGTATGAGTCAGTTGCCAAGCATCTGAATTTTGATCACGTGACTGTGGGGGATGCTGCAAAAGTCACCCAAAACGGTCGTAAATTACTTTTTTCAGTGCTGTTGTAACTTCAATCACTAAACAAATGGTTATAAGTCGAGGACTAGGTAACAAATGGTTATAAGTCAAGGACTAGGTGACATGGGATGATAGAAAAGGTATACTTAGATGTTGAAGGAGGAAAATATCTTTGTGAGGAAAATATCACAATTATTTGGAAGATTGGGAGGTTTCCACGTCATTTTTACATGTTTCCCATCTAAAATGCAGAGGAATAAAATGTTAATTTCACGAGGTCCTCAAAAGTGGGCACATGTTACTCTCCTGCATCAGATGTTCTTAAAAACAGCGTTTCCAAGGTCATCTCTTCATTCCTTTACATAAGGATATGTCCTGCTTCGTGTTTCAAATCCTGACTCGTGCACAATTGCTGTGGTAATTCACAGTTTACTTAAGGTCACAGAGATAGCAACAGCCAATGCATGCAGACCAAAGCAGAGTCTCGTGACAGTCGCTTGCCTGAATGGTTAGCCTTTTTAATAGGAGTGTGCAGAAAAATAGTCCAAAATCAGTCCAAGATTCTGAGAGCCGGGTCAAGGTCATTGTCCAGCCCGAAGGTCAGAATTTCATGGGCAGAATACACACATATTTAATGCAATAGCCAAAGCTTATTGTTTCCAGCGAAGGAACAGAGGCCAAGGCCTGCCTAGTAAACTAGGCAGCGTGTTGTTAATAGATTTACTTTCTTGCTTGGCAAGGAGCTCCATATAACATCGGTGCTACGTTCCACTTGAACTCTCCAGGTGCTGCCTGTTCTCAATCCACCTTATTTTAACTTTTTTTAAATTGTATTTATTTATTTATATCCTTTCATTTGTTTACAAGTAAGGCACCAACATGCCTTCATCCTCCTATTTTCACCACCGCAACAATCCTGTGAGGTGGGTGGGGCTGAGAGAGAGGGGCCGGCCCAAAGTCACCCAGCCAGCTTTCATGGCTAAGGTAGGACTAGAATTCACCATCTCCTGGTAATTGGTCCAAAGTCATCCAGAGGCTTTCATGCGTAACGAACTAGAACTCACAGTCTCCTGGTGATTGGCCCAAGGAAATCCAGCCACTTTCATGCCTAAAACGGGACTAGAATTCCTTCGTCTCCTGATGACTGGCCCAAAGTCACCTAGCCAACTTTCATGCCTAAATCAGGACTGGAACTCGCTGCCTCCCGCTTTCTAGTGCCTTGACCAACCGGCTCTCTTTTCCTAGATTTTTAACAACCCACCGCTTTTCTCTTGTCTTTCTCCAGTTATGAAAGGACCAAGGCCAGTTGTACTGAGCGGCCCATCGGGCGCAGGAAAAAGCACTTTATTGAAGAAACTTCTCAAAGATTATGACAACGTCTTCGGCTTCAGCGTCTCCCGTGAGTGAGCCCTTTCCTGCAGGGGTGGTGTGCAAAGGAAAGCGTGCATAGGTGCTGGCTGGCTTGCTGGCTGAGCCTGCCAGACACACGTAACCCATCCCGTTGAAACCCAGGCAGCTACTTTCACACTTTCTCACTCAGCTTGGCTCCCCCTAACTTCAGTTACTTCTTTGTGTAGGGATTGGTGAGTTGTATGAACCCAATGCCTTTAGTTAGCTCTGGTATTAGGAGAACAGAATGGAATGGAATGGGCTGGGATAGGATAGGATAGGATAGGATAGGATAGGATAGAATAGATAGATTGTAGGATAGAATAGAATAGAATAGAATAGAATAGAATATATTGTAGAATAGAATATATTGTAGAATAGAATAGAATGTAGAATTAGAATAGAATGTAGAATTAGAATAGAATGTAGAATTAGAATAGAACAGAATAGAATATATTGTAGAATAGAATATATTGTAGAATAGAATAGATAGATTGTAGAATAGAACAGAATAGAATAGATAGATTGTAGAATAGAATGTAGAATTAGAATTAGAATAGAATAGAATAGAATAGAATAGAATAGAATAGAATAGAATAGAATAGAATAGAATAGAATAGAAAGATTGTAAAATAGAATAGACTAGATTGTAGAATAGGATAGAATATTGTGGAATGGAATGGAACGGAACGGAACGGAACGGAATAGAATAGAATAGAATAGAATAGAATAGAATAGAATAGAATAGATTGTAGAATCGAACAGAACAGAATAGAATAGACTGTAGAATAGAACAGAACAGAACACAATAGAATAGATTATAGAATACAATAGATTGTAGAACAGAACAGAATAGATTAGATAGATAATAGAATAGAATGATTGTAGAATAGAATAGAATAATAACTTTATTGTCACTTTAAATGTACATTAATCAGCATGCATTAAATCTAGTTTGGATGTGTTTGTATACACCCACATACATACAGTACATACATGGCGAGAACTACAAATCTCCAAATTATGAATGAATTCACATTGTGAATTTAGCTCACCCCAATTATGCCTGTAGTGTTTCATTTTTCTCCCTTGCTGTTGATACAGGTAGCCCTGATTTTGCATCCTTTTTTGCCAAGGTTGTTAAGCGAATCACTGCAGTCGTTAAGTGAATCACATGGTTGTTAAGCAAGTCTGGGCTTCCCCCTTTGTTGGAAGCTGGCTATGAAGGTCTCAGGTGGTGCTTATGTGACCCAGGGGCTGTGCAACTGTGATCACGTGACCATGCTAAGCTTGTAAGCCGCCCTGAGTCTTCGGAGAAGGGCGGGATATAAATGGGATTAAAATAAAAATAAATAAATAAATAAATGAGGGATGCTGCAACGGTCATAACTGCAAGGACCAGTCATAAATCACTATTTTCAGTGCTGTTTTAACTTTGAACGGTCAGAAAACGAACAGTTGTAAGTCAAGGATTACCTGTAGCACCCTTTTCTCCTACATTGCTAACCTCTTATAAATTTAAAATTAATAAATCTCAATCTCTCAATCTCTTTTGCTTTGGCAAGTAAGGTAGTTCTTGTCTTACAGCCATTCATTTAGTGACCATTTCAGCTTACAGTGGCACTGTAAAAAGTGATTTATGTCTGTTTTCATACTCACAACCGTTGCAGCATCCCCACAAGTCACGTGATCAAAACCTGGACACAATTCCAGTGTCCTGGAATCACCTGATTGCCATTTGTGATCTTCCCAGCTGGTTTCCGACAAGCAAAGTCAATGGGGGCGAAATCAGATTCGTTTGACGACCTCATGATTCACTTAACAACTATGGTCCTAAGTTGAGGACAGTATTAATTATTAAATCAGGGCATAACTTCAAGGGAAGAGAAGATGCGATTAAGTCAGCGCAGGGCCAGAAAGGCAAAAACACAATGCATTTTGTGTAGCTGTTTCATAACATCTCTAAGTCTTATGGAGCGTTTCAAAAAATTATTATTTATATTTTTCCTGCTTCCAGATACTACAAGACAACCACGACCTGGGGAAATCAATGGAAAAGGTAAAAAGCAGAATTTTATCGTCACTTCCTGGAAAAAAAACCACAATGTGAATTGCAGTTGCTTTCCACAAATTGGAAACCCAGCAGCAAATTACAATTCCCAATCATGCACCCAGGTAGTTCTCGATTTACGGCCAAAATTGAGCCCATAATTACTGTTGCTAAGGGAGACAGTCGTTCAGAGAATTTTGCCCCATTCTATGTCCTTTCTTGTCCACAGTTGTTAAGTGAATCACTGCAGCGCTTAAGTTAGTAACATGGTTGTTAAGTGAATCTGGCTTCCCCATTGACTTTGCTTGTCAGAAGGTCGCAAAAGGGGATCACGTGACCCCGGGACATTGTGCAACCGTCATAAATACGAGTCACTTGCCAAGCGTGTGAATTTTAATCACGTGCAACGGTCGTCTAGTCTGGAAAAACGGTCATGTCACATGATGTAGAGATAGTTTTTATATCTGTAGGCTGCACAGAGTTACCTTATGGTAAGATCCAATACATTTTATAAATCAATAAAGAAATAAAACATTTTCACTTAAGTAAAAAATAAGTCTCCGTTCAGAGACTTCTTTTCTTTTTAAAAAATAATTTAATAATTGAAGTATTAAGAATAATTATTTAATAAAAAGTAATTATTAAGAATTTTTATTAAGAATTTTCACAAAAGTAAAAAAATGGAATATAACAAATTCAAATTTTTCTCAATTTTGAGGTTTCATTTTCAAAAATAAATTAATAATTGATTTATTAAAAATAATTATCGGCTAATAATAATTAATTTTTATTATAAATTTTCACGTAAAACATAAACATGAAATAACACAAATTCCTCATACTTCCTCCCATTTCCGAAGTGCCTTTTGTCTTTTTAAAATAATTTAATCATTCAATTATTCATAATTTTTTAACTGAATTGAATCATTTTTAATTATTTTAATAATTATTAATAAGTATTATTTTTCTTGCATTAGTATTATTAATTAATAAAAGTAGTTTAAAAATTAAATTTTAAAAATTGAATAAAATTAATTGGTATGAATAAGTATTATTATAAATAATTTTTTAATCGGAAAGTTTTACTTAAGTAAAAAATCAACATGAAATCATGTAAGGCAAGAAAAAATAAAAGAAAATGGTAAAAAGTAATACAGATAGAAAAAAAAAGAAGAAAAAAAACCCACCTCCAATCTCCTTTACTAAGACAAGATTTATCTTGCCATCCTCTTTAAAATTACATATGATTCCCATGTTCATCCCTTTTTAATCAGGGTTGATTAATTTAATTTAAACCCATAAAAAAGAATTCATTTAACGTCCTTGTTCCTTTGAGCTGTTCTCGAAGAGAATCCTCAACACAACGACAATTCCATGTCTAATAATGCTGAAGAAGCCAGCAACACCTCTCTGCATGCACTCTAGCATGCAGCTGTGGGAAACCTGGTTTGTTTCTTACCCCAGATTACCACTTTGTGACCAGGGAAGAGATGCAAAAGGAGGTTGATGCGGGAGAATTTGTGGAACATGCAGAATTTTCGGGCAACATGTACGGAACAAGGTAGACTCTTTCAAATGCATTGGGAATGGGTTGCTTTTTTAATGGTGATGTTTGTCTTTGTAAACATGAGGACTAGGTACTTATGTATACAAGGTACTCATGTACCAAAAGTACAGGTATAATATAGGGCAGGGGTGTCAAACTCAATTTCATTGAGGGCCACATCAGCATTGCGGTTGCCTTCAAGGGGCCGGGTGGGTGTGGCCAGGGTGGGCGTGGCCAGGGTGGGCGTGGCCTACTGGGTGGGCGTGGCTTGAGTGCGTATGGCCTACTGGGTGGGCATGGCCAGCTCTACATTGTTCTCATCAAGGTTGCCTATGGGGGCCTGGGCAGGAGTGGGACAGATCTGAGGGTCTCTGGCAGAAGGAGGGTCTCTGGGCCAAGGCCAAGGCAGTGGGGACTGTTCCCTCACTGTTTCCAGGTTGGCTTCGCGGGCCACATGAAACCACTTCGCGGGCCGAATCCGGCCCCCGGGCCTTGTGTTTGACATGTCTGATATAGGGGGTACCTTGCTCAATAGTAGTAACTGTGAGAGGGATCTCGGAGTCCTAGTGGACGATTACTTAAATAGGAGCCAGCTGTGTGCTGCAGCAGCCAAAAAAGCCAACATAGTGCTAGGCTGCATTAACAGAGGGATAGAATCAAGATCACGTGAGTTTTGGTCACCACGATGTAAAAAAGATGTTGAGACTCTAGAAAGGGTACAGAGGAGAGCAACAAAGATGATTGGGGGACCGGAGGCTAAAACATATATATAGGGAACGGTTGCTGGAACTGGGTATGTCTGGTTTAATGAAGAGAAGGACGAGGGGGGACATGATAGCAGTCTTCTAATATTTGAGGGGCTACCCCAAAGAAGAGGGGAGTCAAGCTATTCTCCAAAGCGCCCGAAGGCAGGACAAGAAGCAACGGATGGAAACGAGTCAAGGAGAGAAGCAACCTGGAACTAAGGAGAAACTTCCTGACAGTGAGAACAATTAACCAGTGGAACCACCTGCCTCCAGAAGCTGTGAATGCTCCAACACTGGAAGTTTTTCAGAAGAGACTGGACAGCCATTTGTCCGAAATGGTATAGCGTTTCCTGCTTGACCAGGGGTTGAACTAGATGTCCTCCAAAGTCTCTTCCAATTCTGTTATTTTGTTGTTGTCCTAACTGTTCCTCATCACCTCTGTTGGCTAGATACCTAAATAGAAATGTAAAACCTTTGCACTCATTTTTTTCAGAGGCATTTTACAAACTCATTATTTTTTAAAAAACAACCGTAACCATTCCTCTTCCTTCTCCTGGCCAGCAAAGCTGCCATCCAGGCTGTCCAAGCTCAGAATCAGATCTGCATCCTTGATATTGACCTTCAAGGCGTGAGGAACATCAAGAAGACAGACCTGAATCCCATCTACATCTCTGTTCAAGTCCCTTCCATAGAGATCCTGGTGAGAAGTTATACTATTGTTTGTAGTTATGGTTATAGTTAATGTACCAGGCTGCGGGTTTCTGCAAAATTAGCAATAGTAACAACTCACATCTGTATTTGGATATCACAAAAACGGTCCTGCTGAATGAGGCCTTGGTATGCCAACATTTGAAGGCCTTTTATGGTGGCTACTCAGAAAAGCTTTCCTGTCCTATGTTCTTCTCCAACACATAGGAAGAACGGAGCCTTCAGTATGCCTTGTGTCTCATGGATACACCCATCGAGCATCCTAGACCGAGCTAAACCCAAAACACTTTAGGAAATTTCTGGAAGGTTACGCACTCAAGACAAATCAGCCATCAACAGACACATAAAGATATTTATATTTGCAGTGATGGTGGGGGAGAGGTTTTCTTCTCCGTAGTTCATTGAAGAGGGCACTGTTTTCTGCCTGAGTGTTTGTCTGGTGTTAATCCACGCTTATCTGCGTTTCTCTTTTTTTGTGAGGACCTTGGTTGTTTTCTTGCAAGTGTTTTGCGACCTAGGTAACATCGTCACTGCTATAGGGAAGTCTGTGGAGTGGAGGAAGGAGAAGATGATGACTTGTACTTCTTGGTGGTCTCCGAGGCGGGCAGCTTTCTTGCAGACGTTCCCAACCAAGGAACGTCTTCAGTGCGAGAAGAGATTCGGGTTTGCCTTCTGTTTATATAGAGTGGTTTGCCCTGTAATTATTATTGAGAGAACTGCTGGTGGGTTTTTGATTAGACTATTTACTTTCTTCTACCACTGATGCTGTTCCCTACTTGGGTCATGAAATGCCTACAAGAAAACCACCAAGCTCAGAGAGAACCAGGGACCCCCACAGTCTTCCTTCTCCTCTTCCTCTCTGCAAACCCCACTCCCTCCTACCACTGATGATGTCCCCTACTTGGGTCATGAAATGTCTGCAAGCAAACTACCCAGCTCAGAGGTCACCAAGGACCCCCACAGTCTTCCTCCTCCTCCTCCCTTCTAGCACTGATGATGTTCCCTAGTTGGGTCATGAAACGTCTGCAAGGAAACCACCCAGCTCAGAGAGCACCAAGGACCCCACAGTTCTCCTCCTCCTCCTCCTCCCCCCTTCTAGCACTGATGATGTTCCCTAGTTGAGTCATGAAACATCTGCAAGGAAACCTCCAAGCTCAGAGAGCACCAGGGACCCCACAGTTCCCAACTCTGAGCTACAAATACTCTCTTCTATCAAAACCACTTGAGATTTTCCCAGAAATGTGAAACGCTTTTCTTCTTCCCCTTTTGTTTTCCCAAAGGAGAAACGGTTAAGGGAGAGACAGACCGAGACGGAACAAAGTTTACAGAAGCGGCTGCAAGCGGCTGCCATTGACATGGAACTCAGTGAGTCAATTTCCAGAGTTTGGGGGTTTCCTCTCCTGCTTCCCCCAATGGAGGAAATGCCGTTTGGCCCAAGCGCCATCAGAGATGATTTTCTGGAACGGAAGAACAACAGAGGGAGGGAGGGAGAATCCAGTCTAGGATGGATCAACTCAGCATGAAGTTTGTCTGGCGTTAATCCTTGCTTATCTAGGTTTACGAACTCTGCCAATTAAAAGACCCAGTACAGGTAGTCCTCGACTTACAACAATTCATCTAATGACCATTTGAAGTTACAACGGCACTGGGGGGAAAAGTGATTTATGACCAATTTTCACGCTTCATAGCGGCATCCCTGTGGGTCTAAATTCAGATGTTTGGCAACTGAGTCATATTTATGATGGTCGTAAAGTCCCGGGGTGATGTGATCCCCTTTTGCAAACTTCTGACAAGCTAAGTCAACGGGGAAGCCCAGATTCACTTAATGACCGTGTGGCTAATTTAACAACCGCAGGGACTCATTTAACAACTAGCAAGAAAGGTCATAAAATGGGGCAAAACCATCCTGCTCAGCATCCAAATTTTTTTTCCTCAATTGTCATAAGTCGAGGACTACCTGTAGTCTTTTTTTAGTCCAGCCTACCTCGCAGGGCTGTAAAATCAAGATGAAATTGTCCTTTGTGCCATTCAATCTTTGTCCTACGAGACGGTTATGAAGATCCGTAATTTCTCGGCTACTTTCTTGATTGTTTTCCTTTGCAAAGCATAGGCGCATCTAAAACCTAATCTCTTGTTTCATGCTAGGTAAGGAGGCAGGCCTTTTCGACATGATCATCATCAATGATGATTTGGAAGGAGCTTATATGAAACTGAAAAACATTCTGGCTGAGGTGAGTGGTTTGGACTTTGTCGGAAGCACCCGTCACAAGTTCAAGCCACAAGCAACTTCACCTTGCATTTCTTGGCAATTTCCGGAAAAACAGCTGTGTCATGGTTCCGACAGATGAAACGCTTCAAAGAACTTCGAGGCCTTGTTTACCTTAAAGAATCTTTATTTGAGTAGCATAGCATCGGCACTAACATAATCAAGGCCAAAATCTGAATTCCCCTCCCCTGAACACACAGTATCAAAGCACAATTCCCTCCTTCAATTCACAGTCATAAATCATATTCTCCAATTAGTTTGAAATGCAGGCTTCCCCTCCAGCTCTCCAATTCTTATCATCTCTTATTTCAATAGCCTTGGTTCTCACACTAGGTTCAGTGTTGTTATGTCTAGCTAAACTCTCATGCACATTCCTTCCCCCAGCATCATCTAACTCTAAGAGTAAAAGCATAAGAAGAAAATGGTTGAATCTCCATCTATTGTCAGTGCAAAAACATCCGATGTTAGCAGTGTTGACATCCTGCTTAGAGGAAAACAGGACATGTTTGGGATGGGAAGACCTGTAACTCACACTGGGCTGGGTTTTAGTTGCAGGATATTGTTAATTTAGTAAGCGTAAGAACATGACAAAAGAGAAATGAACAAACAAACACACAATCCACGTTATACAAAATTTCTACAGGGGTTGCAGCATTGGCCTCATAACTATATGTCCCATCCAGGTGATGGCCTCTGGATTTTTTTGTTTTTGCAATTTTGCACAATTTGTTTAATGCAGGCAGTCCTTGACTTATGATCACAATGCAGCCCAAAATTTCTAAGAGAGAGAGTTGTTAAGTGAATTTTGCCCCATTTTTACAATCTTTCTTGCTGCAGTTGTTAAGTAGTTTTTAAGCTAGTGACATGGTTGTTAAGTGAATCTGGCTTCTTCCACTGACTTTGCTTGTCAGAAGGTCACAAAAGGGGATCACGTGACCCCCCCTCCCCGGACACTGCGACCCTCATAAATATGAATCAGTTGCCAAGTGTCCGAATTTTGATCACATGACCACAGAGATGCTGCAAGAGTCATATGTATGAAAATGGTCGTGATTCCCTTTTTCCAGGACTGTTGTAACTTTGAACGGTCACTAAAGGTCTTGGTTATGATCTTTAAGTCCCTACATGGCATGGGTCCGGGTTACCTCGGGGACCACCTGCTGCCGGCTTCAACTCCCCTCCGCCCTGTGCGTTCCCACAGAGAGGGCCTCCTCAGGGTGCCTCCGGTCAGGGAATGCCGACTGGCGGCCCCCAGGGGGAGAGCCTTCTCTGTGGGTGCCCCGGCTCTGTGGAACCAACTGCCGGTGGAGTTCCAGACGGCATCGGACCTCCGAACTTTCCGTCGTGGCCTGAAGACCCATTTGTTTGAATTGGCTGGTCTGGCCTGATGGGGGAGCTGGGTTTTAAATTGTCATTTTAGATTGCATTGTTGTTTTTTAATTTGGGCACTGATTTAATCTTTGTTTTAACTTTTGTATAGTACTGTATTTTTATTTATATGCCCTGTGAACCGCCCTGAGTCCCCAGGGAGAAGGGCGGTATATAAATTAAATAAAACGTAAAACGTAAACGTAAATGAAGCGTCGTAAGTCAAGGACTCTCCCTGTAATTTGCATATTGCAACAAGGGGAATCTTTCCATCCTCACCGATACAGGTTTGAGCGACATAAATTAGTAAAATTTCAGTTAAATTCTGCCGTGTCGTATTTCGGATCTTGATCTTTCTGTGAATTGCAGAGGCTAAAATCTCTCCGTTCTCTTTCTCGTAGGAGATCGAGAAAGTGGAAGAATCGAAAAAAACATGAAATTTCCTGACGGTGGAGACCTTCCTGAGCTTTGCAGTCATTCCGCATTGTGTTTCGCTGTGCTTCTTGTGCTGCGTTTGAGAAAAACACCCGTAAATCCATCCACCTACTCATACATTCCTTTTTAGCTCGCTTCTTCCGCGAAATCCTCCTTTGACACTTTCTATTAAAGGAGAAAAGATCCCTTCCGGTTATTCTGCCTGATCCTTTCTGTGTTTTGACGTCCAGGGGAGAGAAAAAGTAGGAATTGAAAACAGTATAAAGAGGCTTTAAAATGCCACTTTGGGTGAGGTTTTTCCACTTTTAGATAAGAGAAATCTTATCTCCTGTTTTGGGAATCATATAAACCAGAATCTTTGCCAGAGGGTTTTTTTTTTTTTTTGTAGTGAGCTAGTCTCAAAATAAGCCAGTTTTAGAGTCAAGAGACTTTGGTAATCCTCCGAACAGACCATGATAGATCCTGTAGTCCATTTTTGATCACAGAATACAAAATACAGAATGACAGAGTTGAAAGGGACCTTGGAGGTCTTCTAGTCCAGCCCCTCTTTTTCTCTCACTTCTTCTAAACTGCCATTGCTCCACATTAGCTTAACCCTGGGCCACCGGTCCAGAATACAGATAGTCCTCAATTTACAACAGTGTTGAAATGGTCGTAAGTTGTGATCGTTGCAAAACAGATGTCATGTGACCGAGCTGATTAAATGACCTTATCTGCGGCCTTTGTTAACCAAATGCCACCATCATAAAATGGCTGCTGCAGTTGTTAAGCAAACACTGCAGTCGTTAAGCGGAACAGTCGTTCACTTTGGGCACAGGTTTGCTGAAAACTGGATGATAACTGCCAATTTTCGGCAAAACGGTGGTAGACGTGGCTGGGTTACTGAGCACCCGAAGTTGTGGGGGTGGGGGGTGACAATTTTAACTTTGAACCTGGTTGGTAAGTATCTCCACGATAGGTCTGTCGTATCTTTGAACGATCACTAAGAAATCGGTCATAAGTTGAGGACTAACTGTAATTGCATTTCCTTCGTCTTTCGTGTGCAAGGAAAAAAGTCTTCTTAGTGATCTTGAGCTGGAGGAAAAAAAGGGAATACAGCTGAATCCTCAACGAATGCAATGGAACCCAAAATTTTCCTTGCTAAGAGTTAAATGAGCTTTGCCCCATGTTACGACCTTTCTTTGCCACATTTGTTAAGTGAATCACTACGGCGGTTAAGCTGTGGCAGTTAAGTTGTTAAGTGAATCTGGCTTTCCCCATTGACTTTGCTTGTCATGCGGTCGGAAAAGGGGATCGCAATCGTCGTAAATAGGAGTCAGTGGCTAAAGGTCCCAGTTTTGATCCCGTGATCACTGGGGATGCTGCAACGGTTGTAAGTGTGAAAAATACTCATTCAGCCTGGCTTTCCACATCCGGGGGGTCTAAAACAGCCGGATCGCTTGGGATTGAGTGTGTAGTACAAAGCAGGCCGCTACTGCTTGCAATTTTCTGAATTATAATCTCAGAGCTACAAAATCTTGCAATGTTTGGTTTTGATTTAAAGGCTGTCTATTCTCATTAAGCTGAATTCTGCACCAGTGCCCTGAAGAAATGTTTCCACTGTCATTGAGAGAGGCAGCCTTCGCCTCGCCAGCAGGCAAATATTCTGCGATCCGGCCTTCTTACTTGGGATGCAAAGCTGAAAACACACATACCACAAACAAACATCCTGACAGCCTGTCCATCTTCTACAAACTGCCCCACTGGAATTTAAGTTGGCAGCAATTTGTGCTCTGTTACCCTTCAGAATTACACCAGGAAAGGCTAATCAAAATTAAGGCATTGCAATTTACCCAGAAAAAAAGTCACAACGTTTTACATCAGGGTTGCGCAACCTTGGCTTGCGCAACCTTGAAGGTGGGTGAACTTTAAATTTTTAATTTTTTTTTTCAAATTTAGAAAAAAAATATTTTTAAAAAATTATTTTGTAATTTTTTTATTTTTTAAAAAAAATTAAAATTACTTTTGGGTTTTTAAAAAAAATTACTTTTCAACATTTAAAATTATTTTTTTAATTATTTTTACCTGCGTGATTAACAGAAACCATCCATCCAGTTCAGAGGATTTATGTTCTGAATTGATTAAAACTCACGGGGGGCTGTACTCAACTTTAATGACTGTTAGATGTTACAACAATGTTGAAAAAAGTTATTTGTGACCATTTTTCACACTTAACGACCATTGCAGCATCACTGTGTTCACGTGATCAAAATTTGGCTGGTGACTCACTTGTCAACCGTATTAGGACCACCACCCCACCGAGCTCAAAATTTCTGTTGCTAAGCAAGTCAATGGTTAGTTTTCCCCATTTTATGACCCTTTTGCCGTAATCGTTAAGTGAATCATTGCAGTTGTTAAGTGAAACACACGGTCGTTAAGCGAATCTGGCTCCCCCTTGACTTTGTCGGAAGCCAGCTGGGAAGGTCGCCAAAGGACAGTGACCTCAGGACAGTGCAACCGCTGTAAGTACGTGCCAGTTGCAAAGTTTCCAAGTCTTGATCACATGACCATGGAGATGCTGCAACAGCCATAAGTGTGAAAAATGGTCATAAGCGCCTTTTTTGTGTTGCTGTAACTGAAAGGTCACAATGAATAGTTGTAAGTTGAGGACTATCTGCATAGCAAAGTGACTTAACTCTGCCAATTCCTAAATCTACACACACACACACACGCACACACGTGTGTGTGTGTATGTATATGTATATATATATATATATATATATGTGTGTGTGTGTGTGTGTGTGTGTGCATATATATATATGTACATTTTTTGGCTTGCTAACAAAGCCAAAAAATTTACACAAATCTGAGCTGCCACTGCTGTGGCTACTGCCTGTAGATGGCCTTGGGCTAGGCTGAAACAGGAAATAAGATTTGTCCCGTGTCTGCGACTAAGCAAGTGTATTCTGAATGCTTAACAAACATTTAACATATACATATATATATACATACACACACACAAACATATTTGTTTGCAACTGCCCACCTATTACAAAGTTGCATTTTCCTAATTAAATGCATGCATAAATGCAAATTAAGTTTCTCCCAATTCTAATTGCTGGGAACTTTGATTTTAAAACTTTAAGCAACACTTGCAATCTTGTGAACCTCCACCCACAGCACGGGTGGGTGCGAGTGTAGCTGGGAGAGGTTTTAAGCAGCGCAGGCTTTATAAGGGCAAAACTTTGCAAACTTTCAAGGGTGAGCGAGGAGGTTGGGGTGGGGGAGAAGAAAAGTAGATTGCGAAGGAAGGAAGGGACGGAGGGAGAGAGGGAGGAAGGGATAGAAAGAAAAAGGACAAAAGAAAGGAGCAAAAACAGGGAAGGAAAGAAGGAGGGAAGGGAGGAAAAAAGAAGGGAGAAAAGCTTGGGGGCGCAATCCAATCCTTCTCCCCAAAAACGTTCACCACCTCCTCGGACTCCAGCGGTGCAAAACCCCTTTGGGAACGTTCCCTGCGATGCGTTTTGCGCGGTCCCGGCAGGCAGCCGAGGGGGCTCCTCCGTCCCGGGACGGGCCCTTTTCTCTCCAGAGGGGGCGTCCCAAGCTGGCCCCCTCCTCCCCGGTGGGTCTGCCAGTCCTGGCTGGGCTCCAGAGCCTGGAGTTTCCATGGCGTGGATGTGCGCGCAATTGCGCACCCGGAGCCGCGGCGTTTGCAACGGTTGCATCTAGCTGCTGCGGGTACCCGCTGCCTAGCGGACCCGCGAGACAGAGGGACGGCTGGTTGCATTCAGACGTGCATCCTTGAGCGTGCACGTGGCTCTCCTAGCCGGCTCCGGTACGAAAAAACCCGAAGCGGCGTAACTCGGGTGTTTTGTACCTCTGGCAGACTGGGGTGCTTAAACCGGGCCGGCTTCTGTTCCAGCCCAAACCCAGCCCGCTTGTCGTCTGAACGGACGGGGGCAGCAGCACCCGAGAGGTGAGTGGGCCCCGGCGGGAAGGAAAAATTGGCCGTCTCCGGGCTTCTTCGGAGCCATCACGCGTCTTTCTTCCGGGGGCAGCTAAAGAGTCGCGTTAGCGAGCAGCCAAGCAAGTCCTAGACACGCGTCCCTTCCCCATGCTGCGTTCTCACGATCTGCTGAAATGAAGGGACATAGGTTGCCAAGCGTCTGAATTTTGATCAGGTGACCATGGGGAGGCTGCAATGGTCATAAACGTGAAAAAAGTCATAATTCAGGTTTTTCAGTACCGTTGTAAATTTGAACGGTCACTAAACGAATGGATGTATGTCAAGGATTATCTATACTTGGGAGGATGGATATAAATGGGTTGGTAGCGTACATACCTTATATTTATTGTGCCACTAAAAAAATCTAGGAGATGGCAATTGCATTGCTGTAGAAACTAAATCTTATACCTGGAAGGACCATTGAGGTCATCTAGTCCAACCCGCTTTCGCAGAAAAATTATTTGATTGACAATTTTCTTTATTTTATTTTATTTTCTCCAGAATCAGAAAAAAAAGCTGCAATCTTGGACGCCTGGCTTATTCCTTTGCTGAAAAATCCTGGCCTGGTCCAGGTTAGTGGATGGTCTATTTGGAACTGTTGGAAGACTGTCAATCTTCTCCCCCATCTTCTCTCGCACTCGGCTCGCCCCAAGAACCTGTCCGTCCAAATGGTTGGATGTTGGGGGATGATGGTGAAATATTTGTTACAGGGAGTGCTCAACTTACGACCACAGCTGAGTCCAAAATTTTTGTCGCTAAGCAAGACAGTTGTTAAATGAGTTTTGCCCCATTTTATGAACTTCTTTGCCACAGTTGTTAAGTGAATCACTGCAGTTAGTCACACGGTTGTTAAGTGAATCTGGCTTCCCCATTGATTTTGCTTGTTGGAAAGTCGCCAAAGGGAATCACGTGACCCCGGGACAGTGCAACAGTCATAAATATGAATCAGTTACCAAGCATTTGAATTTTGATCACATGACCATGGGGATACTGCAATGGTCGTAAGTGCGAGAAGTGGTCATATTTCACTTTTTTCAGTGCCACTTTAACTTTGAATAGTCACTAATAAACGATTGTAAGGCGCGGACTATCTGAGAATAATTGAGACAAAGAATGTGTGCTAAAATTACACCCTGCTTCCACCAGGGGGCAGCACATGACCAATCTTGGCTGAACTAAGTCTGGATGAGAGACCACCAAGGAATTCTTTATATTTTCTATTGCTGCTTTTTCAAGTTTTGCTCTTCCCTTTATAGGTAGTCCTCAACTTACGGCCACAACTGACCCAAAATTTCTGTTGCTAAGCAAGACAGCCGTTAAGTGAGTTTGGGTCCAATTTTATGACTTTTCTTGCCACAGTTGTTAAGTGAAACACTGTGGTTGTTAAAGCTAGTGACAAGGTTGTTAAGTGAATCTGGGCTTCCCCATTGACTTTGCTTGTCAGAAGGTCGCAAAAGGGGATCACACAACCCCGGAACTCTGTGACCGTCATAAATATGAGTCAGTTGCCAAGTGTCCTAATTTTGATCAGGTGACTGCTGCTGTAGCAGTGGATGTAAGGGTGAAAAACAGTAACAGGTTATTTTTTTCAATGCAGTTGTAAGTTTGAGCGGTCACTAAATGAATTGCTGTTAGTTGAGGTGTACCTGTATTAGTAAAAATATGTTTCCCCTGTGATTATGTAACTTATAACCCTTATCGGAGACGAGAATTTCCATCATAAATCATGAGTCAAGGCACCCGCATGACTGGATTATGTTTGCAGCGGTTGTTAAGTGAATCAGTGTATTCCTATGGGCACTTTTTGCCACAAAAGGCTGGAATTGGCAAAAATCCTAAAAGAATACTAGAACCCTAACCTTAAAAGTCAGCCCCTGGCTAAGTGCCTGTAAGGCAGTCGTGTGACAGCATCTGTCTCTGTGTCGTGTTTGTGTGTGTGTGTGTGTGTGTGTGTATTTGTGTGTAGCCATTTGCATATGAGATCTGGATAATATGAGATAACTTATTGTCATTTACCTGTACACACAACAACACACATTAAAATGGTTGTAAGTAGCTTTCGGGTATCCATCGTAACTTGAAAAGGTTGTTAAATGATTGGTCATAAATCAAGGACTAACTGTAAGGGGACTTGATTTTTGCCAGCTGGGGAATTCTGGGAGCTGAAGTCCACCCATCTGAAAGTCAGCAAGGTTGAGAAACCCGGTTTAAGAATAACCTGTGTCTTTTTGTGAGTTTCTTCTCTGGGTGGTTTTTTTTTCTTTCTGTGTAAAAATGTACAAAATCTGTCACAAACAGAAAAGGTGGAAAGGCAGATTCCCCGGGGAGGGGGGGGCAGCAGCTGGAGCCTCTGTGTACCCCAGAGAGAGCCACATCTGGATTCCTCGCAATTCTGGCTTACCTCGGTAGATTTATGCACAGTCACAATCTGTGTTGTCAGGAGTGTTGTGAGAATAAGAAGCAGGCCCAGAATTCAGATTTTAATGCTGCTGGTTGTTCTTAAGAAAAAAAGTCTCCTATGCCACGCCAGTCCAGGTAGTTCTCGACGTACGACGAGCTCAAAGTTCCTGTTGCTAATCGAGATAGTTATTAAATGAGTTTGGCCTCATTTTAGGACCATTCTTGCTTTGGTTGTTAAGCAGATCTCTGCAGTTGTTAAGTTAATCACATGGTTGTTAAACGAATCCGGTTAGAAAGTCACAAAAGGGGATCACGTGACCCCAGGACACTGCAACACCGTCATAAATATGAGTCAGTAACCAAGTGTTTGAATTTTAGTCACATGATCATGGGAAGGCTGCAACGGTCGTTAAGTGTGAAAAACAATCATAGGCCCCTTTTCTCAGTATTGTAACCTCAAATGGTCACTAAATGAAGCATTGTAAGTCGAGGACTTCCTGCAATTCAGGTGTAGGGTGTTAATGAAGAGCACGGAAGAAGCTCTATTTCTCCGTCTCAAACTAGGCCACTGTTTGGACTTCAACTCCCAGAATTCCCTGGTCTGCTGGCTCTTTGCTAGGAATTCTGGGAATTGAAGTCCAGCCATGTTCAAATATTGAAATATTTGAGCATCACATTCTTCAAAGCAGGAATGATCAAGGCAGCTTAACAATGAAAGTTACGGTTCCAGCTGTTATAAGTCAAGGACCGCTTGTATCATTGAAAAAGCATTGGACCAATGCTCAGAGGTTGCCTTTTCAGGTCATCCTTGACTCACTTAGCAACCGTTCAAAGTTACAGTGCCAGTGAAAAAAGGGACTTAGGACCGTTTTTCACACTTAAGACTGTTTTCACACTTACGACCGTTACAGCACACACCCCCATGATCACATGATCAAAATTCAGATGCATGTATAAATAGTCCTCGATTTACAACGCTTCATTTAGTGACTGTTCAAAGTTACAACGGCACTGAAAAAAGACCTAGGACCGTTTTCAAACTTACGACCTCGGCAGCATCCCAGTGGTCGCGTGATCAGAATTGGGACGCTGGGTAACTGACTCCTATTTATGACGGTCGCAGTGTCCCCGGGGTCGTGTGATCCCTTTTGTGACCCTCTGACTAGCAAAGCCAATGGGGGGATCCAGATTCACTCAGCCACTGTGTTACTGATTTAACAATTGCAGCGATTCGCTTAACGACTGCAGCAGCAAGATAAATTTTGGGCCCGATTGTGGTCGTAAGTCGAGGACTGCCTGTGGTCAAAACGGGTGGTGACTTGGCCCTGGGGATTGTTGGTCCTGGAAAGAGCTTAACAGCCTGACAACCTGCAGTTGTGCAGGAGTTGTGGTTCCACTTCACCTGATCTATACTTTTTTCAAAACTTCTGGCCCTGAATTCAGTCGTTCCGCTTGGAGTGTTTTCCTTCGAGGGGTTTTTCCCAAAGGACGCCCCCCCCCGGCCATCTCCTGGCCTATGAGGCAACAGTGTTCCAGCGGGCTGGAGGGGGAAATGACCCACAAGTTGGACCCCTGAAATCCAGAGTGCACAACGTTGTGCGAGAGATATGACAATGGAGCTCTTTGTAAAGGCGACGCAAGCTGATGGCTCCCCGGTGCCTGGTGGTGCAAGCCCACGAGAGGGGCGTTCAAAGGACCATGAATCCGGTCCTCTTTCTGCCTTTCTCTTCGTGTCAGGGGTGAAGACGCTGGTTCGAGTCGTGCCTGCACAAGAGCCCCGTTTGTATCGGAGAGGTGGGGAGAAACAAAAGGGGCGAGAGAGACACACGCGAGGACCACCTTTTTTTTTCCTGTCTGCGAAAGGTATGGAGAGCTTGGCTTGGCTGCTGGAAGCAGGGAGTAGAATAGAATAGAATAGAATAGAATAGAATAGAATAGAATAGAATAGAATAGAATAGAATAGAATAGAATAGAAGAGTTGGAAAGGGGCCTGGGAGGTCATCTAGCCCAACCCCCTGCTCAAGCAGGGAACCCTTTAATTTCAGGCAAATGACTGTCCAATCTCCTCTTCTTTCTCCTCCTCCTCCTCCTCCTCCTCCTCCTCCTCCTCTTCCTCAAAATAACAAGAGATTGAAGGGACCCTGAAGGTCATCTAGCCCAACCCCCTGCTCAAGCAGGGAACACTATAATTTCAGGCAAATGACTGTCCAATCTCCTCTTCTTTCTCCTCCTCCTCCTCCTTCTCTTCCTCTTCCTCAAAATAACAGAGATCGAAGGGACCCTGAAGGTCATCTAGCCCAACCCCCTGCTCAAGCAGGAAACCCTATACCATTCCGGACAAATGGCTGTCCAATCTTCCTCCTCCTCTTCCTCCTCCTCCTCTGTATAACAGAGTTGGAAGGGACCTTTGGAGATCTTGTAGTCAAACCCTGTGGCCAAGAAGGAGACTCTTCTCCCCTGCTCCTGCTCCTCAAAATAACACAACTGGAAAGGACTTGGGAGGTCATCTAGTCCAACCCCCTCCTCAGGCAGGAAACCCTATGCCATTCCAGACAAATGGTTGTCCAATCTCTTCTTAAAAACCTCCAGTGTTGGAGCACCCACAACATATGGAGGTGAATGCTGCATCGATGGAGGTTTCCAAGAAGAGATTTGCACGGTTGCTTGTTCGGAATTATATGGAGTAAGGGGTTGGATTAGATGGCCTCTGAGGTTCCTCCCAACTCTGTTATACTGTATTCTGCTTTTGCTAATAAAGGCTCATTTGGCGGGGGATTCCTGTTGCAAGGGGACTGTTTTTCAGCCAGATGATTCTTGGTGTTTGAGGCCTGATCCGTTTTACGACCGTCATGATTTACGACTGTAATGGCCAAGCTGCATTATGGTTTGATGCCTGATATGCTTGCCTCTGCCCCAAAATACATTTTAATGTTTCCCATTTGTAATAGCATGCGGAGGGGGCGGGAGATAAGGTCATCCCTGTGAGAGATCTGATTTTAAGATCTGAGTTATACATAGTCCTCGGATTACGACCTCAATTGGGAACTGAATTTTTGTTGGTAAGCAGGACGGTTGTTAAGAGTCAGTGAATGCTCCAACACTGGAAGCGTTTAAGAAGAGATTGGACAACCAGTTGTCTGGAATGGTATTGGGGTTCCTGCCTGAGCAGGGGGTTGGACTAGATGACCTCCAAGGTCCCATCCAACTTTATTATTATTAAAGAGAGCGGTGCCTGATTTTATGAGGTTTTTGCCACGGTTGTTAAGCGAATCCGGCTTCCTTATTGATTTTGCTTGTCAGAAGGTCACAGTAGTTGATCACATGATCCCAGGATGCCCAAATTTTGATCATGTGATCATGGGGATGCTGCAATGTGGTAACTGCAGGGGTGGGTCCTAAGTCTTTTGTTGCTCACAGTTGCGATTGTGATGGTTTTGTGAGTCAGTGAACTGCATGGACTTGCTGCGATCTTGTCTTAGGGCCAAAAAGGCTGAATTTAGAAAAAATGGAATTAAACTGGTAATTATACTGGTAAATTAATTAATTTCCCTTGTTCTTGGCGTGGAAAACCTGCATGTTCGGCGTTAGGAACGCTTGGTCTCCCTCAGAGTAGGTAGTCCTCAATTTACAACCACGAGTGGCACCAGAATTTCCATTGCTAAGGACAGCAGTTGTTAAGTGAGTCATGTCCCATTTTACAACCATTTTGGCCACGATTGTTGTTAAGCGAATCCTTGCAGTTGTTAAGTGAATTGCATGGTCATTAAGTGAATCTGGCTTCCCCCATTGGTTTTGCGTGTTGCAAACTGGCTGGGAAGGTTGCAAATGGTGATCATAGCGGTCACGCAACTAAAATTCAGACCTGTGTGGCAATTGGTTCACATTGATGACGGTTGCTGCATCCCAGAGTCACATGATCCCCTTTTGCGACCTTCTGGTTAAGCGGAGTCAATGGGGAAACCAGATTAACTTAACAACTGTGTCACTGACGTAACAGCTGCAGTGATTCACTTAAAGGACTGCAGCAAGAAATGTTGTAAAACAAAGCAAAAACTCACTTAACTGCATTGCTTAGCAACAATTGGACTCAATTGTGGTCGTCAGTTGACGACTACCTGTAATAATAGTAATATAATTTGAAGTCCTTTTCTGGAAGATGGTTATGTGCTTCAGAAGTGTCCTTTTGCTAACTCTGGCTTGAACAAGGACACAGACTGAAAGCATGTAGGTTTTCAAGCATCCAGGTGATGGGAACTGTAGTACTCCCCTTTTCAAAATGGGGGGTTTACGTTTTCCTACAGGGAGGGCATGGCAGGGTTGGAAAAGGCCGCTCCGTCTTGGGAGCGCTTGGCTAAAATTCACATTTCCCAGCAGTGTCTTTCAAACTTGGAAATGGAAGATGTGTGGACTTCAACTCCCAGAATTCCTTAGCCAGTTTGGGCTCCAATTCCCAGAATCCCCAACTGTGTGGACTGCAATTGTTTCTGAGCTGGGTGGGCATTTAAATCTACTTAATTTCAAGAAATACAAACAAAACAAAAAAAAACTGCAAGAATTTGCCAGACAGCAGAGGAATTCTGGGAGCGGAAGTCTTCTCAGGCTGGTTTGGGAATTCTGGTTATTGGATCCCACGTATGATGCTGGGGGATTCTGGGAGTTGGAACCTGGGAATGCTGGCTGGGGGATTCTGGGAGATAAATCCCAGATGCTGGCTGGAGAGTCCTGGGAGTTGAAGTCCATTCCTGCTGCCTGGGGGATTCTGGGACTTGAAGTCCTTGCATGTTAACTGAGAGATTCTAGGAGTTAAAACCGATGCATGTTGGTGGGGAATACTGGGATTGGAATCATTCCTACTGCCTGGGGGATTCTGGGAGTCCATTCCTGCTGCCTAGGGGATTCTGGGACTTGAAGTGCACCCCAAATTGTCCAGCTTGAAAACCCCTGCTTTGCTGGGAGAGTTGATGCTCCCCCTTTTGTGGGGAGAAAACCAAGATCGTCTCAGAGATGGCAGCTGACCAGATGGGGTGTTGCAACCCCTGCCCTTCTCTGCCCCCTTTCTTTGGAAGTGTGGGGGGATCCCCAATCCCCCCCCCTCTGCCCTCCTTGGAGGGCAGTCTAATTCCTTGTGCAAAATCTCCAGATCCCGGGCGGGAGAGGAAGGAAGGACCCAGCAGACGACAGGAAAGCAGGAAGGAAAAAATGGAGAAATAGCTGCACAGAAGAAGCCGTTGCAGAGATGCAGAGGGGAGAAGATGGAAAACTTTTCCAGATCTCCAAAGAATTCCTAGTACGTCCATTTTTTCCTTCTTTCCTTCCTTCCTTCCATCATTCTTTCCTTGCTTCCCCCCCCCCCCCCCGCTTTTTGCCAGTTTTGCAACGGCTTGCAAATTCCTTTTGAGCCAGCGTTTTGCAAGTTGCGTAGACGTCTTGCAAAATATCCTCTTTTGTTCGTAGGTTGGATCCTGTAACATAACTTTAAAAAAGAAAAGAAAAAGAGCTCTTTTGCTTGGAGGAAGTGTGCAAAAATAGGGAAAATGGGTGTGCAAATTTCTTTTCTGCTTTTTTCTCGGAGATCTGTTGTGTTCCCAGGCCACCGTTGGTGGCATTTTTGAGATCTGAATTTAGTTTTCAGTCCTAATTTGGTACTTCTGCAACTATTTGTAACCCCTTTTGATTGGCTGGAAGTCCTGTGTTTTCTCTTGCACAAATCGGTGAACCTTTGTGATTTGTATCTTTGTATGTGTGTGTGTTTGTGTAAATGTGGAGCTGAGTTAGATTTCAGCGGCTGAGTTTGCCAGATAGCCAGTTCAAGATGCAGTAGTGATTCGACTTACATATGATTAAGTATTTTGTTGTAAAACTTATAAGCCCCAGGTATACAAATTATAAATAATGTGTGCCAATTAAGTTCTGAAAAAGTTTGGAGTTTCTACTTCTCTTGGCAATTTAGCCAATGCAATGCAATTATTGTAGTTGCGTATGATAATTATCCATTATTTTTATTATAAATTTTATAAACAATATAAGCTAAAAATAATACAATCAAGATAAATGGAAGATGGAAGTTGCTTTCTGCCTTCGGAGCATTTTAGCAAAGGCCATGTAATTATTATACTTGCGTATGAGAAATATCAGTTAATATAACTATTGTATATTGTGTATGATAATTATCTTTACATTATTTTTATTATAAATATTATAAGCAAAAATATAAATTATAAATAATATGTGTACCAATGAAGGGTAAAAGTTTGAAGTTTCTTCCTATCGGAAGCATTTTATCAAATGTAGTAATTACTGCATTAGCCAATGATAATTATAAATTGTTTTTATAATATTATAAACAAAAATATAAATGATAAATAATTATAAATACTGGTGAATCTTGCACGTGGGGCCAATTAAAGGTGAAAGATAGATGCTTCCTCGCATTTAAGCAAATGCAAAGTAACAATTATAATAAATTATTTTTATTATAAATACTACAATAAATTAAATTATAAATTATAACACTGCATTAGTGCAGCAATGCAAGAATTGTGAATGTGATGCAATATGAGCATGTGTGTGCTGATTAAGGATAAGAGATCGGTGTTTATTTTCATCTTTAGGGCAATTTTGTCTCTCTGCAAGTTCTGCTCCCTCCATCCAGAACCAAACCGCAAAAATACATGCATGCAAAATATATTTCCCAAACCGGTAAACCCAGCCCTGCTTTTTCCTCTACACTTTGCAACACTTTTAATTTGTGGTTTCTTTTTTCCCTTGCGGGCCGAATTTAAATAGTGCCTTTTTTTTTTTGCTACTGTTTGAATGGTTGATCAGTTGTCAAAATAATAATAATAATAATAAAACCCACAACAACGCAAGGCGGTCCCATCAGAGGAGAGCTGTAAGGGACCTTGGAGGTCCTCTAGTCCAACCCCCTGCTCAAGCAGGAGACCCTAACCCATTTCAGACAGATAGTTATCCAATCTCTTCTTGGAGGGGGAGGGGGAGGGGGAGGATAGAGCTGTAAGGGACCTTGGAGGTCATCTAGTCCAACCCGCTGCTCAAGCAGGAGACCCTAACCCATTTCAGACAGATAGTTATCCAATCTCTTCTTGGAGGGGGAGGGGGAGGGGGAGGAGGAGGATAGAGTTGGAAGGGGACCTTGGAGGTCTTCTAGTCCAACCCTTTGGAATCAATTACCGGTTGACCTCCAGATGGCTCCCGACCTTTGCTCTTTCCGCCGGGATCTGAAAACCTATTTATTTGAACAGGACGGCTTGGTTTAAGAGGGTTTGGGGTATTTTTTAATTATTTATTATTAGGGCTTAATTAATTTAATTTCATTTTAACTTTTGTATGTAAAGCTTTTACTGCCCTGAGTCCTTCGGGAGAAGGGCGGTATAGATATTCAATTATAAATAAAAATTATAAATAAAACTGGTGGTGCTATGGAAGTAAAGGGACGCGGTGGCTCAGTGGGTTAGGACGCTGAGCTTGTCAATCAGAAGGTCGGCAGTTTGGCGGGTCGAATCCCGAGTGCCGCCTAGTAGAGTGAGCGCCTGTTACTCGTCCCAGCTTCTGCCAACCTAGCAGTTCGAAAGCACGTAAAAATGCAAGTAGAAAAATAGGGACCACTCCGGTGGGAAGGTAACAGCGCTCCGTGCGCCTTTGGCGTCTAGTCATGCCGGCCACATGACCACGGAGACGTCCTCGGACAAGCGCTGGCTCTTCGGCTTTGAAACGGAGATGAGCACCGGCCCCTAGAGTCGGAAACGACTAGCACGCATGTGCGGGGGAACCTTTACCTTTACTTATGGAAGTAAAGGAATGAGAAATGAAAAAAAAAACTTCTGTAGAGAGTAAAAGTGATCCAGAGGCTCTTTAGTGCTCTCTCGAAGCTTAGCTGTTTCCTTGCAGACATTTCATGACCCAACTAGGAAACATCATCAGTGCTGGAAGGGAGTTGGGTTTGTGGAGAAGAGGAGGAGGAGGAGGAGGAGGAGGAGGACTGTGGGGTCCTTTGTACTCTCTGAGCTGGGTGGCTTCCTCGCAGACGTTTCATGACCCAACTAGGGAACGTCATCAGTGCTAGAAGGGGGGAGGAGGAGGAAGAGGAAGAGGAAGAAGGGCTGATTCTTCCTGTACAGCATCTAGCACATTCTGGAGATTGAGTATCTCTCTGGAGGGAGGCACATTGTAAGTACAGTACATGTGGGTCCTCAACTTACCGCCGTCCAATTAGTGACCGTTCAAAGTTACATCGACCCTGAGAAGAGGGCTTACAACCAGTCCTCCTGCTTATGACCATCACCCCACGGTTACATGATCTAAATTAGTGCTTGGCACCTGACTCATACTTATGACGATTTCAGTGTCCCGAAATCACGTGCTCCCCTTTGGCGACCTTCCGACAAGCAAAGTCAATGGGGGAAGCCAGATTCACTTAACAACCGTGTGATTAATTTAACAACTGCAGGGGTTCACTTAGCAACCATGGCAATAAAATCGTAAAATGGGGCAAAACTCACTTAACATTTGTCTCGCTTAGCCACAGAAATGGTGGGCTCCGTTGTGGTTATAAGTCGGGGACTGTCTGTATTTCTTTCAGGAACCACAAGGTGGCGATCGCTCTCACTTTCCTTTTTTTGAACATTTCTGAGGATCTCTTCTCTCAACTTTTTTATTACCTCTTTCGGTATTCTTTCTGTCTGTCTTCCTTGTTCATACGTCAAAACTCGAAAAGGTAGCACCTCAGCCCAACTTGGCTCAGCTCAAGAAAGCTAAAGCAGGTTTGTTTTGAGCAGTATTGGGAGAGGAGACCACTAGGAGATCACAGATTGGGGAACAATGGCCATCCCCTCCTAAATTGTTAAGATAACTGAAGATTTTCTTAACGGTGACTTTGCCAAAATCTGGATAAAGATTTTTAGATTTTTCGTTTTGTCTATTTGTTCCAGATGGTTCTTTGTTCACCAACTCTGTCGGTTTATTTTGCTGAACGGAGTGATTGTGGCACTTGGATGGGGCACCACAAGGAGATCCTAGGATTGTACAGGCAGTCCTCGGCTTACAACAGTTCATTTAGTCACCGTTCAATGTTATAACGGTATTGGAAAAAAATGACAACCTTTTTCACATGACCATTGCAACATCCCCGTGGTCACGGGATCCAAATTCAGATGCTGGGCATCTGCTGACTCGTATTTACATGGGGCTTCCCTTGAAGACCGCTCGGAGGCTCCAACTGGTACAGAATGCGGCCGCGAGAGTTGTCTTGGGAGTTTCCCGGTACTCCCATGTTACACCTTTGCTCCGCGAGCTGCATTGGTTACCAGTTGTCTTCCGGGTGAGGTTCAAGGTCTTGGTGATGGTTTTTAAGTCCTTACATGGCATGGGTCCGGGATACCTCGAGGACCACCTGCTGCCGGCGTCGACTCCCCTCCGCCCAGTGCGTGCCCACAGAGAGGGCCTCCTCAGGGTGCCTCCGGTCAGAGAATGTCGGCTGGTGGCCCCCAGGGGGAGGGCCTTCTCTGTGGGCGCCCCGGCTTTATGGAACCAACTGCCGGTTGAGCTCCGGACGGCACCGGATCTTCGCTCCTTCTGGCGCGGGTTAAAGACCCATTTATTCGAACAAGCTGGCCTGGCCTGATGGGGGAACCTTAGGGTTTTAATGGGTTTTACATTTTGATTGTTTTAATTGGGCAATTATTTAATCTTTTTTTTAACTTTTGTATTTCTATTTATATGCCCTGTTCACCGCCCTGAGTCCTTCGGGAGAAGGGCGGTATAAAAATTCAATAAATAATAATAATAAATAATAATTTATGACGGTCGCAGAATCCCGGAGTCCCTTTTGCAACCTTCTGACAAGCAGTCAAATGGGGAATCCGGATTCACTTAACAACCGTGTGACTAATTTAACAGCTGCAGTGGTTCACTTAGCAGCCTTGAAAGGGAAAGTCGTAAAATGGGGCAAAACTCACTTAATAATTGTCTCGCTTAGCTGCGGAACCTTTGGGGCTGAGTTGTGGTCATGTGTCGAGGACTATCTGTCTGGGAGACTGGGCAGTAGGGAGAGGCCACAGTCAGTTTTGAGAGCAAGTTTTTTTCCTTCTTTCTGAGCATCGCATTTTTAACTTTCATAACAATTTTTTTAAAAAAGTTTTTCCGCTTTTGCTCCTCTTCTTGGCGTCCTTTTCTGTCTCTTCTGCCCAAAGCCAGTGCCAGTAAAAAAGTCGAAACTGATTTGTGTTAAGGCACCAGGCTAGAAAGCCAGGAGACGGTGAGTTCTAGTTCTGCCCCAGATGTGAAAGCCGGCTGGGTGAGTTTTAGGCCAATCGCCAGGAGACGGTGAGTTCTAGCCCTGCCTTAGGCACGAAAGCCAGCTGGGTGACTTTAGGCCATTTCTTCTTTTTTCAACCTAGCCCACCTCACAGGGTGGTTGTTGCTGTTGTTGAGAAAATAGGAGGAGGAAGGTGTGTTTGATATGTTCACTATCTTATTTGCAAAACTAATAGTGAGATATAAATAAATAACTTTCTGTGCCTCTCCATTTTGAATGTTTGAGGGTTCTCCTTCCTCCCCCCTCTTCCTTCTCCTCCTCCTCTTCTCCTCTTCTTCCTCTCCTCCTCCTCTTCTTCTCCTCCTCCTCCTCCTTCTCTTCATCTCTTCCTCCTCCTCCTCCTCCTCCTCCTCCTCTCCACAAACCCAGCTGCCTTCTACCACTGATGACGTTCCCTAGCTGGGTCCTGAAAGATCTGCAAGAAAACCACCAAGCTCAGAGATCACCAAGGATCCCACAGTCCTCCTTGTCCTCCCCTTCCTTCTCCTCCAGGCCTTTATATTACCCCAGGTGGCTAAAATTATTTTTTACCCAATCTGCTGCTTCTGAATCTGTTGGATCCCTTCCTTGGTAGCTGACCTCCACCAGGTCTGGAGGAAGACGGATTCATAGTCCAGACCGCACGTCCTTATTCAAGAAGATCCCTCCACACTGTGTAGACAAGGATGGAGCAACGCAAGCGAATTCTTCCCACCAGGAAGAATTGCCAAAAAAACGAACAACACCCCCCCCCCGTTTTCTGGGGATCTTCACCAGCGCTCTCTTCCCACGGAGGACAATAGCATTGATGTTATTTCCTTTTTGCAAGAACAGTTAACCCCTCGACTTTTTCCAGTGACCCAAAATTTTAGCTTCTTTTGTTGGTATGTCACAAAAACTTTGAAGCAGGTGGACAGGCGTCCACATCCCATGCAGATGTGCAATGGCCTGGGTGCAAAGGCAGGGCTATTCGTTCTGTACTTTATTTATTTATTTATTTATTTCTATTATTCTGTGTTCAGCTTTAAATCCCAGCAGCTGCTTCCTGGTTCTGCATCTGGAGAGGGGCAACTGCCAGGAAGTTCAGTTTCACCGCCGGTGAAATCAATCAAAATTCCCATTTTATCCCTTATTTTAATGTCCTCCTTATCATATCCTGTGGGCCTCTCAGAAAGATCTGTGATGGGTAGTTAATAGTGAGAAAAAGATAACTAAAATGAGAAAAGAAGGAAAAGGCATCAGCTAAAAATCAGGAGACGAGGAGTTCTAGTCCCGCCTTAGGCATGAAAGTCATCTGGGTGACTTTGAGCCAATCACCAGGAGACGGCGAGTTCTAGTCTCTTCTTAGGCATGAAAGCCAACTGGGTGACTTTGGGCCAATCACCAGGAGACGGTGAGTTCTAGTCTCTTCTTAGGCATGAAAGCCAACTGGGTGACTTTGGGCCAATCACCAGGAGACGGTGAGTTCTAGTCCCGCCTTAGGCATGAAAGCCATCTGGGTGACTTTGAGCCAATCACCAGGAGACGGCGAGTTCTAGTCTCTTCTTAGGCATGAAAGTCATCTGGGTGACTTTGAGCCAATCACCAGGAGACGGCGAGTTCTAGTCTCTTCTTAGGCATGAAAGCCATCTGGGTGACTTTGAGCCAATCACCAGGAGACGGCGAGTTCTAGTCTCTTCTTAGGCATGAAAGCCAACTGGGTGACTTTGGGCCAATCACCAGGAGATGGTGAATTCTAGTCCCGCCTTAGGGATGAAAGCTGGCTGGGTAACTTTGGGCCAATCGCCAGGAGATGGTGAGTTCTAGTCCCGCCTTAGGGATGAAAGCCAGCTGGGTGATTTTGGGCCAATCACCAGGAGACGGTGAGTTCTAGTCTCTCCTTAGGGATGAAAGCCGGCTGGGTGACTTTGGGCCAATCACCAGGAGATGGTGAGTTCTAGTCTCTCCTTAGGGATGAAAGCCGGCTGGGTGACTTTGGGCCAATCACCAGGAGACGGTGAGTTCTAGTCCCGCCTTAGGCATGAAAGCCATCTGGGTGACTTTGAGCCAATCACCAGGAGACGGCGAGTTCTAGTCTCTTCTTAGGCATGAAAGCCAACTGGGTGACTTTGGGCCAATCACCAGGAGACGGTGAATTCTAGTCCCGCCTTAGGGATGAAAGCTTGTTGGGTAACTTTGGGCCAATCGCCAGGAGATGGTGAATTCTAGTCCCGCCTTAGGGATGAAAGCTGGCTGGGTAACTTTGGGCCAATCGCCAGGAGATGGTGAGTTCTAGTCCCGCCTTAGGGATGAAAGCCAGCTGGGTGATTTTGGGCCAATCACCAGGAGACGGTGAGTTCTAGTCTCCTTAGGGATGAAAGCTGGCTGGGTAACTTTGGGCCAATCGCCAGGAGATGGTGAGTTCTAGTCTCTTCTTAGGCATGAAAGCCAACTGGGTGACTTTGGGCCAATCACCAGGAGATGGTGAATTCTAGTCCCGCCTTAGGGATGAAAGCTGGCTGGGTAACTTTGGGCCAATCGCCAGGAGATGGTGAGTTCTAGTCCCGCCTTAGGGATGAAAGCCAGCTGGGTGATTTTGGGCCAATCACCAGGAGACGGTGAGTTCTAGTCTCTCCTTAGGGATGAAAGCCGGCTGGGTGACTTTGGGCCAATCACCAGGAGATGGTGAGTTCTAGTCTCTCCTTAGGGATGAAAGCCGGCTGGGTGACTTTGGGCCAATCACCAGGAGACGGTGAGTTCTAGTCCCGCCTTAGGCATGAAAGCCATCTGGGTGACTTTGAGCCAATCACCAGGAGACGGCGAGTTCTAGTCTCTTCTTAGGCATGAAAGCCAACTGGGTGACTTTGGGCCAATCACCAGGAGATGGTGAATTCTAGTCCCGCCTTAGGGATGAAAGCTGGCTGGGTAACTTTGGGCCAATCGCCAGGAGATGGTGAGTTCTAGTCCCGCCTTAGGGATGAAAGCCAGCTGGGTGATTTTGGGCCAATCACCAGGAGACGGTGAGTTCTAGTCTCTCCTTAGGGATGAAAGCCGGCTGGGTGACTTTGGGCCAATCACCAGGAGATGGTGAGTTCTAGTCTCTCCTTAGGGATGAAAGCCGGCTGGGTGACTTTGGGCCAATCACCAGGAGACGGTGAGTTCTAGTCCCGCCTTAGGCATGAAAGCCATCTGGGTGACTTTGAGCCAATCACCAGGAGACGGCGAGTTCTAGTCTCTTCTTAGGCATGAAAGCCAACTGGGTGACTTTGGGCCAATCACCAGGAGACGGTGAATTCTAGTCCCGCCTTAGGGATGAAAGCTTGTTGGGTAACTTTGGGCCAATCGCCAGGAGATGGTGAATTCTAGTCCCGCCTTAGGGATGAAAGCTGGCTGGGTAACTTTGGGCCAATCGCCAGGAGATGGTGAGTTCTAGTCCCGCCTTAGGGATGAAAGCCAGCTGGGTGATTTTGGGCCAATCACCAGGAGACGGTGAGTTCTAGTCTCCTTAGGGATGAAAGCTGGCTGGGTAACTTTGGGCCAATCGCCAGGAGATGGTGAGTTCTAGTCTCTTCTTAGGCATGAAAGCCAACTGGGTGACTTTGGGCCAATCACCAGGAGATGGTGAATTCTAGTCCCGCCTTAGGGATGAAAGCTGGCTGGGTAACTTTGGGCCAATCGCCAGGAGATGGTGAGTTCTAGTCCCGCCTTAGGGATGAAAGCCAGCTGGGTGATTTTGGGCCAATCACCAGGAGACGGTGAGTTCTAGTCTCTCCTTAGGGATGAAAGCCGGCTGGGTGACTTTGGGCCAATCACCAGGAGATGGTGAGTTCTAGTCTCTCCTTAGGGATGAAAGCCGGCTGGGTGACTTTGGGCCAATCACCAGGAGACGGTGAGTTCTAGTCCCGCCTTAGGCATGAAAGCCATCTGGGTGACTTTGAGCCAATCACCAGGAGACGGCGAGTTCTAGTCTCTTCTTAGGCATGAAAGCCAACTGGGTGACTTTGGGCCAATCACCAGGAGACGGTGAATTCTAGTCCCGCCTTAGGGATGAAAGCTTGTTGGGTAACTTTGGGCCAATCGCCAGGAGATGGTGAGTTCTAGTCCCGCCTTAGGGATGAAAGCCAGCTGGGTGATTTTGGGCCAATCACCAGGAGACGGTGAGTTCTAGTCTCTCCTTAGGGATGAAAGCCGGCTGGGTGACTTTGGGCCAATCACCAGGAGATGGTGAGTTCTAGTCTCTCCTTAGGGATGAAAGCCGGCTGGGTGACTTTGGGCCAATCACCAGGAGACGGTGAGTTCTAGTCCCGCCTTAGGCATGAAAGCCATCTGGGTGACTTTGAGCCAATCACCAGGAGACGGCGAGTTCTAGTCTCTTCTTAGGCATGAAAGCCAACTGGGTGACTTTGGGCCAATCACCAGGAGACGGTGAATTCTAGTCCCGCCTTAGGGATGAAAGCTTGTTGGGTAACTTTGGGCCAATCGCCAGGAGATGGTGAGTTCTAGTCCCGCCTTAGGGATGAAAGCCAGCTGGGTGATTTTGGGCCAATCACCAGGAGACGGTGAGTTCTAGTCTCTCCTTAGGGATGAAAGCCGGCTGGGTGACTTTGGGCCAATCACCAGGAGATGGTGAGTTCTAGTCTCTCCTTAGGGATGAAAGCCGGCTGGGTGACTTTGGGCCAATCACCAGGAGACGGTGAGTTCTAGTCCCGCCTTAGGCATGAAAGCCATCTGGGTGACTTTGAGCCAATCACCAGGAGACGGCGAGTTCTAGTCTCTTCTTAGGCATGAAAGCCAACTGGGTGACTTTGGGCCAATCACCAGGAGACGGTGAATTCTAGTCCCGCCTTAGGGATGAAAGCTTGTTGGGTAACTTTGGGCCAATCGCCAGGAGATGGTGAGTTCTAGTCCCGCCTTAGGGATGAAAGCCAGCTGGGTGATTTTGGGCCAATCACCAGGAGACGGCGAGTTCTAGTCTCTTCTTAGGCATGAAAGCCAACTGGGTGACTTTGGGCCAATCACCAGGAGATGGTGAATTCTAGTCCCGCCTTAGGGATGAAAGCTGGCTGGGTAACTTTGGGCCAATCGCCAGGAGATGGTGAGTTCTAGTCCCGCCTTAGGGATGAAAGCCAGCTGGGTGATTTTGGGCCAATCACCAGGAGACGGTGAGTTCTAGTCTCTCCTTAGGGATGAAAGCCGGCTGGGTGACTTTGGGCCAATCACCAGGAGATGGTGAGTTCTAGTCTCTCCTTAGGGATGAAAGCCGGCTGGGTGACTTTGGGCCAATCACCAGGAGACGGTGAGTTCTAGTCCCGCCTTAGGCATGAAAGCCATCTGGGTGACTTTGAGCCAATCACCAGGAGACGGCGAGTTCTAGTCTCTTCTTAGGCATGAAAGCCAACTGGGTGACTTTGGGCCAATCACCAGGAGACGGTGAATTCTAGTCCCGCCTTAGGGATGAAAGCTTGTTGGGTAACTTTGGGCCAATCGCCAGGAGATGGTGAATTCTAGTCCCGCCTTAGGGATGAAAGCTGGCTGGGTAACTTTGGGCCAATCGCCAGGAGATGGTGAGTTCTAGTCCCGCCTTAGGGATGAAAGCCAGCTGGGTGATTTTGGGCCAATCACCAGGAGACGGTGAGTTCTAGTCTCCTTAGGGATGAAAGCTGGCTGGGTAACTTTGGGCCAATCGCCAGGAGATGGTGAGTTCTAGTCTCTTCTTAGGCATGAAAGCCAACTGGGTGACTTTGGGCCAATCACCAGGAGATGGTGAATTCTAGTCCCGCCTTAGGGATGAAAGCTGGCTGGGTAACTTTGGGCCAATCGCCAGGAGATGGTGAGTTCTAGTCCCGCCTTAGGGATGAAAGCCAGCTGGGTGATTTTGGGCCAATCACCAGGAGACGGTGAGTTCTAGTCTCTCCTTAGGGATGAAAGCCGGCTGGGTGACTTTGGGCCAATCACCAGGAGATGGTGAGTTCTAGTCTCTCCTTAGGGATGAAAGCCGGCTGGGTGACTTTGGGCCAATCACCAGGAGACGGTGAGTTCTAGTCCCGCCTTAGGCATGAAAGCCATCTGGGTGACTTTGAGCCAATCACCAGGAGACGGCGAGTTCTAGTCTCTTCTTAGGCATGAAAGCCAACTGGGTGACTTTGGGCCAATCACCAGGAGATGGTGAATTCTAGTCCCGCCTTAGGGATGAAAGCTGGCTGGGTAACTTTGGGCCAATCGCCAGGAGATGGTGAGTTCTAGTCCCGCCTTAGGGATGAAAGCCAGCTGGGTGATTTTGGGCCAATCACCAGGAGACGGTGAGTTCTAGTCTCTCCTTAGGGATGAAAGCCGGCTGGGTGACTTTGGGCCAATCACCAGGAGATGGTGAGTTCTAGTCTCTCCTTAGGGATGAAAGCCGGCTGGGTGACTTTGGGCCAATCACCAGGAGACGGTGAGTTCTAGTCCCGCCTTAGGCATGAAAGCCATCTGGGTGACTTTGAGCCAATCACCAGGAGACGGCGAGTTCTAGTCTCTTCTTAGGCATGAAAGCCAACTGGGTGACTTTGGGCCAATCACCAGGAGACGGTGAATTCTAGTCCCGCCTTAGGGATGAAAGCTTGTTGGGTAACTTTGGGCCAATCGCCAGGAGATGGTGAATTCTAGTCCCGCCTTAGGGATGAAAGCTGGCTGGGTAACTTTGGGCCAATCGCCAGGAGATGGTGAGTTCTAGTCCCGCCTTAGGGATGAAAGCCAGCTGGGTGATTTTGGGCCAATCACCAGGAGACGGTGAGTTCTAGTCTCCTTAGGGATGAAAGCTGGCTGGGTAACTTTGGGCCAATCGCCAGGAGATGGTGAGTTCTAGTCTCTTCTTAGGCATGAAAGCCAACTGGGTGACTTTGGGCCAATCACCAGGAGATGGTGAATTCTAGTCCCGCCTTAGGGATGAAAGCTGGCTGGGTAACTTTGGGCCAATCGCCAGGAGATGGTGAGTTCTAGTCCCGCCTTAGGGATGAAAGCCAGCTGGGTGATTTTGGGCCAATCACCAGGAGACGGTGAGTTCTAGTCTCTCCTTAGGGATGAAAGCCGGCTGGGTGACTTTGGGCCAATCACCAGGAGATGGTGAGTTCTAGTCTCTCCTTAGGGATGAAAGCCGGCTGGGTGACTTTGGGCCAATCACCAGGAGACGGTGAGTTCTAGTCCCGCCTTAGGCATGAAAGCCATCTGGGTGACTTTGAGCCAATCACCAGGAGACGGCGAGTTCTAGTCTCTTCTTAGGCATGAAAGCCAACTGGGTGACTTTGGGCCAATCACCAGGAGACGGTGAATTCTAGTCCCGCCTTAGGGATGAAAGCTTGTTGGGTAACTTTGGGCCAATCGCCAGGAGATGGTGAGTTCTAGTCCCGCCTTAGGGATGAAAGCCAGCTGGGTGATTTTGGGCCAATCACCAGGAGACGGTGAGTTCTAGTCTCTCCTTAGGGATGAAAGCCGGCTGGGTGACTTTGGGCCAATCACCAGGAGATGGTGAGTTCTAGTCTCTCCTTAGGGATGAAAGCCGGCTGGGTGACTTTGGGCCAATCACCAGGAGACGGTGAGTTCTAGTCCCGCCTTAGGCATGAAAGCCATCTGGGTGACTTTGAGCCAATCACCAGGAGACGGCGAGTTCTAGTCTCTTCTTAGGCATGAAAGCCAACTGGGTGACTTTGGGCCAATCACCAGGAGACGGTGAATTCTAGTCCCGCCTTAGGGATGAAAGCTTGTTGGGTAACTTTGGGCCAATCGCCAGGAGATGGTGAGTTCTAGTCCCGCCTTAGGGATGAAAGCCAGCTGGGTGATTTTGGGCCAATCACCAGGAGATGGTGAGCTCTAGTCTCTCCTTAGGGATGAAAGCCGGCTGGGTGACTTTGGGCCAATCACCAGGAGACGGTGAGTTTTAGTCCCATCTGAGGCATGAAAGCCGGCTGGGTGACTTGAGGCAATCACATGATCAAAATTCAGTTGCTTGGCAACTGCTTCATGCGTAATGACCGTTGCAGCGTCCCAGGCTCACGTGATCCTCCTTTGCGATCTTCTGGCAAGCAAAGTCAATGGGGGAAGCCAGATTCACTTAACAACCGTAGCGATTCTCTTAACATCTGCAGGGATTCACTTAAGAACTATGCCAAGAAAGCTCATCCAGTGGGGCCAAACGTACTTAACAACTGTCTCAGTGACAGGTATTTGGGGCTCAATTGTGGCCACAGGTCGAGGACCACCTGTATACCTGGGATAATCTTTAGCCTCAAGAGGGAGGGGGAAAGGGAAGTTTTGACGCCGAAGCTCGTGTCACCGTGAACCGAAAAATGTCCAGCTGATCTGACTTGGACGTGGTGCCCATCACGCTCAGCACCCCATGGGAGACCCAGACGCATGTGGAAAGGAGGGAATTAAAGGGTGGGTGGTCTTTGCTGGTGCTTCCCTTTATAGATGGGGTAAGATTCCCCTCCCAAGCAGAAAACCATCAGCAAGGAGAGAGATTCCTCGTTCTGTTCCATAAATCATCCCGGGATTATGCGCCATTAATTCGGCAAGTCAAGTGATGCTCATTTGGCACCATCTTCCTGCCCCCCCCTCTACCACACCACCACCCCTTTCCTTGAACCAGAGCATCAGATGGAAAGTTAAGACGAGGGGTTGTGTGTTCTATTTGGTACCAGCAAGTTGTGAGACAGCTGGCGTTGTATAGACTGCCTAGGAAAGCCGACGTTTTTAGGCAAATTATGAACCGGTCTGTGTAATTTTAATACGCTATATGCTTTCCCTGGGCATTATATATAAGTAGTCCTCGATTTATGACTGTAATTGAGCCCCAGATTTCCGTTGTTAAGCAAGACAGTTTCTAAGTGAGTTTTGCCCCATTTTGCGACCTTCCTTGCCACAGTCGTTAAGCGAATCACTTTTCACAGTTGTGAAGTTAGTAACACGGTTGTTAAAGTGAATCTGGCTTCCCTCACTGACTTTGCTTGTCAGAAGGTCACGTGACCCCTTGGGACGCTGCGACTGTCATAAATATGAGTCAGTTGCTGAGTGTCTGGATTTTGATCACGCGACCCATGGGGGATGCTGCGACGGTCGTAAGTTTGAAAAACAAGTGATAAGTCCCTTTTTTCAGCGTCGTCGTAACTTCAAACGGTCACTAAAGAAACTGCTGTAAGTGGAGGACTATCTGTAATTGTGGATCTTCACAACAGTCTCCTGTGGCAGACATTGTTCGGCACAAAAGATGTTTTCGGTAAACAAATGGTTGTCAAGGCGAGGGCTGTCATGAGTGTTCGTTCCCCAGTGTGTCGAATGCAGGCAAAAGGAAAATGCACTTCTTGCGGGAAGCACAACACAACCAGGCACACAAATCTCCAGGCAAAAAAAATTGTGAGAGTTGCAAATGTGAGAAACGCAGGCAAGCTGGATTAGCCTTGACCGATTTGTAGCTACAGGCACTCAGAGAAATAAACGTGCCTTTTTGGACCTATACTGTTTCTTCTCCTGAAGGAAGCAAATTTTGTGGAAACGTCTTGGAGACTTTTTGCATGGGGCAAGGAAAAAAAAATTGATTTGTGATCTGTGGCTTGAGGGTCACAAAAGAAAATGGTGGACTACAGAGAAAAGGGGTTTTTGTTTAGGTAATCGTGGAGGGAGATGCTTTTATAACCGTATTTATTTTTCCTGCGAAGCAAATTGGAAGTTCCCGTCTGTTCGTGTCCTTCCTTACACTTTCCTTTCTTCACTTCTTTTGCTTTACTTCCTTCCTTCCTTTTTTCCTTCCTTCCCTTTCTCTTTCCTGTTTTTTCTTTCCTTCCTATCACCCTTTCTTCTTTCTTCTCTCCTTCTTCCTCTTTCCTTCTTCCTTCCTTCCTTCTTTCCTCCCTCCCCCTTCCTTCCTTCCTTCCTTTCTTTCTTTCTTCCTTCCTTCCTTCCTTCCTTCCTTCCTTCCTTCCTTCCTTCCTTCCTTCCTTCCTTCCTTCCTTCCATTCTTCCTTCCTTTAATTCCTCTGTCTTTCTTTCTTTCTTCCTTCCTTCCTTCCTTCCTTCCTTCCTTCCTTCCTTCCTTCCTTCCTTCCTTCCTTTAATTCTTCCTTCCTTTAATCTATCTTTCTTTCTTTCTTTCTTTCTTTCTTTCTTTCTTTCTTTCTTTCTTTCTTTCTTTCTTTCTTTCTTTCTTTCTTTCTTTCTTTCTTTCTTTCCTCTAACCAAAACATATTATTTAAGACACCCAAAGGAAGCAAAGTCCCTCAGCCATCTGCCATTGCACACCCTGTGCCACAGCCTTCTAGAAATCCTGCCCCCACCCCCAGGGTCAAGATTCCTGCCTCCCAATCTCGGGGGGGGGGGGGAGCCGGCAAGGACCAGAGATAGGCTGAGCTCATGACGCACACACTTTCCTCTGCTAGAAGCAGATTCAGCTCCAGAAAAACTTTTTTTTCCTCATGTCATCAGACAAAGTTTCTGCCTTTTGGCCAAATGGTGAATGCAGACCCCCCTCTCCTCCCCTCCTCTCTTTTGCCTGCTTTTTCTCCATTGGGAAACTTGCAGAAGTTTGCGAGTCATCTTCCCTTCATCAGCTGCGAGAAAAACGTTGCTTCTGGTCCACGGAGACTTGCCATCTCTGACCTTGGATGCGGTGGCACAAATCGAGGGGTTCCCCCTTCCTGACTCACAATTCCTGCACAACTGCAAGTTGTGTGTTTGTTACGCCCTTGCACAACTGAAGGTTGTACGCCAGTTATGCCCTTTCTGGCACCAACAATCTCTGCTCACAGTCACCCAAGTCTGAATCGCCTCCTGTCTTGAATATGGGCAGTCCTTGACTTATGACCCAAAATTTCTGTCGCTAAGCAAGACATTTGTTAAATGAGTTTTGGCCCCATTTTACCCTCTTTCTTGCCACGGCCGTTAAGTGAATCCTGCAGTTGTGAAGTTAGTTAGCCCCATGGGTTGTTAAGTGAATCTGGCTTCCCCATCGAGTTTGCTTATCACAAGAGGGGATGACGTGACTTCGGGATGCTGCAACCATCATAAATATGAGTCACTTCCCAAGCGTCCGAGTTTTGATCATGTGACCACAGGTGGGTAGGTAAGTAAGTAGGTGGATGGATGGATGGATAGATGATAGATAGACACAGACGGATGATACGTAGAGATAGATAGATAGATAGATAGAGATAGATAGATGATAGATAGATAGATAGATAGATAGATAGATAGATAGATAGATAGATAGATAGATAGATCGATAGATCGATCGATCGATCGATAGATAGATAGATAGATAGATAGATAGATAGATAGATAGATAGATAGATAGATGATAGATAGATAGGCAGGTAGGTAGGTAGGTAGGTAAGTGGATGGATGGATGGATAATAGAGGTAGATGGATTTATAGATAGATAGTGATAGACACAGACTGACACACAGACGAATGATACGTAGAGATAGATAGGTGGGTAGGTAGGTAGATAAGTGGATGGATGGATGGATGAGTGGATGGATGGATAATAGAGGTAGATGGATAGATAGATAGTGATAGATAGACACAGACAGACTGAGACACAGACAAATGATACGTAGAGATAGACAGACAGACAGACAGACAGACACAGACAGAGAGACGGACATTGTCTGGGGAGGATGCTGTTTGCTGGCCCTCACTGGTTTTCCCAAAAATCAGAATTGCTGAAACCAGAAGGACCCAGTTGCAAACCCAGAGGGACCATCTTCTAATTCAAAGAAAAATTTGGAAAAGGTTGAAGAATTTCAAACCAAAAATAAAATAAAATTCTTGGCCCCTTTCCAGATCCTTTTTCAACCTTCTCCCCGTAATCCCTTCGCTCCGGATTCAACCCGGAGCTCTGTGGATCCCGTAAAGACTCATTCTTGGCCTCCTTCCTGAACCCATCAGGACTCGCGTCCCTGCCAGCCTCTCCTCTCCAGCCGAGGGACCCTTAATTCCTCCCTTTCCCTGGCCAAAAAATTTAAATTTCCATCCGTGGAAAATTCAAAGTCCTTTTCGAACAGGATGATGGGGGCTTTCAGGACAAAATCGGTCAGTTTCCTGCTCCTGTTTTCCAATTCATTAAGACTCCGGAGGGCAACGAGGCGCGCAGACCCCGCATTGCTTCGTTTTGACTCATAAACTGGGTGTTGCAATACGCCTAGTTTCCACCTATTGAAATGACGGCCGTTTGCTGGCCCACACAGGAACTGACCCTTCCATTGTTCGCCGGAGGGACGATGACACATAGAGGAATAATTGCCTATTTCTTTCTTTCCTTCTTGCTTGAGAGAAATTGGATTGGATTGGATTTATTTTTTTTTGCTGAGGCTGAAATTTCATTCGGAATAAGGGAAGGGGCTGCAGGAAAACTCCCCCATAGAAAATAAAATGCGGTGATGCTCCAAAGGTGGTCCTCGACTTACGATGTTACAATTAGCGACCGAAGTTAGCGTGCATGGTGGTCTATAGGTAGTCCTCAGCTTACAACCACAGTTCAGAGTGAAAATGTTGAGGGTTCCCCCCCCCCCCATTTTACGACTTTTCTTGCCACCATTGTTAAGTGAGTCATGAGGTCATTAAGTGAATCTGGGTGATTTTGCTCAGCAGGAGGTCGCAAAAGAGGAATCACGTGACCCTGGACACTGCCACCGTCATAAGTGCATGTCAGTTGCCAAGTGTTTGAATTTTGATCACATGGCCATGGGGATGCTACAGTGGTCATAAGTGTGAGAAACGACCATAATTCACCTTTTTTTTCTGTGCTGTTCTATCTTTGAACAGTCATAAATGAACTGTTGTAAGTCAAGGACTATTTGTACTGCTTCCCTAAAGAGACGCATTTTCATTTTGCCCTCTGGGAAACACTACAGGTAATCTGCAACTTGCAACGGTTCATTTAGGGACTGTTCAAAGTTACAACGGCGTTGAAAAAAGGGACTCAAGACCACTTTTCACACTTACGACCGTTGCAGCATCCCCAGGGTCACGTGAGCAAAATTCAGACGCTTGGCAACTGACTCGTATTTATGACGGCTGCAGCATCCTGGGGTCACGTGATCCCCTTTTGCGACCTTCTTGACAAACAGGAAGCCAGATTCGGCTAACACCGCCGAGTGTTCGGGAGAAGGGCGGTATAAAAATTTAATTAAAATAAATAAAATAAATAAATAAACCGGGTGACTAACTTAACAACTCCAGTGATTCACTTAACAGCCGTGGCAAGAAAGGTTGTAAAATGGTGAAAAACTCACTTAACAAATGTCTCGCTTAGGAACAGATATTTTGGGCTCACTTTTGGTTATAAGTTGAACGCTAGCTGTGTGTGGTTTGGGAGGACTATCTGCACTGTAAGTATTTTGTAGGATTTGGGGTTTAACAGGACCGCAGAGTTGGAAGGGAACTTGGGAGGTCATCTAGTCCAACCCCTTGCTCGGGCAGGAAATCCTTCTCCTTTTCTGAATAATGGAAGGGACCTTATAAGTTCTTTTCCCTAAACCCTCCTGGGGAGGGTTTACAAAAATTTAGTACAGGTAGTCCTTGACTTATGACCACAGTGGAAATTTTTGTTGCTAAGCAAGACAATTTTTAAATCAATCTGCTGGCAACCGTTGCAGCATCCCTTTGGTCATGTGATCCAGAACGAGGAGTTGGGCATCTGACATGTACCTATGACAGTTGCACTCTCAGGGTCATATGATCTCCACTGCAACGTCCCAGCCGGCTTCTGACAAGCAGAGTTAATGAAAGAAAGCCGGATTTGCTTATCAAACCGCAGGATTCACTTAACAACCGCAGTGATTTGTTTAACAACAATGCAAAGAAAAGTCATCAAATTGGGTGTTGTTAGCTGCGAAGTCGTGTCCGACTTATCGCGACCCTATGGACAACATTCCTCCAGGCCTTCCTGTCCTCTACCATCTTCTGGAGTCCATTTAAGCTCACGCCTCCTGCTTCAGTGACTCCATCCAGCCACCTCATTCTCTGTCGTCCCCTTCTTCTATTGCCCTCGACCTTTCCCAGCATTAGGCTCTTCTCCAGTGAGTCCTTCCTTCTCATTAGGTGGCCAAAGTATTTGAGTTTAGGTTCAGGATCTGGCCTTCTAAAGAGCAGTCAGGATTGATCTCCTCTAGGACTGACCGGTTTGATCGCCTTGCAGTCCAAGGGACTCGCAGGAGTCTTCTCCAAATTGGGTACAACTCATTTAACAACTGCCTTGCTTAGCCACGGAAATTGGCCTTAAGTTGAGGACTACTCTGTACCTGGTTATTAATTCAAGACCAAGTTGGTAATCTCTCTGGGATACCTTTTTTAAAAAAATTTATTTTATTTTATTTTGTTCTTTTTTATTTTATTTTCCTTTATTTATTTTCCTTTATTATTTTACTTTACTTTACTTCGCCACCAGATGCATTCATGACTACACATTCAATGTATAGTCCTTAATGGAACTACATCCACATGAAGGGAAGTGTGCAGTGAGGTGCCACAAGCTTACATCTTAGGCCCAGTACTTTTCAACATCTTCATCAATGACTTAGTGAGGGGATAGATGGGGAACTCATCAAATTTGCAGACGACACCAAGCTGGCAGGAATAGCCAACACTCCAGAAGTTACAGGCTTAAGATACAGGAGGATCTGGACAGACTCGAACACGGCGCTATCTAACAAAATGAAATTCAGTGGTGAAAAAAGTAAGGTTCTACATTTAGGCAGGAAAAATCAAATGCACAGGTATAGTATAGGTGGTACCTTGCTCAATAGTAGTAACTGTGAGAGAGATCTCGGAGTTCCAGTGGACAATCACTTCAATATGAGCCAGCCGTGTGCTGCAGCTGCCAAAAAAGCCAACACAGTGCTAGGCTGCATTAACAGAGGGATAGAATCAAGATCAAGTGAAGTGTTAATACCACTTTACAATGCCTTGGTAAGGCCACACCTGGAATACTGCATCCAGTTTTGGTCACCACGATGTAAAAAAGATGTCGAGACTCTAGAAAGAGTACAGAGAAGAGCAACAAAGATGATTAAGGGGACTGGAGGCTAAAACATATAGGGAACGGTTGCTGGAACTGGGTATGCCTAGTTTAATGAAGAGAAGGGCGAGGGGTGACATGATAGCAGTGTTCCAGTATCTCAGGGGCTGCCCCAAAGAAGAGGGAGTCAAGCTATTCTCCAAAGCACCCAAAGGCAGGACAAGAAGCAATGGATGGAAACTCATCAAGGAGAGAAGCAACCTAGAACTAAGGAGAAATTTCCTGACAGTCAGAACAATTAACCAGTGGAACAGCCTGCCTCCAGAAGTGGTGAATGCTCCAACATTGGAAGTTTTTAAGAAGAGACTGGACAGCCATTTGCCTGAAATGGTATAGGGTTTCCTACTTGAGCAGGGGGTTGGACTAGATGACCTCCAAGTTCCCTTTCGACTCTATCATTCTATTCTATTCTACTTTGCTTTTTTATTTTATTCATTTTATTATATTATTATGCTTATTTTATTTTATGCTTTCACTCCCGCCCCTCCTGCTGGCTCCACCCTTGTTCTCCAAACTGGAACCCCCCTTGTGCAAGGCAGACACCGGAGATCGCTCCGTCAACGTACCGCCAGGCGCTTTGCAGCCAACAAGGTTCTGTTTGTTTGGCACCCCCTCAAGTGACATTGTTCACGAGGCCTGATGCAGACGCACATAGACTTTGGGGACCTCATCCGCTAGCATTTTAATTGGGCTCCGAGACCAAATATGGTTTACAAAGCCCTTCATGGCATGGGTCCGGATTACCTACGGCAACACCTGCGGCCGGCGTCAACTCCCCTCCGTCCAGTGCGCTCCCACAGAGAGGGCCTCCTCAGGGTGCCGTCGGTCAGGGACTGCCGACTGGCGGCCCCCAGGGGGAGGGCCTTCTCTGTGGGCGCGCCAGACCTGTGGAACCGCTTACCGGTCGAGCTCCGGATGGCCCCCGACCTCCGCTCCTTCCGGCGCGATCTCAAAACCTTCTTTTTCGAACAAGCTGGCCTGGTCTGAAGGGATGGGGTTGGGTTTTTATAAATAGTTTTAATTTTAATATGTATTAATTATTACGAGCATAATGGTTTAATCACTTTTTAATTTTTGTATCCTGTTTTTTATTATGTATTGCCCTGTTCACCGCCCTGAGTCCTTCGGGAGAAGGGCGGTATACAAATTAACTTATTAAATTAATTAAATTACTTTGAAACAAGGCGGCGTTTTTCACAGAGGAAAATCTTGCATTCAGGGGTTATGAACTGCTAGGAAATCACCAGGAGATTTGGAGATTTATTGAGCAGATCGTGAAGGAAATGGAGGCTGGTGACCAGATTTGGTCCCGGGTTCGAAAGTGCCCACTTTATTGCAAGTGAGGCTTATTCAGGTTTAAAATCTGTATTTGACCAGTCCTTTGCGAGGGTTTAAAAGGCTTCTTCAGATAGTCTTCAACTTAAAACCATACATTTAGTGACCTTTTGAAGTTGCAGTAGCACTGGAAAAACCTATTTGACAGCGGCACCAATTCTCTTAACAACAGTGGCAAGAAAGGTTGTAATACGGGGCAACGTTCATTTAACAACTGCCCCGCTTAGCAACAGAAATTTTTGGCTCAGTTGTGGTCCTAAGTCAAGGACTACCTGTATTGTGTGACTTTTAGCTTATCTGAGTGTTGGAGGGGGTGCTGATAGAGTTTTAATGAGTGTGTGGCATTAAACACACGCATTCCCAAATGCATGAACATGTAAACATGCAAACACGCAAACACACACTACAGGTCTGAACTCTACCTCTAGTTGAGGAAAGGGCTTCAACTCCCAGAATTCCTCAGCCATCATGCCTTAAGAGGGGTAGACTTCAGCTCCCAGAATTCTCTGGCCACCATGCTTTAATAGGTGTAGACCCAGAATTCCCCAGCCAGCATGTTGGCTGGGGAATTCTGGGAGTCGAAGTCCGCCCATCTTCCAGGGCCCCAGGCTGAGAAACAGAGATGTTTAAGGGCGTTTTTTTACATTGCTTCCCTTTGAAATGCTTTGCAGGTCCCACCTGGGAGCACTGATGCGCAAACTCAACTTGCCTCCAGCATTTGTGCGTCCGTGCATGTGAGTGTGTGGCTGGCTGGCTCTTCCGGTGTTCTGTGTGTGTGTATGTGTGTGTGTGTGTGATGTATGTGTGCACAGAGACATCTATGTAAACACCTCCAGGAAATATCGTTGCCGTCTTTTTCTCAAACCTGCTGGTGCATCAGCTTCGGGACGCATGTTGTGAATCACACAACGTCTCTCTCTCTCTCTCTCTCTCTCTGTTTCTTTGGCTTTGCCTTGAGGTACTCCATCCCCAGATCTTCCAGGAAAAGGTAGGTTTACCTGCCAGGTGTCTTTGCTACCTTTTCTGCTCAGAAGGAAGACCTCCGCAGAGCAGTTACCCTGTATTCAAATCAATGGATCAGGTTGCAAATTCCTTTCGATCTCTCTGTTAACAAATTTTGCAATTTGGAAAGTGTTTTAAAGTCCCCTTCATGCCACCCTTCAAATTTTTGCAACCCTTGCAATGTGCAACCTTTGCAAATTGCAACCCCAGATCCATAAACATTTTGCTTTAGTTATTTCTTTTGAGGGAATAATTTGAGGAAATGTTTGCAAAGGCATCTTGGTAGTATATTGTATTGTATTGTATTGTGTTATTCTATTCTATTCCTGTTCCTGTTCCTATTCCTATTCTATTCTATTCTATTCTATTCTATTCTATTCTATTCTATTCTATTCTATTCTATTCTATTCTATTCTATTCTATTCTATTCTATTCTATTCTATTCTATTCTATTCTATTCTATTCTATTCTATTCTATATTCTATTCTATTCTATTCTATTCTATTCTATTCTATTCTATTCTATTCTATTCTATTCTATTCTATTCTATTCTATTCTATTCTATTCCTTATTCTATTCTATTATTTTGACTTATTTTACCCATTTCTGAATTGTTTATCTTGTCCAGGCGTGGGAGGTACAAATGTCTACCTCTACATTTGTCTTTATGGCCACCTATCTTTTGATCCCATTGAATATTAATTAGATTTGCAAATTTTGCAATTATAAAATAGTGTGTGTGTACAGTTTAGTCCTCAGGAGGTCTATGTCCTCCGTTTCTTTCCTCCTGCTTGGATCTGTCCAGTTTTGGCACCAGCAAGGACACTGTCCAATTGGAGCAATTTCAAAAAAAGATTATGAAGATGGAGAACAGTCTAAAGGATCTAAAACCCAAACTGTGCAAGGAAAAGTTAAGGTTTGGATATGCTGAAATCTCTCAGAGAGATGCTTCAGTGGAGATAAGATGACAGTAGAATTTTGATTTCTTGACCAGCCAGATCAAAGCACAGAAGTGTGGATCACAAAAAGCAATGTATCAATCAATTATGACCTAAAATTAAGGTATGATAGGGATTGTTGAATATCTGAAGGACTGTCACACTGAGAATGGAGTGAACTTAGTCTGGTTTTTTGCCCCAGAAGTTAGAAGCAGACGCAGGGGGTTGAAGAAGAACGAGGTTTAGGAGGAACTTCTTGAGACCACAAGTTGGTGGAACAGTGGTGGAGGAATTCTACATCACTAAAGGGTCTTCAAATGAAGAAGGGAAGTCATCTGTCAAAGATGGTGTCATAGGTTCTGCAGGACAGAATAACAGAGTTGGAATGGACCTTGGAAATCTTCTAGTCTAGTTCAAGCAGGAGAACCTCTATCATTTGTGGTCCTTTCCAACTCTTGCTGTTGTTGTTAGTTGGGAAGTTGTGTCCGACCCATCGCGATCCCATGGACAACGTTCCTCCAGGCATTCCTGTCCTCTACAATCTTCTGGAGTCCATTTAAGCTCACGCCTACTGCTTCAGTGACTCCATCCAGCCACTGTCGTCCCCTTCTTCTCTTGCCTTCAATCTTTCCCAGCATTAGGCTGTTCTCCAGTGAGTCCTTCCTTCTCCTTAGGTGGCCAAAATATTTGAGTTTTAGCTTCAGGATCTGGCCTTCTAAAGAGCAGTCAGGGTTGATCTCCTCTAGGACTGACCGGTTTGATCGCCTTGCAGTCCAAGGGAGTCGCAGGAGTCTTCTCCAGCACCATAGTTCAAAGGCCTCAATTCTTTGGCACTCAGCCTTTCTTATGGTCCAACTTTCACTGCCATACATTGCAACTGGGAAGACCATAGCCTTGACTATACGCACTTTTGTTGACAGGGTGATGTCTCTGCTTTTTAGTGTGCTGTCTAGATTTGCCATGGCTTTCCTCCCAAGGAGCAAGCGTCTTTTAATTTCTTGGCTACAGTCCCCATCTGCGGTGATCTTGGAGCCCAGGAAAATAAAATCGGTCACTACCTCCATTTCTTCCCCATCTATTTGCCAACTCTACGATTGATGATTCTTCAAGTTCTTTTTTTATATATGAGCACTGGTAGCAGAGAGATTGTTGTATGTCAACAGGAAGATTTTTACAGTGGAAGTAAATGCTAAAGTAAATCGGACACAGTTCACGGGGAAGAAGGCATGGACCACCTGAGTTTATGATACTTTTGAGACCACGCAAGGTTCCCTCAAGTTGTTATCCTTTCAGATCAACTTATTTGTTTCAGATTTATTGATCCTTAAAATTAATTTTAGGTGCCATCAATTTGTAGGTGACTTTTAATGGCCGTATAGATGGACATTGTCCAGGAGAATTTGTCACCAAGCTGGTCTTTGAGATCTTCCAGTGGTTGCCACCATCATTGAGTTTATCTGCCTCGTTGCTGGTTTCCTTTCAACTTTCCCAGTATTATGAACTTCTCAAGGGACCGTGGGTTTTTTCCATTGATGGATGAGTTACAGTCCGTCAGGTTAGTGTTGACTCTTGGTGGTCAGCTAGATCAGGGGTCCCCAACCCCTGGTCCGTGGACTAGTACCGGGCCACGGCATGCCAGCAACTGGGCCACACAAAACCATGCCCCTTCCGGTCCGTGGAAAAACCTCTTTCCATGTAACCGGTGCCTGGTGCCCAAAAGGTTGGTGACTTCTGACCTTGATCTTCTCTTAGGATGATTTATCCCCAACTTGGTCTTTCAAATCTTCCAATAGGGCATTTATGGCCAACTTCTCCTTTTCCTTCTCTTTCTTCTTCATCCTTCCCCCTCTCCCTTCCCCCTCCCCTTCTTTCCCTTCTTCTCCTCCTCCCCCTTTTCCTCCTCCTTCTTCTTCCTCCTTCCCCCTCCCCTCCCCTTCCCCTTCTCTTCCTCCTCTTCCTCCTTCTTCCCCTCCTCTTCTCCTTCCTCCTCTTCCTCCTTCCCCCTCCCCTCCTCCTCCTTCCCCCTCCCCTTCCCCTTCTCTTCCTCCTCTCTCCTTCCCCTCCTCCTTCCCCCTCCCATTCCCCCTCTTCCTCTCCATCTTTCCCATCTCAACATTTGCTGAGGTTGACAGACAGTCCTTTTATGCATGTCTGTGCAACAATAACACCCAGTGTTGTGAAGGCTGTGCTCACAACTGGGTGGGGTCTAGACCTAAACAGGGCCTAAACTTTTATGCGGGGGGGGGGCTGGTTCTTTTAGCATTTTGAGCGGTTCAGTGGACACCCCAACTCTGCCTATTAAGATTCCACCCACCCACCCTTCAAGATGAAAGGTGAAAGAGGTTGGGGTTTCTTGGCCCGTACAAGCAATGGGGGGGGGGGATTGTATAGCTGGTCCTTGACTTATGACCACTCGTTTACTGACCGTTCAAAATAACAACAACAAAAAAAATGACTTATGATCTTCTTTGTACACTTATGAACGTCGCAGCATCCCCTGGTCCTACAACCAAAATTCAAGACGCGTGGCAGCTGACTCATATTTATGACGATGGCGATGTCCTTGGATCATGCGATCCCTTTGTGCGACCTGATAAGCAAAGTCATTGTGGAAGCCAAACTTGCTTTACATCCCCCACCCCCACCCCGTTCCTAACTTAACAACTGCAGCGATTCACTTAACAACAGTGTAAGAAAGATTGTAAGATGGGGCATCACTCAACTACCTCACTTAGCAATGGAAATTTGGGGCCCATTCTTGGTTGTTCATTGAGGATTTCCTGTAAATGGTCATAAGTCCAGGAGTCCTTTGTGGAGTCCTTTGCTTTCCAGAGGGAAGCAAAACAGGTTTTTAGAATAGAATGGAATGGAATTTAGAATAGAATATAGAATATAGAATATAGAATATAGAATAGAATAGAATAGAATAGAATAGAAAATATGGAATAGAATAAGAGAATAGAATAGGAATAGGAAGAATAGAATAGAATAGAATAGAATAGAATAGAATAGAATAGAATAGAATAGAATAGAATAGAATAGAATAACAAGAGTTGGAAGGGACCTTGGAGGTCATCTAGTCCAACCCCCTGCTCAGGCAGGAAACCCTATACCATTTCGGGCAAATGGCTGTCTAGTCTCTTCTTAAAAACTTCCAGTGTTGGAGCGTTCACAACTTCTGGAGGCAGGTGGTTCCACTGGTTAATTGTTCTCATCGTCCATTTTTGTCCATCAAACTGCCAACTTCCTTGGCTCTCGAAGGCAGCTGATTCCATAAGGCAGATGTGCGGGAAATTGTTCAGTGGTTTGTGCGCCAAACATCTGCATGGCAGGGAGAACAATGGCAGCGGGGAAGATGGTGTCTGGGAAAGGTCAGCCCCGTGTATCCCCATAGAAATGGGTGTGTTTGCACAAGTGTGCGTGTAAGGCAGGGGCCAAATACAGTTAGTCCTTGAGTTATGACCACAAGCCATTTGTCCGGAATGGTATAGGTTTACGACCACAATGGAGCCCCAAATTTATGTTACTAAGCAAGGCAGTTTTTCAGTGAGTTTCGACCCATTTTATGACCCTTCTTCCCACCATTGTTCAGTGAGTCACAGCAGTGACCCCGGGGATGCTGCAATGGTCGTAGGTGTGAGGACTGGCTGTAAGACCCTTTTTTTCCAGTGCCGTTGTAATTCTGAAGCAAATGGTCATAAGTCAAGGAGTACATGTAATCCTTAAAGGGCTACCAATTCGCTCCCCATGCCTCCGTGGGGCTGTGCCTTCTGCAAAGACAAGGGTCCCAGCAGGTTTTTTTTGTTCCCCTCTTTGCAAAGTTGGGGAACCCTCCACTCAGGAATTCTTTGCAAACTCGAACTCAAACCCCAGAAAAGAGCAAGCTATGAATCTTTGTTAATTTGCGTTCCCACCCACGTTAGAGATAGAGAGAGAGAGAGAGAGAGAGAGAGAGAGAGAGAGAGAGAGAGAGAGAGAGAGATAGATAGATAGATAGATAGATAGATAGATAGATAGATAGATAGATAGATAGATAGATAGATAGATAGATAGATAGGCAGGCAGACAGACAGACAGGATAGATAGATAGATAGATAGATAGATAGATAGATAGATAGATAGATAGATAGATAGATAGATAGATAGATAGATAGATAGATAGATACTAAACAGAGATAGATAGATAGATAGATAGATAGATAGATAGATAGATAGATAGATAGATAGATAGATAGATAGATAGATAGATAGTAGATAGATAGAGAGATAGATACTAAACAGAGATAGATAGATAGATAGATAGATAGATAGATAGATAGATAGATAGTAGATTTAGAGCGATAGATGATAGATAAGATAGATGATGATAGATAGATAGATAGATAGATAGATAGATAGATAGACAGACAGATACATACATACATACATGCATGCATGCATACATACATACATGGTAAACAGACAAACATAGATATAGACAGACAAACAGATAGATGATAGATTTAGAGAGATAGATGATAGATAATATAATAAAGAGAGAGTAAACAGATCGATGATAGATAGATGGTAGACAGACAGATAGATATATATAGACAGATCTTTTATTTCTAACTTTTATTTCAATATAATAAATAAATAAATAAATAAATAAATAAATAAATAAATAAATAAATAAATAAATAAATAAATGTAAGTTGGAAGGGACCTTGGAGGTCATCTAGTTCAACCCCCTGCTCAGGCAGGAAACCCTATACCATTTTAATTTTAACATAATGAAACTTAATAAAAATCACACACACACACAATTACAAATACCTGAACAAACCAGTTGTGCCTTTTGGATCCCACCCGAGGGCCGTGCTGGGAAGAAGGGGGACGTGTGTGTGTGACCCAAAGCTCTCTTAAACGCCTTCCGTTTCCTTCCATTTCTTTAATAATTCGCCCGAAAGGAATCTCTAGGAAGAGCCCTGGATATTAAAAAATCGGGGTGGGAACTCAGCAAAATAAGCCAGATAGGAGAAATTATTTCCTGTTATTTAAGTTTCGGGAGTGACACGAAAAGGCACAACGACGACGCATTTAACACGACCCAGACCTTTTCCAAGCGCCGTTTTGGCTGTTGCCCAAAAATATATATATATGTGATTTTTCTTTTTCTTTTCTGAGCTGTATGAGGGACCCCCTGTTTTATTTTTTTATTATTATTATTTTTCCCCCCATCTCTTCCTTTGGATTTTAGCAGGATTGTTCCTGGACAGAGAACAGAGAAAGAGGAACAATCCTACAGCAATCCCCCCTCCCCCCCCCCCGTCTTTCCTTCTCATCCACCCATCCTAATGGGTGTTTTCGTTGGCAGGGAATTTGATGGAGCTGGCCACCCTTGGAGATGGGTGTGTGTGTGTGGGGGGGTCTCTTTAATTGTTTTGGGGGGGCCACCTTGATAGGTAGGGGTTCCACCGGGGTGGGGGAGGCAAGTTTTGGTTATGGGTGGATTTTACACCATACAAGTGATCCTCAATTTAACGACCACTCGTTTAGCGACTGTTTGAAGTTGTGATGGCCCTGAAAATAAGTAGTTATATAGCCGGTCCTCTTGCTTAGCGACCGTCGCAGCAGCACACACACACACACACACACCCCACGGTCACATGATCAAAATCAGGGCAGTTGGCAACCAGCGTGTATTCTCAGAGAGTCCTCAAAATTTCTGTTGCTAAGCAAGACCGTGGTTATAAGTGAATTTTGCCCCATTTTACGGCCTTTCTCTCCACAGTCAGTAAGCGAATCACTGCAGTTGCTATGGACATTAAGTGAATTTGGCTTCCCCATTGATTTTCATCAGAAGGTCGCAAAAGGGGATCACACCACCCCGGGACCCTGCAACACCGTCATAAACATGAGTCAGTTGCGTCCAAATTTTGCTGATGTGACCATGGGGTGACTGCCCCATTGTAATTTCGAACGGTCACTAAATGAATGTTTGTAAGTTGAGGATTACAAGCTTGAAAATAGAATCAGTTTTACAGATCTTTCTGAAGCAGTTTTTTTCCAAACTTGGCCCCTTTAAGATGGGTGGACTTCAACTCCCAAAATTCCCCAGCCAGGGGGTTGGGCTAGATGACCTCCAGCATCCCTGGAATAGAATCTTATGATTCTGTGGATGTTTTGAATTTGTTACATGCCCAGCAAACTGGAGAGCCATATAAATTTAATACATATTTCTATAGGTAGTCCTCGACTTACGACCATTCATTTAGTGACTGTTTGAAATGGCACTGAAAAAAGGTGGTTTATGACTGGTCCTCACACTTATGACCATTGTGACATCCCTGTGGTGACGTGATCAAAATTCAGAGGCTTGGCAACCGACTCGTATTTATGACAGTCGCAGTGTCCCAGGGTCACGTGATCCCCTTTTGCGACCTTCTGACAAGAAAGTCAACAGGCAAGGCAGATTCACTTAACAACCATGTGGCTAACTTAAGAACGGCAGTGATTCACTTAACAACAGAGGCAAGAAAGGCCGTAAAATGAGCCAAAACTCACCTAGCAACTTTTTCACAGAAAAATTTGGGCTCAGTTGTGGTCGTAAGTTGAGGACTACTTATAAATGTTAACTATTATTTTTATTAACTCAGCAAGAATCCATTTTGGGAGCCATTCTCTGTCCAACTGTGCAAACTTTTCTTCCTTTGAACCTGTAATGTTTTTGCCTTTTCTTTTTTAATGAGTGTTTTGTCTGCTGCAAATTCTAAATTTCGCTCTGGAATATGTATTTAGCTGCTCTCCAGACTAAATATTTGACTTTTGCTTCCCTGCTATTTGGCATCGCTCTGTCTAAAATGACCTGAAACGTTGTGGTTTTGTGGTCTGTTGCCGTTCGGGTGTGTGGCTTGGCAGAGCTCCCCAAAATTATCTCTTTTGGTGGGGGGGAAAACAATTTCCCAAAGGTTTCCCGGCAGACGGTTTGTTGCAACTGTTCCGAAAGCTGCAAAAACTGTAGAAATTTTCTCTACTTAAAGGAATCCATTTGTGTGTCTCTGCGTGACATACTGTTTGTGTTCTTCATTGTAGACTTATGACCACAATTAAGCCTAAAATATCTGTTGCTAAGCAAGGCGCTTGTGACATCGGTCGTGCATGATTTTACAACTTTTTTTGTTTTGCCACGGATGTTAAGCAAACCTCTACAGTTGTTAAGTGAATCATGCAGTCATTAAGCGAATCTGGTTTCCCCACTCCCTTTGACTTTGCTTCTCATAGGCCAGCTGGGACGGTCACAAATGACCCCAGGACACTGCAGCCATCTTAAATAATGCTGGCTACCAAACACCCAAATGCTGCAACGGTCGTAAGTGTGAGGACATAAGTCATAAGTCACTTATTTCAGTGCCGTTGTAACTTTGAACAGGGATGCTGCAACGGTTGTAAGCGTGAGGACCAGTCATAAGTCACTTGTTTCAGTGCCGCTGTAACTTTGAACAGGGATGTTGTAACGGTCGTAAGTGTGAGGACCGGTCGTAAGTAACTTGTTTCAGTGCTGTTGTGACTTTGAACAGTTTTACGTTGAGTTTTATTCCTGGTTTCCAGTAAAAGAGGGTTCACAGTGGTTCGCTTAATGACCACAGTGTTCAGTTAAAGACTGCTGCAGAAAAAGGTTCATAAAATCCACCTGGTTAGGTGGATGACCCATTTTACGACCATCTTTGGTTAGAAATGTAATTGCCAGGCTCAGTTGCAGACACGTAATCAGAGTCACTGACAATCAGGGAGCAAATTAATTTAGTACAGGTAGTCCTTGACTTATACTCTTTAGTGACCGTTCGAAGTTACAACGGCTCTGGTAAAAATGATATCTATGATCGTTCTCAGAGTTACGGCTGTTGCAGCATCCTCACGGTCACATGATCAAAATTCAGACATTTGAGGTTGACTCATAATTATGACTGTTGCAGTGTCCCGGCTTCAAGCAAAAACAATGACTCACTTAACAGCTGCAGTGATTCCTTTAACAACCGTGGCAAGAAAGGTTGTAAAATGGGGCAAAACTCACTGAACAACTGTCTCACTTAGCAACAGAAATTTTGGGCTCAATTGTGGCCGTAAGTCGAGGATGACCTAAAGTTAGTTTGGCCCATTCCTTGCATAACAGGAGGCTTTTGAAATAAATAAACACCGCCAAGATCAGCCTGTAGTTGTGGTGGCATCTAAATGTGGCAGTAAATAAATAAATCTAGGTTGGATGTTTCTAAGAACAATAAACAAATTCTGTGTCAAAAAGGGGGAGGTTTTTTTCAGACAAAAACTTTGAACGTGGCTGAACTCGTAACACAAGGAAGATCTGGCTTATAAAAACAATACAGGTAATATCCGTTTAGAGATTTTTCAAAATTACAATGGCCCTGAAAAAACTGATTTATGACTGTTTTCACACTTAAAACTGCTGCAGCCTCAACATGATCACATGATCAAAATTCAGAGGCTCGGCAGCTGATTCATGTTTATGACGGTCGCAGTGTCCCGAGGTCAGGTGATCCCTTTTTGTGATCTGACAAGCAAAGTCAATAATAATAACGATGATGATGATGTTGTTGTTGTTGTTGGAAGGGACCTTGGAGGTCATCTAGTCCAACCCCCTGCTCAGGCAGGAAACCCTATACAAATGGCTTTCCAGTCTCCGTGAGACTAAATTAACCACTGCAGTGATTCACTTAATGGGACAGGTCTTAAAATGAGGCAAAATTCACTTCAGAAATGTCTCACTTAGCAATTGAGAATTTATCCAGAACTTTTTTATATCTCCGGAAAGACCGAAAATATATTTTTTCCAAGCCGTTTGTTGGGTTTTGAAGTGTCTTCCATGTTGTCTCCCTCGCCAGAGTGGCACTTCGGTGATTTTAATGTCCCGCTGAGTGGCGCAGGCGGGCTGCGGATGATCGATGGGCCAACCGAGTCACTTTCGGATCGCTGGCCTCAGAGGTCTAATGTGACTGGCCCAGATCTTAAATTGAGGTTGCCGGTCTTAATTAACGCTTTATTCTCCAGAATATTCTATCCCACTCCTCGAAAAACCGGGGCTAACGAGTAGATGCGATGCTAATGACCGCGATGATTATAATTAATGACAACAAACAGTTTGACGTGGGTCCTTTTTTCATTCTGATGAGATAAATCCTCGTTTCTTTCGGCTGATTACATACAGCTGCGTAACCCGAAAACAAACAGGTCGATTGGTATGTATATATATATATACGTATATATTTTTAAAAATATGTTCTCGGTCTGGGTGGGTTGTATTATTTTTGGTGCCGAAGGCCTTGTGGTCCTCGACTTACAGCTGCAATGGAGCCCAGCTTTCCTGTTGTTAAGCAAGTGAGTTTTCTCTTACAATTTTTCTTGACACAGTTGTTGAAGCGAAACACTACGGTTGTTAAGTTAGCAAAACGGTTGTTAAGTGAATCTGGCTTCCCCATTGAGTCTGCTGGACAGTAGGTTGCAAAATGGAGTCACGTGATACCCCCCCCCCCAACTGTCACAGATGCAAGTCGGTTGCCTGAATTTCAATCAGGGGTGCTTCCAACGGTCAAAAGTGTGAAAAACAAGTCATACAGTAAGTCATTTTTTTTGAGGGCCTCTGTAACGTTGAACAGTCACTAAACAAATGGTCGTAAGTTGAGGATTACCTGGGTATCTGAAAGAGGGAAAGGCATTTAGAGGAACTTTCAAATTCAGAGGCAGTAAATCTGAAAATGCTAGTTTGTTGAGAAACACAGGGCGTCTTCAACGTACGACCACAACTGTTCAGTCACTAAGCAAGGCAGTTGTTAAGTGAGTCGCACCTGACTTTAAAAGCTGTTTTGCCACTGTTGTGAAGTGTGGCAGCTGTGAAGAGAACCACACGGTCATTAAGCGAATCTGGCTTCCCCCATTGACTGCTTGTCGGGAGCTGGCTGGGAAGGTTGCAAAAGATGATCAGGTCTCTCTCTCTCTCTCTCTCTCACACACACACACACACACACACACACACACAGACACACACAAACACACACACACACACAAGCCGGGATGCAGTGAGAGTTGTGAGAAAAACCAGCCCTTAACATGCTTTTTTTAAATGCCATCGTAACTTTGAACAGTCACTAAATGAATGGTTGTAAGCCGAGGACTACTTGTAACGAACTGTTTCTGTTTTGGTACTGCAGAATTATCTCTTTGGCTCTGGTTGTTCTCTGGCCTGAAAAGGGGGATGGATAAGCGCCAGAGAGAAACTGTGTAAGAGTCTTTTTGCACCGTGGACTTAACAGATGTCTCACATAGCAACATAAATCCTGGGCTGGATTGTGGTCGTATGTCGAGGACTAATTCTACCTGCTCTTTAATTTTTCGACCTAAAATCTTCTTTAAGACTGAAAGTTTTTGGCCCTTCCTTGAGCGAAGATGCAGGCCAGCGAGAATAAAGTCCTGTGGAGTCCATAGCAAACTCTGAAAATGATTTCAAGCTTCTACTCCAAAGGACACATTTTTGAAAATATTTTTAAAATTATTATTTTTAGAAATTTACATGTAATCTTCGACCACAATCGAGCCCCAGATTTCCATTGTTAAGTGAGTTTTGCCTCATTTTATGATGTTTCTTGCCACCGCTGTTAAGCGAATCACTGCAGTTGTTAGTAACACGGGCCTTAAGTGAATCCGGCTTTCCCCTTTGACTTTGCTTGTCAGAAGGTCACAAAGGGGGACACTGCAACCGTCATAAATATGAGTCAGTTGCCAAGGATTTGAATTTTGATCACGTGACCATGGGGATGCTGCAACGGTCATAAGTATGAAAAAACGGCAGTAAGTCACGTTTTTCAATGACCTTTGTAACTGAAACAGTTACTAAACAAATGGTCGTAAGTTGAGGACTACTTGTAATCGCAAATTAGTCTTCATTGGAAGTTGGCCTGTTTGGGTGCCTGGCATGTTGCCATCTTGCTAAGCAACTCATATGGGTTCTCTGCTTTATTTGTTTTTATTTCATTTATTTGTTGTCCCTTTATTATTATTATTATTATTTATAAATAACTCAAGGCGGCAAGTATTGCTAATATTTTTTTTTCTTGCTATTTTCCCCACAACAACAATCCTGTGAGGTGGGCTAGACTGAGAGAGAGGGACTGGCCCCAAATCATCCAGAACTAGAACTCACAGAGTCAGCCAGACAGTTTTTCTGCCTAACGCCAGGCTAAAACTCCCCATCTCCTGGTGATTGGCCCAAAGTCACCCAGCCGGCTTTCAAGTTTAAGGCGGGGCTAGAACTCCCAGTCTCCTGGTGATTGGCACAAAGTTACCCAGCTGGCTTTACTGCCTAAGGTGGAACTAGAACTCACCGTCTCCTGGTGATTGGCACAAAGTCACCCAGCTGGCTTTACTGCCTAAGGTGGGACTAGAACTCTCCGTCTCCTGGTGATTGGCCCAAAGTCACCCAGCTGGCTTTACTGCCTAAGGTGGGACTAGAACTCTCCGTCTCCTGGTGATTGGCCCAAAGTCACCCAGCTGGCTTTACTGCCTAAGGTGGGACTAGAACTTTCCGTCTCCTGGTGATTGGCCCAAAGTCACCCAGCTGGCTTTACTGCCTAAGGTGGAACTAGAACTCTCCGTCTCCTGGTGATTGGCCCAAAGTCACCCAGCTGGCTTTACTGCCTAAGGTGGGACTAGAACTCTCCGTCTCCTGGTGATTGGCCCAAAGTCACCCAGCTGGCTTTACTGCCTAAGGTGGAACTAGAACTCTCCGTCTCCTGGTGATTGGCCCAAAGTCACCCAGCTGGCTTTACTGCCTAAGGTGGGACTAGAACTCTCCGTCTCCTGGTGATTGGCCCAAAGTCACCCAGCTGGCTTTACTGCCTAAGGTGGGACTAGAACTCTCCGTCTCCTGGTGATTGGCCCAAAGTCACCCAGCTGGCTTTACTGCCTAAGGTGGGACTAGAACTCTCCGTCTCCTGGTGATTGGCCCAAAGTCACCCAGCTGGCTTTACTGCCTAAGGTGGGACTAGAACTCTCCGTCTCCTGGTGATTGGCCCAAAGTCACCCAGCTGGCTTTACTGCCTAAGGTGGAACTAGAACTCTCTGTCTCCTGGTGATTGGCCCAAAGTCACCCAGCTGGCTTTACTGCCTAAGGTGGGACTAGAACTCTCCGTCTCCTGGTGATTGGCCCAAAGTCACCCAGCTGGCTTTACTGCCTAAGGTGGGACTAGAACTCTCCGTCTCCTGGGGATTGGCACAAAGTCACCCAGCTGGCTTTACTGCCTAAGGTGGGACTAGAACTCTCCGTCTCCTGGGGATTGGCCCAAAGTCACCCAGCTGGCTTTACTGCCTAAGGTGGAACTAGAACTCTCCGTCTCCTGGTGATTGGCACAAAGTCACCCAGCTGGCTTTACTGCCTAAGGTGGGACTAGAACTCTCCGTCTCCTGGTGATTGGCCCAAAGTCACCCAGCTGGCTTTACTGCCTAAGGTGGAACTAGAACTCTCCGTCTCCTGGTGATTGGCACAAAGTAACCCAGCTGGCTTTACTGCCTAAGGTGGGACTAGAACTCTCCATCTCCTGGTGATTGGCCCAAAATCACCCAGCTGGCTTTACTGCCTAAGGTGGAACTAGAACTCTCCGTCTCCTGGTGATTGGCCCAAAGTCACCCAGCTGGCTTTACTGCCTAAGGTGGAACTAGAACTCTCCATCTCCTGGTGATTGGCCCAAAGTCACCTGGGGACATTCAACAAAGTCACCTGCAGAATTTGCTGATAACCTATGGAGGGAGGAGAGCAAGCCGAACACAACTAAGAGGTTGGTTGAATTATAGAATCTTAGAGCTGGAAGGGACCTTAGAGGTCTTCTAGTCCAGCCCCCTGGCAAGCATTCCAGACAAGTGGCTGTCCAGTCTCTTCTTAAAAGCTTCCAGTGATGGAGCGCCCACAGCTTCTGGAGGCAAGTCCTTCCACTGGTTAATTGTTCTCCCTGTCAGGTAAGACTTGCTGGGTGCCAGGAAAAAGAGGCAGCTGCTTTAATGAGCCTCCTCTTTTAAAAGAGCCTTTCCAGCAATTTGAGCGGCTTGCTAGCGGCTTGAGTAAACTCCCTTTTTAACAACTCGGTAATTCCTTACTTCTGCTTGCTGGCGTGGCTTCCAAAATCTTTTTTCCTGTTTTATTTTTTATTTTATTTTTTTTTAAAAAAAAATGATGCACGGTCCCATTCTCCCCCTTATCATTTGGCAGGCCTCCTCTGTTCTCAAAGGATTGTCCCCACCCCTGGGCAGTTCCACCCCCCCACCCCCACCCCCACCCAAAAATGCAACTTCTAAATTCGTTCCAAAGGAAGCATAGCCAAATCTTGAAGGAAACCCTTTGTCTTTTGTTTGAAGAAGGACAGATAGTGGGGTTTGTGGTGGGGTTTTTTTTGTGTGTGTGTCTTTGTTACCATGTAGAATTTCAGACATTCTGCTCCGGTCAGTTTCAAGTCCTTTTTTTTTTTCCTCTGGATCTGCTGAACATCAGGTACATCCATCACCAGGTGCCCGGTGGGGTTTCCTCTGGGCCAGAATTTTGGCTTTGTTCGAACCTCTGTCCGGGATTTTTGGTGTTTCCTTTTCTCCCAAAGGTTTTCACTCAGGGGTTTTGCCTGGACACGTGCTCCCCATATGGTTCTCGTTAGTCATGCCTTCCGTCCGTCCTTCGAATCCGTTACCAGGGCCCAGACTGGCAAGCTTAACTTTTCAGCTTAGTGGAGGGGAAGCAAAAAGCAGAAAGTTAACCAGAGGGATTTTAAGGAAGGCTTAAGAAAAAGAGGTTTGGATTCTTTCTTTCTTTCTTTCTTTCTTTCTTTCTTTCTTTCTTTCTTTCTTTCTTTCTTTCTTTCTCTCTTTCTCTCTCTCTCTTTTCTTCTCTCCCCTTGCTTCCTTATTTCTCTCTTCTTCTCTTTCTCTCTCTCTTTCTTTCTTTCTTTCTTTCTTTCTTTCTTTCTTTCTTTCTCTCTCTCTCTTTTCTTCTCTCCCCTTGCTTTCTTCCTTCCTTCCCTCTTCTTTCTTTCTCTCTTTTCTTTCTTTCTTTCTTTCTTTCTTTCTTTCTTTCTTTCTTTCTTTCTTTCTTTCTCTTTTCTTTCTCTTTTTCTTCTTTCTTTCTTCTTTCTTTCTTTCTTTCTTTCTTTCTTTCTTTCTTTCTTTCTTTCTTTCTTTCTTTCTTTCTTCTTTCTCTCCCCCTCTCTTTCTTTTCTTCTCTCCCCTTGCTTCCTTCTTTCTCTCTTCTTTTCTTTCTTTCTTTCTTTCTTTCTTTCTTTCTTTCTTTCTTTCTTTCTTTTTCTTTCTTTCCTTTCTTTTCTTTTCTTCCTTTTTGTTTCTTTCTTCTTTCTTTCTCCTTCCTTCCTCCCCTCTTCCACCCTTCCTTCCCCTTCCCCTCCCCTCCCCTCCCCTTTTTCAGCAAAACCAATTCATTGAATTGAATCTTAAAGCTAGCCACCTCCCTCCCTCCCTCCCTCTTTTGATTGATACATTGACCAAATCCCTCCTGGAAATGCTGTGACTTGAAGGCTGTTTGGAGAAAGGTGGGGAGGGGGGGGAAAGGGCTGCTTTGCTGTCAGAAAGGCGGAGTTGAACGGGATGCGTTTAAAAGTTTGCCAGAAAGTTTGCCTTCCAAACGGGCAGAGGATTCTTTTTTTTTTTTTTTGGCAAAGCACTGTGTATTTTTCATTTTTTGATGGAGAGGCACATTTTCTCTGCAAGTTTCTCTCCTTGAAGAAACATCTGGCTTGTCCTGAAGCATCATTTCCATCTGTGAGTACTCTGTTCGTATTAATTTGATCCTCTTTTCCGTCTCCTGATGTCATTTTAGGAGGAATTAAGAACCAGATTCTTCTTTTTTAAAAAAACAACACAGTTCTGCGATTCTTAAAATTGCCTTAGACTCTTAAAGCTCGACTTTCACAGAGCACAGGGTGTAATGGAATTCGTAGGTTCGAAATAGTTTTTTTTCCCCCCTCCCCCCAAAAAAGAAAAATCTTGTGATTTTAAAAAAGGGTTCAAAATAGCTTTTTTTTTCCCCCTCACAAAAAAGCAAAGTCTTGTGGTTTTAAAAACTACCGTGTTGATAACGGTGTAAAGAGAGGGGTTTTGCATTGCACTGAATCTGTCAAAAATGTATGCAGGCACTGCTTTCAGTGCATTGCAATATTTTCCTTTTTTTTGTTGTTAATATGAAAGTCTTCCTGGTCTTTTTAAAGAATCTTCTGAGCGTCTCTCTTCTGGTGGATCCAGGAGGAATCTGCTTGGATAAAGATGGATGAGAAGATCCATGCTAAGAAATCTTATTTTCCAGCACAATTCTTTTTTTCCCCTATCATTCAATGTTTTGGATGAGTCCAGTTCCTGGATATTTGCAAATGGAAGACTCCTAGCATCAGTTAAAAAATTCTGGAGCAATGAATTAAAACTTAAAATAAAAAAGACTCTTATCAAGGAAAAGTCAGCCTGGAGCAGTAAATGAAAACTTAAAATAAAAAAGACTCTTATCAATTAGAAATCATTGTGAGCAATGAATTAAAAATTAAATGAGCTGTTCTTTTTTTTAAAAAAAAATCAACGGTTTGCTTCAGAGTGATTTTTAATTGATAGATGGAATCTTTTTTTAATTGATCCCTCCAGAAATATTTTTTATTGTTAAATAACGTCTGTTTTTAACATAAAATTGTTTGCATCCAGAACTATTTTTAACTGATAACATGGAGTCTTTTTAAAATTTTAATTCATTGCTCCAGAATGAATTAAATGCTCAATTAAAAACAATTCTGGAAATATCAATCCATTAAAAATTTAGAATCGTTCAGGAGCAATGTTATTTTTTTAAGACTCCACCTGTCAAAAAAAGCATTCAGAGGAAACAGTTTAAATTTTTAAAAAGTACTCCATTTATCCCTTTGCATATCATTCTGGAGCAATCAATTAAAACTTAAAAGCGATTCCAAGAAGTAATTAATTCATTTTGGAGTAACAGACCTTTCTCCTCTAATTGACTTGAAAGGAGCTACTAACAGATGTTTCCTAACAGTTCCAGCTCAACTCCAGGTGTTCCTTTCTTATGACCACAATTGGGCCCAAAATTTCTGCTGCTTAGCAAGACAGTTGTTGTGAGTTTTGCCCCATTTGACAACCTTTTTTGCCACAGTTTTAAGTGAGTTAGTAACACGGTTGTTAAGTGAATCCCCATTGACTTTGCTTCTCAGAAGGTCGCAAAAAGGGGATCACGTGACCCCGGGACACGGCGACCGTCATAAATATGAACCAGTCACCAAGCGTCTGAATTTGATCACATGACCAGCGGATGCTGCAACAGTTGTGTGAAAAACGGTCACAAGTCACATTTATCAGTGCCGTTGTGACTTCAAACAGTCGCTAAATGAATTGTTGTAAGTCGAGGACTGCCTGTACCACATGCAGGTGAAAGACATCCGGAGGGAAAAATAATACTTTGGGATTTGGGAAAAGAAATTATGGAAAACAATTAACCAATGGAACACAGTCTGCCTTCTGGAATTGTGGGCGCTCCACAATTTTGAAAGAGACTGGACATTTGTTTGTGTGGGATGAAATAAGGAGCCCTATTTGAGGAGGGGGTTGGACTAGTTGACCTCCAAGCTCCCTTCCAGCCCTATGATGCTATGAGTCCATAAATAAGGAAGGGGAGAGAGGGAACTCTTATTTGCACTTTTCTGCTCTTCTTTGCACTTTCCAGAGTCTCAACATCTTTTTTACATCGTGTTGACCAAAAGTGGATGCAGTATTCCAGGTGTGGCCTTACCAAGGCATTGTAAAGTGGTATTAGTACTTCACGTGATCTCGATTCTATCCCTCTGGTAATGCAGCCCAGCACTGTGTTGGCTTTTTTGGCAGCTGCAGCACACGGCTGGCTCCTATTTAAGGGATTGTCTACTAAGACTGCGAGATCCCTCTCACAGTTACTACTATTGACCAAGGTACCCCCTATACCAGACATGTCAAACACAAGGGCCGGGGGCCGGATTCGGCCCGCGAAGTGGTTTCATGCGGCCCGCGAAGCCATCCTGGAAACAGTGAAGGAACGGCCCCCACTGCCTTGGCCCTGGCCCAGAGACCCTCCTCCTGCCAGAGACCCTCAGATCTCTCCCACTCCTGCCCAGGCCCCCATAGGCACCCTTGATGCCAATGATGTAGAGCTGGCCACGCCCACCCAGCAGGCCATACGCACTCTGGCCATGCCCACCCAGTAGGCCACGCCCACCCTGGCCACACCCACCCGGCCCCCTGAGGGCAATCGCAATGCTGATGCGGCCCTCAGTGAAATTGAGTTTGACATCCCTGCCCTATCCTATACCTGTGCTTTTGATTTTTCCTGCCTAAATGTGGAACCTTCCTTTTTTCACCACTGAATTTCATTTTGTTAGATAGTGCCCAGTGTTCGAGTCTGTCCAGATCCTCCTGTATCTTAAGCCTATCTTCTGGAGTGTTGGCTATTCCTGCCAGCTTGGTGTCGTCTGCAAATTTGATGAGTTCCCCATCTATCCCCTCATCCAAATCATTAATGAAGATGTTGAAGAGCACTGGGCCCAGAACAGAGCCCTGGAGGGACTCCACTGCTTACCTCCATGTAGATGTAGTACCATTAAGGACGATGCGTTGAGTGTGGTTGGTCAGCCAGTTACAAATCCATCGGGTGGTTATGCTTGCTGCTTTGTCTTCCCCCCCGTCCACTCGCCTGTTGATTTTAAGCGGGCATTGTGTTAAAGTGTGCATCTTTCTGACACGCTGTTTGCATTGTTATTGTAAATTGGATTTCCTTTTTTTTAAACAGGAAGCAATGTATAAATGAATGATGGGTGTTATCATTTAGTATTGCAGGTGGTGTAAGTACTACAACTTATGACCACCTTTGGGAGCAGAATTTCAGTTGTTAAGAAAGGCAGTTGTTGAGTGAGTCGTGTGACAGTCATAAATGCGAGGACCATTTGCAAGTCCCTTTTTATAATTTTGAACGGTTGCTAAACGAACGATTGGAGGTTGAGGACCACCTGAACTGGGCATCTGAGTTTCCCCCGTGGTGAACCATACAAGCACATCAACCTGTTGGTCTCCCATCCAAATTCCAACCAGGTCCCACACTGCTTAACTTTCCAAGGTCAGAGCTGGTGAAATACTGCCACCCGGTGGCATAATTAGGATGCACTTTAAAAAAAGCAGGATAACGTTGCAGGTACCAATTTGGGTAAGTCACCAGGGCCAGAAGTTTAGTTTTCCGAGCTTACGGACTCGTGCTGGAGCCCATTTGCAGCAGCAAGAGAGAGGTTCTCTGAAGATGGGTTCTGGCACAAGTCCAAAGACTCAGAAGACAAAACCAGATTGGATCCTGCAAAAAAAAAAGCCATTGATCACAGCAAAAGGTTGAGCTGAAATTAACCTTAATTTGGGACCGGGCTGTGGTTTAGGTAGTCATCCCAGGTAGGTGGATATATTGGGGGCACGCTGTATGGGACTGAAGGGTTTTGCAGATAGGGGAAGGGGGAAGAAAAAGAAGACAGAGAAAGGGAGGGGAAAGAAAAAAAAGGGGGAGAGGAGGGGAAGAGAGGAGAAGAGAGGGAGGGAAAGGGGGGAGTTGAGAGGGGAGGGGAGATGTACATTGTACACAAATAGAGCAAATCCTGCTTTTTTCTAGCCCTGATGACGTTCCCTAGTTGGGTCATGAAACATCTGCAAGGAAACCACCCAGCTCAGAGAGCACCAGGGACCCCACAGTCCTTCCTCTTCCTCCTCACCCTCTTTCTTCTTCTCATTCCTCCTCCTCCTCCTCACCCCATCTAGCACTGATGACGTTCCCTAGTTGGGTCATGGAATGTCTGCAAGGAAACCACCAAGCTCAGAGAGCACCAAAGACCTCACAGTCTTCCTCCTCCTCCTCCTCCTCCTCCTCCTCCTCCTCCTCCTCCTCCTCCTCCTCCTCCTCCTCCTCCTCCTCCCTTCAAGCACTGATGATGTTCCCTAGTTGGGTCATGAAATGTCTGTAAGGAAACCACCCAGCTCAGAGAGCACCAAAGACCCCACAGTCCTTCCTCTTCCTCCTCCCCCTCTTCTCATTCCTCCTCCTCCTCCTCCTCCTCCTGCCATGATGTTCCCTAGTTGCATCATGAAACATCTGCAAGGAAACCACCCAGCTCAGAGAGCACCAGGGACCTCATAGTCCTTCCTCCTCCTCCCCCAGCCCCACTCTCTTCCAGCAGTGATGATGTTACCTAGTTCGATCATGAAATGTCTTCAGGAAAATTAACAAGCTCAGAGGACACCACAGTTCTCCTCCTCCTCCTCCTCCTCCTCCTCCTCTCCTTCTTCTCTCTGCACACACCCCTCACTTCTAGCACTGATGAAGTTACCTAGTTGGGTCATGAAATGTCTTCAAGAAAACAACCTGCTCAGAGAGCACCAGGGACCCCACAATCATTGTTCTCCTCCACCGCCTCCTCCTCCTCCTCCCCACCCCCACCCCTTTTAGCACTATTTTACATAGTTGGGTCACAAAACGTCTTCAAAAAAACCAACCAAGCTCAGAGACCACCTAGAACTGCACAGAATTAATTATTTAATTAATGAGTCAATGAATAAATGAATGATAGTGAACGAATGAATGATTCAGTGAACGAACAAATGTGAATTCATATGTTCCCATCTCCCTGTTTTTAATCTTACAGGCCATAAATGATCAGCCCTTATGACCAACATGAGCTGGAGTTTTCTCACCCGCCTGCTGGAAGAAATTCACAACCACTCCACTTTTGTGGGGAAGATCTGGTTGACCGTCCTCATCGTCTTCCGCATCGTCCTGACGGCCGTGGGGGGCGAGTCCATCTATTCGGACGAGCAGAGCAAATTCACCTGTAACACCAAACAGCCGGGCTGCGACAATGTCTGCTACGATGCCTTCGCCCCACTTTCCCATGTCCGCTTCTGGGTCTTTCAGATCATCATGATCTCCACCCCATCCGTCATCTACTTGGGCTACGCCATCCACAGGATCGCCAGGTCCTCAGAGGAGGAGAAGAAGAGATTTCGGAGCTTCAAAAAGAAGAAGAAGCAGTTTGTCCTCAACTGGCAGGCGTCCCATCATCTGGAAGATTCCTTGGGTGCCGAAGAAGAACCTATGATCTCTGAGGAGATGGTGGAGAATGAAGAGAAGGAGAAGACCAAGGAAGAGGAGAAGAAGAAGGGGCAGAAACATGATGGCCGGAGACATATCCAAGAAGAAGGACTGATGAAGATCTATGTCTTCCAACTTCTCACCAGAGCCTCCTTAGAAGTCTGCTTCCTGATAGGTCAATACATGCTCTACGGTTTTGAGGTGAGACCCTACTATCTCTGCACCCGCGATCCTTGTCCCCATAATGTCGACTGCTTTGTGTCCAGGCCCACAGAGAAGACCATCTTCCTCCTGGTAATGTACGTGGTCAGCTGCCTTTGTCTGTTGCTCAACCTGGCAGAGATGTGCCATCTGGGCATTGGTACCATCCGGGACGCCATTCGCGAAAGGAAAATCCACAACTTCCGGCAGCCGCCGTACAATTATGCCGCCTACCCCAAAAACATCTCTTGCCCACCCGAGTACAACCTGGTGGTCAAATCAGACAAATCGGCCAAGATCCCCAACAGCCTGATGGCCCAAGAGCAGAACTTGGCCAATGTGGTCCAGGAGCAGCAGTGCACCAGTCCCGACGATAACATTCCTCCCGATTTGTCGACCCTCCATAAACAATTGCGGGTGGCCCAGGAGCAACTGGACATCGTGTTCCAGAGTTACAACGGCACGCAGGGCCACAGCCAGCCCTCCAGAACCAGCAGCCCGGGCTCCAGTGGGTCCATGGCAGAGCAGAACCGGGCCAATATTGCGCAGGAGAAACAGGGGACCAAGCCAAAAACCAGTTCAGAGAAGGGCAGCGTCAACGGCAAAGATGGGAAAAACTCTGTATGGATTTAGGAAGGAGGAAACAGGTCAAAGGGTCCTACTACCTTGGTGAGCTTTGCATCAGGAGATGGTGGGTGTCTCTTCTTTGTTTACGAGGACAAGGCTAAAATGAGATGTCCACCAGTAATCCACCAGAGGCCTTTTCTCAATCCCTTGCTTGGTTGTTCCCATCTTTCGTTTTCCGGGTAATGCACAATCTTTGCGCTAGAAATCCGTGCGAGACAGATCCGTCCTCAAGGTTCTTCTAGGGAAGATTCAAACCAGGTGCTGATGGCAAGATGGATCCTTTAACTGGAGGCTCCAGAGATCAGAAGAGACAGAATTAAATTCCTGTCAATAAAACTTTGCCCCAAAAGCCCAATTTCCCCTTGAGGGTTGGGGATCTCAGGTATAACCAATGGCATTTACCGCACTCTTCTCCTCCTTGCTTGTCCGAGTTTTCCACTTCTTCCTACTGACAAGCTGCCTTTTAAAAAAAATCATCAAACCAACTCTTTCCTCTTCCTCATTTTGACATTCTCTTCCTGCCGAAACAGGATTACTTCTCTCAATTTGGTGCCTGCCAAATAATTTAGTTTATGAGCGTTTTCTTTTGAATCTAGGACAGACGTGGGCTGAAGAAGGCTCCATTGGGGGGGGGGTTAAACATTTTTTACCATTTTTTTTCCTGCTGGCAAAGTGAAGTCTCCTGTCCTATGATTATGGTAAAAGATGGGACCTAGTTTAAATAAATGACATCCACTGTTCATGAAGAGTACCATTGTGAGTGGATAGTGGCCATTTGTAGAGTTCCCACCTATGTTAAACAATTGTGAGGACGAATCGTGTTGTCTCTTTGTGCATGGAAGATTTCTTTCGAGGGCTAAAATAACCCCGAACTGGGATGGCAACATCTGGAGATGTTTCCAAACTGTAGTTCTGAACCGCGGGCCATATCCACCAAAAGAGAGATTTTAAAATTGAAAACCTCTTGTTCTGTACCAGCCTGCTACCGGCCCTGCAGATAAGGCAGGGACAACCCCTTTTACAAGAAGGCAAGAGGCTGGAACTAAGCCTGCCAAATTTATTAACATAAAAACATAAACAGAGCAAAAAGAGCAAAGAGAGCAAACACGAACCATGAAACAGGAACTATTCAAACGGTTGCCTTCAGCAAACCAGCCCTCCCACGCATTCCCCTTTTATACAGTTCAGGGCGTGGCTTCTCTCTGCCTCCTTCCGAGGTGCCCCATTGCCTTCCTCTGTTTACTCCTGATTGACTGCCTCCTGCATCGGGCATCCTTGAACAGGGCCAGCTGTGGGTCATCTTCATCCACAGTCAGGCTCACACAGCTGGGTCTGCGTCGTGACCAGGTGGGAGGGGCCTGGCTGAGGGCTCTCATCAGCAAGCTCTCCAACACCCCCCTCCTCCTCCTCCTCTGAATCGTCTGACCCAAATGCCGAACCCACAGGCTGACCCTGAATCACAACACCTCTGTAACTGCGACTAAAGATTAACTAACCCGCAATTTTGGCAGTGTGGTCACTGCAAATCAGTTTCTGGAAAGCAAATTTGGTCTTTTCCAAGAAAATGGAGTCTCCAGAAGAAGATCTACAGGAGAGAAAGAAGATCTGAAGCCAGTTTCTGGGTTGGCTTCAGCTACATCGTGCTTTTGGCGATGGATGGTATTTTATTTTTATTTTATATTATCTTCTCTGCAGCTTCACTAAGAAATGAGTTCCAGGAGATATGGAGGTGGTTTCATGAAGGATTGTGTCCCTTCAAAGATTGCAGAATGAGAAAAATGAATTGAGTCACTATAAAGGAGATTTTCTCAACCTGGGCTTCTTGAAGATGGGTGGAGTTCGACTTCAGCACGGCTGGCTGGGGAATTCTGGGAGTCCACCCATCTTAAAGTTGCCGGGGTTGAGAAAAATTTCTCTAGGGTCTTTGAGCAATAGAAAACGCCTTCCCTTTCACAAGGCAACTAGACTTTCTTGCTTTTCTTTGAAGACATTTCACTCCTCATCCAAGAAGCTTCTTCAGCTCTGATTGGAGGGTGAGGAATGGAAGGATTTATACTCCTTGCAGACAGTTGGTCATTTGCCTTCTTTCAGAGAGTTGTTGAGGCCACTTTTTTGAAGACAGCAATGTCCGCATGTTGGACAGAGAGGACAGCTGGTTTGAAAGAGGGGTCAAAGAGGCCATCTAGGTCAAAATTGAACAGCCCTCTCTCAACAAGAGGACACAGATAAACCTCCAAGTGGCCTCAACGACTCTCAGAAAGAGTACAAATGACCACACATTCCCTACCACCCAGGCAGAGCTGAAGAAGCTTCTTGGATGAGAAGCAAAACATCTTCAAAGGGGAAAAAGGAAATCCATTTGCCTCGTGAAAAAGCATCTTTGGGACATCCATGGCCTGGATGACTGAATCTCCACAGACGTCTTTATTGAACCTTTGTGGACAGAGGTTAGCTTAACACAAGTTGGCCAGGGCTTGATTTGGATGAGAGAGGGAATGAGATGTCCTCGCATCATGCCTAGAAGGCAGTCCCCAAGATGCTGCTGGTGGTGAACCATTCCATCTTCCTCCATTCAGGTGTTTGGAGATGTTGTTGTATATATGTTGCTTCTCTGCCTGTTTCATTCCTCCATATGGCTTTACAAATATCAGATATGGCCGAAGAAGAGCTGTGATCCTTTAGATCAGGGGTAGGCAACCTTGGCTCTTTTACGACTCGTGGACTTCAACTCCAGAATTCCTGAGCCAGCCATGCTGAGGGGAAAGGGAGAGGTTTCCAAGCTGAGCCATGCTGGCTGAGGAATTCTGGGAGTTGAAGTCCACAAGTCATAAAAGAGCCATGGTTGCCTACCCCTGCTTTAGATCAATATTCACTTAGTCTAGCCTTCTAGTCAGATATTCTGTTCCTCAGAATAAAGTAAAATGTAGGTTCTCCTTTGTGGCTGGCATAAATATTATTTTATTTTATTTTTTTTATTTTAATTCCATTTATATCCCGCCCTTCTCCGAAGACTCAGGGCGGCTTACAAGCTTAGCAGTAGCCTTCATTCTATGTATATGCCTGCTTATTAGGGCTTTCACACACACACCCAAGCGGCATTATTACAAAGTCAGCTTAATTGCCCCCCAACAATCTGGGTCCTCATTTTACTTACCTCGGAAGGATGGAAGGCTGAGTCAACCTTGAGCCTGGTGGGACTCGAACCTGCACTAATTGCAGGCAGCTGGTGTTACTTAAGGAGGCATTATGACTTGTAATAACCAAGAAATCTAAATGTAATCGAGGTTTCCGCTTGATGACTTCATGCAGCCATGTAGAGCAGTGTTCCTCAACCTTGGCAACGTGAAGATGTGTGGACTTTACAGAATTCCACAGCTAGGAGAATTCTGGGAGTTGAAGTCTACTCCTGGTGGCTGCAGAGTTCTAGAACTTGAGGTCCACACGTGTTAAAGTTGTTGAGGTTGAGAAACAGTGGTGGAGAGAATAAGGAAGGTGAGCTGGGCAGAAGTCGATCTGATCCGTTACTAGACCCATAAGGGGAAAAACATGGCTGACGTCCAAAACAAGAAGATGTGTGCAAGCAATACAGATACAAATGTGTGTAAGGGGAGGGGGAAGTTGTTATGCATAAGAGCATTTTCCCTACATGCTCCTATTTGGCCAGTATTTCTGAACCTTCGTAATGTGAAGACTTGTGGACTATAGCTCCCAGAATTTTTCACACTGGCTAGGGCAGGGGTAGGCAACCTTGGCTCTTGTATGACTTGTGGACTTCAAGCTGTGCTGGCCCAGGAATTCTGGGAGTTGAAGTCCACAAGTCATACAAGAGCCAAGGTTGCCTACCCCTGGGCTGGGGAATTCTGGGAGTTGAAGTCTACACCTCTTCAAGTGCCAAGGCTGAGGAACATACTGATTTATTGAGTATAATTCAGAATTTTTTTGATACTGTTTTCTTCCAGAATGTTTTGTGTCTCCTCGTGTAGCCTATATCTCTTTAGGGGTTTTGGGTGATCTCCCATTTTAAGTCCCCCCCATAATGAAGTTTGACCCTGCTTAGCTCTTGAGATCAGCCAAGAGAGACTTTAGTGTACTGTTTATTTAACCTTCATAAACACTGAGATAGGTTTACGTCAACTGGGAATTATGGACCTTGAAGCCCAGGCAGGGGGTTGGACTAGAAGACCTCAATAGTCTTTTCCAACCGTATTATTCTATGTTGGGGGGAAACAGCCTTAATGTTATTTTACCCACTGCCAAAACACAGGTCGCCTCTATTTTCATTCCATGAATTAGTAGGTTGCACAGAGTTAGCCCTCCAGATTGGTGTCACTGACGTTCACCAAGATGTGAAGACCTCGGGAATAGAAAATGGTTGGAAGCATCGATCAATCGCAGAGGGGCAGGGGGCGGGGTCTTCAATATGTTTTATGGGGTCCACAGCTTCATATGTTTCATGTATATAACGTGAAGTATCAGTACTGAGTCCCATCTGATAATTTTCAGGAGATTCCACTAATTTGTAGATCATCAAGTTGCACCTTGAGATATCTTGAACACCTCAGGTACGATAAGAAGCAAGTGGCCTCAAGAGGACAAATCTGATCTGTTGCTACAAATGAGAACCCTAAACTGTATCTAGAACTCACCCTAAAGAAGAAAAAGAAGATTCCAGATAAATAAGAATTAATTTTTGAAGGAAAAATACTTTCTTCCAGTGGAACGAAGAAAAATATATGTTTACAACTCTGCAGTGGGAAGAAACAGATCTCTTTCACCCCTACTCATCCCAAAATGGAAGATTTAGTGATGGAGAATTAACTGAAAAAATATTTTGGAAGCTCTGCTTTTGATGTCAGGATTGAGAAACAAAGCATCTGAATAGATTGGACCTGGATGAAAAATAGTAATTAAAAACAAGCCTATGTTTATGGACAAAAAACAGAACTGTTCAAAATAGGTAGTTCTTGAGTCCATTTTGGAAGGGGCTGAAGCACCAATTGTGCAATTTAGTTTGCTGAACTGATCAGTATTGTAGGATTGAAAAGAGACCACCAGGAAAGCTAGATTGCAGAGACCAACATAGTGACTGTATTAAATTTTTTTTTTACAGAACTTATACTGACGGCGTTGTTGTCTTGACCTAGTTAGTATAAGTTGGCTGTTTTCATTTTCTTCACTGATCATCAGATGATATCCTTTGCAAAAAAAAAGGGAAAAATGCCAAATTGGTGATTAATCTGTTCAAAACTAGAAAAAAAACGAACAGGACCATTTTGTTTAATAAAGTGTGTAAAAATCAGCATTGTGTCTAGACTGCTGGCAGGGTAAAAAAAAATCTGGAATTTTTGGCCATATTTAAATCCAATACGTGCAGAATCACCTTGAACTGTGAGATGGACAGATAATAATAATAATATGCATCAAATAATTCAATTTCTGCATTCTGCTATCCTGAATCTTTAGATGTTAGGAGTTTTACGCCCAATGCGTGGGAAAACATCCTACATCAGAAGGCAGAACCAACTGTTGGGTTTTTTTTGCAGTTTTTAAGACTCTTCTTATATTAAAAAAAAATTAACAAAAGATTTTGAGACACCAGCATTTTCCCTCCATCTTTGAGCAAAGGGGACAAGATCCCCCCCGTTCCCTTTCAACAACCACATAACCAAAGCCGACACACATTGCCATTCGCATTCCATTCTGCTGGAAAATACTTGAAATTAACTAAATAGCCATAACAAATCTATGCTGTTAACAGAATTTTGATTATTTTGTTTTGGTCTTTCTTGTGCATTTTCCTCATTTGCCAGTTTTGTAAGAAACCCATTTTGTCTGTGTTCACGTGACACATTTAACCAAGCGGCTATGTTCACACCTGCTTAAATTTGTCAATACGAACTTAGAGGAATTATTATGGTTTTGAATTATGGTTTATTATGTGTGAATTCATCTGGTGAGATAATAAATTCTGAAAATTATCTAGCTGAGAAAATGGATGAATTTGTTATATTAAATCTTTTTTTTGTGTGTGAACGCAGCCAGAAAGTATGTCGTTAGTCCCTAATATGTTTCATTGTAAATGCTATTTACAAATTGTATGTGGAATAATTACTTACAAACAGCAAACACTTTTGGATGTTCAGTGTTCAGTACTAATAAAATGGAACAAAATGTTCCTTTTGTTTCATCATATTCCGTATGTGATGGTGCATTTATTTAGGGGGAAGTTTTTTTTCTAAGTGTCCCATAGAACCAGGTTTACCAAACTTTCTCGGTTTTCTTGAGAGAGAGAGAGAGAGAGAGAGAGAGAGAGAGAGAGAGAGAGAGAGAGTTTGATGATCGGTAGGTAGGTAGATGATAGATTATAGACAAATGATGAGAATGATATATATGTACACATATATAGAGACAGACAAACATAGTTTGATGATAGGTAGGCAGACAAATTCATGCACCTGTTGGGCAGTATGCAACCCTGGAATCCGAGTGGACACCATACTTACAGGTAGTCCACAACTTACGACCACAGTTGGGATCAGAATTTTCATTGTTAAGACAGGCGATTATTAGATACGATGATAGATAGATAGATAGATAGATAGATAGATAGATAGATAGATAGATAGATAGACAGACAGACAGACAGACACAATCTTTATTGTCATTTTTTACTGTGGGCACTGGCACACATTAAAAATGAAATTTAGTTGCTTCCTCTCAAAGTGTACACATAATACACATCTAAACATACTATATACAACATATTTATAGACCTATACCCTTACATATAAGTAACATATGAATGTTAATCATCTTGAATACCTAACTGAAAGAGGAAGCTTGAGAGTTCACAAGGATGGAACAAAAGTGTGGCTGAATCTGCATGTTCTGCTTTGGATACCACGGAGCCCCCTCCTCCCGGAAGGCAACAAGGAAAACAGCTCGCAAAGAGGACGTGTAGCATCCCAGACGGTCACACCCAATTTAATGACCTTTTGGGCAACATAGTTAGGTGAATCACTGCAGTTGATGAATGAATTATGTGGTCATTAAGTGAATTAGGCTTCTGCCACTGACTCGATGGTCAGAAGCTAGCTGGGAAGGTTGCAAATGGCGATCACCTGATCCTAGGACACTGCAACCATTGTAATAATGCTGGTTGCCCAGTGGCTAAAGTTCGATCACAGGACCATGGGGATGCTGCTGCAACAGTCCGAGGGTCAAAGATAACTCTTTTTCAGTGCTGCTATGACTTCGAGCAGTCACTAAAGAAATAACTGTGCATCAAGGATTATCCCCGCTTGCATTTTATCACAGCAACTCTCAAAAAGCAAGCTTTGTCAAGATAAAAGACGCTCCAAACTTTTAAAATGTTGCAAAAACAACAATTGCTGGGTTTGAGTTTCCTTGCTAATGGAGATTCGGTATAGATCAGGAGTAGACAACCTTGGCAAGTTGGCTGGGAAATACTGGTATTTGAACTGCACAGTTTTAAAAGTTGCAAAGGTTGGCTACCCCTGCTGCAGAAAAAAAAACCCCGCAGGCGATGTCTTGCTCACTTCATTGCCCTGTCTGGATTCTGTCCAAAGTGTTATAAGGAAAGGCAAAATGTCTATGTACAGATAGTCCTCAACATATGACCAAAATTGAGCCCAAAATTTACTTTGCTAAGTGAGACATTTATTGTCAGTTTTGCCTCATTTTAACTTCCCCCCACGGTTCTTAAGTGAATCACTGCAGTTGTTAAGTAACATGGTTGTTTAAGCAAACCTGGCTTCCCCCATTGACTCTGCTTGTCAGAAGTTCACAAAAGGGGATCACGTGACCCCGGGATACTGCGACTGTCATAAATATGAGTCAATTGCCAAGTGTCTGAAGTGTGATCACATGACCATGGGGATGCTGCAACAGCCGTGTGAAAAACAGTCGTAATTCACTTTTTTCAGTGCTGTTGTAACTTCAAATGGTAATTAACTAAACTTCTAAGTTGAGGACTGCCTGTAGATTCTCAGTCATCCAGGTCAACTGTTTTTTTCCCCTTGAAGACGTTTCACTTCTCATCCAAGAAGCTTCATCAGTTCTGACTGGATGGGTGGGGAAAATGAACTAATCCTTACACACAGACACACACCATCCATTCAGAACTGAAGCAGCTTCTAAACATCTTCATACAAAAACAAAGGAAGTCTAGTTGCCTTTTGAAAAAGCACCTTTGGGACAACCATGATCTGGATGACTGAGAATCTCCACAGACATTTCATTTTTGTTGCCATGTTTTCGAAAAGATCCAGTAGCTGATTTTTTAAAAAAACATAAATGAATGCTGTGCTTCAATGGTTGGATGGCCTAGACCAGGAGTAGGCGACTTTGGCTCTTTTATGGCTCTTTTATTCCTCAGCCAGCGTGGGGGAACTATGGCCCCTTCCTGACTTGCGGACTTCAATTCCCAGAATTCCTTAGCCAGCATGGGGGAATTATGGTTTCTTCATGACTTGTGAAGTGCAATTCCCAGAATTCCTCAGCCAGCATGGGGGAATTATGGCCCCCTGCATGACTTGTGGACTTCAACTCCCAGAATTCCTCAGCCAGCGTGGGGAACTATGGCCCCTTGATGACTTGAAGACTTCCAACTCCCAGAATTCCTGAGCCAGCATGGCTCAGCATGGAAACCTCTCCCTTTCCCCTCAGCATGGCTGGCTCAGGAATTCTGGGAGTTGAAGTCCACGAGTCATAAAGCGGCCTAGGCCTAGGCCAGGGGTAGGCAACCTTGGCTCTTTTATGACTGGTGGACTTCAACTCCCAGAATTCCTGAGCTAGCATGGCTCAGCATGGAAACCTCTCCCTTTCCCCTCAGCATGGCTGGCTCAGGAATTCTGGGAGTTGAAGTCCACAAGTCATAAAAGAACCAAGGTTGCCTACCCCTGGCCTAGACACTGGTATGTGAACATAATCTTTCTGACGTTTATATTTTAGAATATTTTATTAATCAGATGAAATGTTAATATATTAGTCCATGTATGACGTGCCGTACGTTAAACAAACCCATAGAGATCTTTGGAATAAGAAAAAGCAGAATACAATAAAAGGCCCAAAGTCGCTTCCGCATTCGGCACGTGGTTGCAGGGGTCGGAAGGGCCAGCCAATGAAGCGCCACCTGAGGAGCTCGGCCCCGCCTCCTTAAGCCAGTGGGCCAAAAGCTAAAGGTTTTCTGCGCTTGCGCACTTGACCCAAGCCGCTTCACGCCCTCTCTCTCCACCCTCGACCGTACACAAGATGGCGGCGCCGAGGTCTTTTCCAGTTCCTTGATCGCTCTTCGCCAGGCCGCCATGCTGGTAAGGGCGAGCGCGGCGCTGCGCCGGGGCCTCCCGCGAAATTTGCACTCGGGCGGCGGCGGCGACGTAAGAGCGGCCGCCGTTTGCTTCCCGTTGAGCCACCGCGGGCTCCTCCGCTTGCAAGGCCCGGAGACAATCCCTTTCCTCCAAGGACTCCTCACCAATGACGTGACCCCTTTCGCCGAGGTGGGCGGAGCCGCGCCGCGCGCGCTTTACGCACACGCCCTCAACGTCCAGGGGAGGTGCCTCTATGACGTCATCGCGTACAGGTGGGTACGGTGCACTCAGCTGGGCGAGCCGGACCCCGCAAGCGTTCGTCATCCACCGCCATCGGTGGCAGGGAACGATGGGAGTTGTAGTGCCCTCTTCCGCGCGCGAACAGGGCTTGTTTCGGAGCTCTGGATAGCCGGATGCCGAGGGCTTTGCAACACTTGCAGTATGGTCTTTGTAGTGCTGCTGCAATGACTGAAACGGGTTTTTCTTGTATTTTAGTTTTCTTTTTTTCTCGAGGCAAATAAAAACAAGCGAACCCAGTTGAGATGATGATGATGATAATAATAATAATAATAATAATAATAATAATAATAATAATAATAATAATAATAATAAAGTTGGAAGGGACCTTGGAGGTCATCTAGTCCAACCCCCTGCTCAGGCAGGAAACCCTATACCATTTCAGACAAACGGCTGTACAGTCTCTTCTTAAAAACCTCCAGTGTTGGAGCATTCACAGCTTCTGGTGGCAAGTCGTTCCACTGGTCAATTGTTCTCACTGTCAGGAAGTTTCTCCTTAGTTCTAGGTTGCTTCTCTCCTTGATGAGTTTCCATCCGTTGCTTCTTGTTCTGCCTTCAGGCGCTTTGGAGAATAGCTTGACTCCCTCTTCTTTGGGGCAGCCCCTGAGATTTTTTTTTAATTATTACTACATTTATATCCCGCCCTTCTCCGAAGACTCAGGTTGGCTTACAAGCTTAGCAGTAGCCTTCATTCTATGTATATGCCTGCTTATGAGGGAACACTGCTTATTGGAACACCGCTATCATGTCACCCCTCACCCTTCTCCAGTGCAAAAGAATTACAAAACCCATGTTGCAAGTCCATTCTGTGTGACCGTCAATGCCGATGAAAAGGGAAAAAAAAAGAGATGACTTTCGTGGATTCACTTCCTCTTTCTCGCTTATTGTTTTGTACCCTCTTTTTGTCCTTTATTTTGCTGCAAGCCACCCAGAGGGGACCTCGCTAGACACCCACTCCCTTCAAACATTGATGATATTACCTAGTTGGGTCTTGAAAGGTCTACAGAACAACTACCAAGCTCAGCCAGTACCACTGAGCCCACAGTCGTCTCCTCCTCCTCTTCCCCCCCCGTCCTCCTCGCCAATCCCATAATAGGTTATGAAATGTCTGCAAGCAGAGCACCAGGGTCAGAGTGTGCCAAACAACCCCCAAACACAGTAACATTTCACAATGCAATCTGGCACGTCCTGCTGTAGGAAACAGCCTAGGATGTTAAGCGGGATTTAATTTAATTTAATTTAATAACATTTATATACCGCCCTTCTCCCTGAGGACTCAGGGCGGTTCACAGGGCAGAATAAAATAACCAATACAAACATTAAAAACAGATTAAACAATTGCCCTAGTTAAAAACAATATGATACAACGCTAAAAACCCCCAGAAAAATTAAAAAACAAAAAATAAAACAACCCCAACACTCCCCCTCAGGCTAGGCCGGCTTGTACAAACAAAAATGTCTTGAGATCGCGGCGAAAGGAGCGAAGATCGGGCGCCATCCGGAGCTCTACCGGTAGCTGATTCCACAGCTCCGGAGCGCCCACAGAGAAGGATCTCCCCCTGGGGGCCACCAATCGACATTCTCTGATCGGTGGCACCCTGAGGAGGCCCTCTCTGTGGGAACGCACAGGGCGCAGGGAGCTTGATGCCGGCAGCAGATGTTCCCTGAGGTACTCCGGCCCCATGCCATGGAGTGCTTTGAATACCGTTACCAGTACCTTGAATCTCACCCGGAAGACAACTGGCAACCAATGCAGCTCACGGAGCAGAGGTGTAACGTGGGAGTATCGGGAGACTCCCAACACCACTCTCGCGGCTGCATTCTGTACCAGTTGGAGCTTCCGAGTGGTCCTCAAGGGCAGCCCCATGTAGAGAGCGTTGCAGTAGTCCAGACGAGAGGACACGAGCGCATGAGTGACCGTGCACAGATCATCCCGGCTAAGATAGGGCCGCAACTGACGCACCAGGCGAACCTGTGCAAAGGCCCCCCTAGTCACGGCTCCTATATGATCTTCCAAGGTGAGCCGTGAATCTAGGAGGACCCCCAAGTTGCGAGCCCTATCTACGGGGGGTAATAATTCACCCCCCATAGTTAGAGGTGGAATGTCCGAATAAACCCGGGATGAAGATATGCAAAGCCACTCAGTCTTGTCGGGGTTGAGCTGGAGTCTGTTCCTCCCCATCCAGACCCGAACCGCCTCCAGGCAACGGGACATCACGTCGAGGGCATCACTGGGGTGGTTTGGGGTCGAAAAGAAAAGTTGGGTATCATCAGCGTACTGATGATACCCAACTCCAAAGCCACGAATGATCTCACCCAGCGGCTTCATATAGATGTTGAACAGGAGAGGCGAGAGGACCGACCCCTGAGGAACTCCACAAATGAGAGACCTCGCGGTCGACCTCTGCCCCCCTGCCAACACCGACTGCGAACGTCCCAAGAGATAGGAGGAGAACCACCGTAAAACTGTGCCTCCCACTCCCAATCCCCTGAGACGCCGCAGCAAGATACCATGGTCGATGGTATCGAAAGCCGCCGAGAGGTCTAATAGGACTAGGACAGAGGAATGCCCCCTGTCCCGAGCCCTCCAGAGATCATTCACCAGCGCGACCAATGCCGTCTCCGTGCTGTGCCCGGGCCTGAAACCCGATTGGTACGGGTCTAGATAATCCGCTTCATCCAGGACCAGAGGGAGCTGATGCGCCACCACACTCTCAACAACCTTCGCAAGAAAGCGAAGGTTGGAGACAGGACGAAAGTTATTCAATACAGCAGGGTCCAGGGCAGGCTTCTTGAGGAGAGGCCTCACCACCGCCTCCTTCAAGACGGCGGGGAAGATACCCTCACTCAAAGAAGCCGATATAACTGCCTGGAACCAGCTGCGTGTCCTCTCCCGGGCTGCATAAACCAGCCAGGAAGGGCACGGGTCCAATAAACATGTGGTGGTGCTCAGCCTCCCCATGATCCTGTCCACTTCCTCCGGAGTCACAGAATCAAACTCCTCCCAGATGATATCGACAAGACCACCCGTGTCCTGATCGTCAGACTCTGCCCAGTCAGAGTCCAGACCGGTCCGAATCCGAGCGATTTTGTCCGACAGATGTTGGTTAAACTCCTCGGCACGGCCCTGCAAGGGATCCTCCCTCACCTCCTGATTTAGGAGGGAGCGAGTCACCCTAAACAGGGCGGCTGGGCGATTATCTGCGGACGCGATAAGGGTGGCGAAGTGGTTAGACCTCGCCTCCCTTATCGCAGCGAGATAAGACCTAATGTAGGCTCTTAGTCGCAATCGGTCGGATTCGGATCGGCTGGACCTCCAACCGCTCTCTAGGCCCCGTCTCCGACGCTTCATCTCCCGAAGCTCCGCAGAGAACCATGGAGCTCGACGGGATCTGCACCGGGTCAGGGGCTGCAGGGGTACAACTCGATCAAGAGCCTCAGTGGCCGTCCTTTCCCAGGCTTCCACTAAGGCATCTGCCGAGCTGTGAGCAAGGGAGGCAGGTGGGGACCCCAGAGCTGTCTGGAACCTCTGGGGATCCATTAAGCGTCTGGGGCGGTACCATTTAATTGGTTCCAAACACCCACGGCGGGGGGTGGCAAAACGGAAGACCAGTCGCAGGAGATGATGATCGGTCCATGACAGGGGCATAATAATTGGAGAGCCCCCACCAAGATCATCTAACCACTGTCCAGATAAAAAAACTAGGTCAAGGGTGTGGCCTCCCTCATGAGTCGGTCCCGAAATTACCTGCGTCAGGTCCATGGCCGTCATGGAAGCCATGAACTCCCGGGCCAACTCAGATGATCCTCCCAGCGATGGTAGGTTGAAATCCCCCAAAACTATAAGTTTCGGGAACTCAACCACCAGCGCAGAGAGGACATCGAGCAGCTCAGGCAGGGCTGCTGCTGCATGACTAGGCGAAAGGTACACCAGCAGCAAGCCCAACTGCGCACCAGGGCCGCATCTCAAAAAGAGAGACTCACACCCGACTATCTGAGGAACAGTGGCCTCCCGCGGACACAAGGTCTCCCTCATAACAACAGCCACACCCCCACCCCTACCCTGAGCCCGAGGCCGGTGCAGCACCCGGAAACCTGGTGGGCAAAGATCAACCAGAGGAATCCCGCCCTCTGGGCCCAACCAAGTCTCCGTGATGCACGCCAGGTCCGCCTGCTCACCCTCGACCAGATCACGAACGAGAGGAGCCTTATTAGCGACGGACCTGGCGTTCAAATACACCAGCCGGAGCTCAGGGGGCTGCACACCCTCACTCCCGGGACCTTGGGGTAGAGCCAGAGGGTCGGAGTGCCTCACCGCTTGTAAGTAGCGGAGAGGCCTTCCCTGAGATCGATACGGCCCTCTGCTCCTCCATCTGCTGCCATTCCCTGATGTCGTGGGAATAGGTAGCCCCACGACCAGCCCTGGAGCCCCGGAGGTGACCGACCCCCGCTCCTCCCCCCAGCGATCTCCATCGGCCCTAGCCAGAACAGCGGTAGTTGGATAGCCCCCCTTATCCAAACAACCAAAAGAACCCTCCCGCTTCCCTAACCCCCTAAAAAATTTTGAAAGAAAAATAATCAGGGGCCTCTTATTAGGTCTACGACGAAGGCCCCTACCCGTGCCCAGCCAACTCTCAGGGTCCCAATAAATGGGCCCTTCCTCGAGGTTATAATCGGCTGGCAAGGCGGGTCGCACCCAGGAGGGGGGAGCACCCCTGAGGGCGCATAAGTCCGTGGACGAATATTTAAAGGAAGGCATAAATAGCAGTCCGAATCGTAGGCAGTCCATAGATGATAGTCCATGAGGAGGATCTATTCGGAGAGGGAGTCCCAGGCCTCCGTCCAGTCGCTGCCACTCAGCTGGATAAGCCCCCCGGGCAGGCCTACCACCGTCCTCTCACTACGGTTACAGAGCCAATTCTCGGGGGGGGGGGATGGAAGTCTGGAGCAACCCCACTGGGTATGGCCTGCCCCATAGAGCTCTCACCTCTAGGGGCAGGAGATGTAAATTCGGCCATCCTCTCACAATGGCCCATACCCAGAATTCTCTGTCCTTTGGGGTATAAGGGGCAATGCGATATCCGTACCAGGAAGCTGGAACATAAGTCTCCAAACTTGGCAGCTTATAAGACTTGCAGACTTCAACTCCCAGAATTCCTTAGAGAGCTGGGGAATTCTGGGCGTTGAAGTCCACAAGTCTTAAAAAGTTGCCAAGTTTGGAGACTCTTTCTCAAAACGTAGGCTCCTCTCCCTGGCACAGATACCACGCTAACACAGGCCAAACTGGGAGCTGAAGTTTTAAAGTGGCTTGAGTTTAGAGACCCACTGCTGTATTAGAGGAAGGGAAATAAAACCAGAGTTCCACACGGAAGACTTGTCAAATTCCTTTGCTCCTTTTGGATCTGTTTTCAGACTCCATGAAAGCAAGCAGGAAGAACCGCATGTCTTGTTGGAGTGTGATGCAGGTCTCCTGGACTCCTTGCGAAAACATCTGAAGCTCTATAAGATCCGCAGGAAATTAGACCTCTCGCCCTGTCCTGAACTCTCTTTGTGGGCTGTCATTCCGAAGGAACCGTCGGAGGCTTCTCCTAAGCAAAAGGCTGATCAAGCTGTGGTTCTGACTGCAGATCCCAGAGTGAAGATTATGGGTTGGAGGCTGGTCATCCGCAAAGACGTAAACCCTCTGGAGATCTTCCCCGGATGCCAGCTTGGAGAGCTAAAGGATTACCATCGGCATAGGTATCAACAAGGTAAAAGTGCCCTTAAGAGTCGTCGCAAGAAGCCGAAAGGCAGTGTGGAAAGTGGGTGGTGATGGGTTCGGGAGTGGAATTGGGGAAGTGCAACATGGAACTTGGAATGATAGAGCTGGAAGGGACCTTGGAGGTCTTCTAGTCCAACCCCCTGCTGAAGCAGGGGACCCCATGCCATTTCAGACACGTGAATGTCCGGTCTCTTCTTAAAAACCAGACACTGCTGTGGAATGTCTGTTTTTAGGATTTTAAAGTTTTTGAATTTTGTGTTTTGTATATATCTCCATCTGAAAAAAAGGAGGCTGCTGGCTACATATTAAAACTGCTGAGGTTGAGAAACATTGCCTTAAGAGAAATTTTGTCAGATTGTCAGAGTCCCAAACCCAAGATTAGTGTTGAGAAACCTTAGATTCACAAGTTTCTCCTACTTTCCCCACAATAACAACCTGGTGAGGTGGGCTGGGCTGAGAAAGAATGACCGGTACCAAGTCACCCAGCTTTCATGCCTAAGGTGAGACTAGAACTCCCCATCGGCTGGTGATTGGCCCAAAGCCACCCTGTCAGCTTTCATTCCTAAGGCTGGGCTAGAACTGACCGTCTCCTGATGATTGGCTGAAGGTCACCTAGCAAGCTTTCATACTTAAGGCAGGACTGGAACTCACCGTCTCCTGGCAATTGGCTCCAAATCACATAGCCGGCTTTCATACCTAAGGCAGAGCTAGAACTCATCATCTCCTGGTGATTATCCCAAAGTCACCCAGCTGGCTTCCATACCTAAGGCGGGATTAGAACTTCCAGTGTCGCAGTGATTGGCTCAAAGTCACCCAGCTGGCTTTTGTGCCTAAGGCAGGTCTATAACTCTCCATCTCCTGGTTTTATGCTGCAATGCTAGATGGCGCCTAGATGCCCTAACATTTTCTCTGTAGAAATACTGTATGCTGAATGGATCCATTGAATCCAATCAGTTGATCAGTAGAAGAAGCACTAGAAACAGAATTTCTAACTCTAATATTATTGTAAGGTTCCATTAATCAAAACTTGTAAGTCTCAAAGTATGTTTCTCCTTCGTCCCTCCCCACAAACTTGAGAGGGTCCCTTCTGAGCTGTTTGGTATGCCCCTTTGCCTTCTGCGAGCTCAGCAGCATTTTATCTGACCCCTGCCTCATTTGTGGCTCTTCCTCCTGCCTCCCAAGGTCTTCCTCACATACAGGTTACTCCTTGACTTTATGACCACAATTGAGTCCAAAATCTCTGTTGCTAAGTTAGACAGTTGTTAAGCGAATTTTACTCGGCTTTAACCATCTTTCTTGCCACAGTTGTTAAATGAATCACTGTGGTTGTTAAGTTAGTCACAAGGTTGTTAAGTGAATCTGGCTTCTCCTTTGGCTTGGCTTGTTAGAAAGGGGATCACAAAAGGGGATCATGTGACCCCGGGATGTGCAGCTGTCATAAATATGTGTCAGTTGCCAAGCGTCTGAATTTTGATCATGTGACCGTGAGGATGCTGCAAAGTTGGTGAGTGTGAAAAATGGTTATGTCACTTTTTTCAGTGCTGCTGCAACTTTGAACTGTCACTAAACAAGTTGTAAGTCAAGGAATACTTGAACTGTTATGTCAGTGCAAAGATTTCCTAGCATAGTGTTCACTTCCAATGAAACCCTTTCTACAGAATTGGCTGTCCTGCCGAATTACAATAGTCCAAAAATTCAATCAGACCGATTTGTTTTCTTCCAGGTATCCCTGAAGGCATGAAAGATATCCCATATGGAACCGCTTTGCCCTTGGAATCCAACCTGGTTTATCTGAATGGTGTAAGCTTCACTAAAGGCTGTTATATTGGTCAGGAATTGACGGCCAGGACTCACCACATGGGCGTCATCCGGAAACGTCTCCTGCCCATACAGCTCTGGCCGCTGATGCCTTTTGAGAGCCTTACTGAAGGTACTGAAATTGTGACCGAGTCGGGGAAGTCAGCTGGAAAATTCCGTGCGGGTGAGAATGAATTTGGAATCGCCTTGCTGCGTTTGGCGACCACAAAGGGCCCACTGCGGCTCAAACTTGCCGACGATTCGCAAGTGACAGTCACGGCATCCATTCCTAAATGGTGGCCTCAACCTGCCAATAAATAGTGTGATCTTCTGCTGAATATGACTTGCCTTGAAATTTATTCTCTTTAGATGCTTCTTTTCACAATTCTGAAAGTGGCTTTGAAAGGAAGAATCCTTCATGATTGTGCCTAGTTTGACATTGATGGAAAACTTTGACATTTTAGGCCCTTATTATTTATTCTCTGACATTCATATTATTGTAGCTTTGTCTGATTCTTCCTCTCTCATCCCCCCTTCTCTTCTTTCCAGAGAAACAAAACCTAACAATCAAAGGAAAGAATTAAACTCCTGCAAGTTTTCCCCAAGTTGGCTGATTCTAGATTTATTATCTTAAGTCTCTATTTGTTGACATTGTCTGTTATAACCAGGGCTTTTTTTTCATCATAGAATGTCCAAAATGGAGTTCCGCCACCTTTTTTTGGATGGAACCTTGTAGGGTAGGCAAGGTGGGTTGTATGATGTGTGTGAGTTCCGGCACCTTTTTTTTTTTTTTACAAAAAAAGCACTGGTTATAACAGGGGTCTTCAAACTTGGCCCTTTTATGACTTGTGGACTTCAACTCCCAGAATTCCTCAGCCAGGCACACTGGCTGAGGAATTCTGGGAGTTGAAGTCCACAAGTCATAAAAGGGCCAAGTTTGAAGACCCCTGGGTTATAACAATCAATGTGGTTCTTCCCATGAGATTCCTTGACACTTTAACCCAGTATTTCTCCAAATTGACAACTTTAAATGATATGGACTTCAACTCCCAGAATTCCCCAGCCACCACAGTTGCCAAGTTGAAGAAACAATTGACTTAGATTCTTCATTTCCATCGCATATTTTTTTTGAATCAGGAAAATATTACAGGTAGTGCTCAGCTTACGACCATTTATTTAGCGACCATTCAAAGTTGCAAAGGCATTGAAAAAAGTGAATTATGACAGGACCTCATACTTACAACCATTGCAGCATCCCCATAGTCATATGAGCAAAATCCGGGTGCATTATTTGCAACAATTGCCGTGTCCTGGGATCACTTGATTGTCATTTGCAAACTGCAAAAATGGTAAAGAATTTTAAACCTCAGAGAAAATACTACTGTACAGGCACTATTCTTTTGAATCTGGGTTAATATTAACTATGACTTCAATCATCCAAAATCATTATTTTCCCCACTATTCTGTCCTGCCTTTTGCCAGATTTTGGGGTGGGTGGGGAGAATGATAGCTGAATACAGGCAGTCCTTGACTTAAGACCACTTATTGGGACCAAAATTTCATTTCCAAAGCAAGGCAATCACTAACTGAGTTGCGCACGATGCTTTGCCACAGTTTTTAAGTGAATCATGAGGTTAAATGAATCTGGCTTCCCCCACCGATTTCGCTTCTCGGAAGCCGGCTGGGAAGGTCACAAATGGCGGATCACATGACCCTCGGATGCTGCAACAGTCATAAGTAATGCCAGATGCCAAACGACAGAATTTTGATCATGTAACCATGGGGATGCTGCAACGGTTGTAAGTGTGAGGCGGAGTCATTACAGGTAGTCTTTGACTTGCAACCATTCTTTTAGTGACGATTCAAAGTTACAACGGCCCTGAAAAAAAGTGACTTATGACCGTGTTTCACACTTACGACCTTTGCAGCATCCCTACAGTCACGTCATCAAAATTCAGATGCTTGGCAACTGGTTCATACTTATGACAGTTGCAGCATCCTCTGGTCATGTCGTCCCCTTTTGTGACCTTCTGAAAAGCAAAGTCAACGGGGAAACCAGATTCACTCAACAACCATGTGACTACCTTAACAACTGCAGGGATTCACTTAACAACGGTGGCAAGAAAAGCCATAAAACGGGTCAAAGCTCACTTAACTGTGTGGCTTAACAATGGAAATTTTGGCCTCAAATGCGGTTGTTGGCTGCCAGCTACTTTGAAGTCCATTTTTCCAGGGCTGTTTTAAGTTTGAATGGCCGCTAAGCAAATGGTCGTAAATCGAGGAGTATTCTGTGTGAAAAACAGCATTTAGGATTCGGGTGTGGCTGTAAACAAAGCCAGGAATAAGCATCATTACATTTTCTATCTTACCAGTAAGCATTGTTTCAGCTTTTGTGACTTAATTTTATGAGTTAACCCAGTGTTTTTCAACCTTCTGCTTGTAGTACTCCCTAACTTGTTTTTCTCATAGGGGGGAAGGGGGAGGGGAATTAAGAGACATCTTCTAAATCTGTAAGCTGTTGATTTGGTGTATGGCCCAAATCAGAATATTAGAATGTCAGAATATTCATTTATTTGTAAATCAATAATGGAACAAGTGATAAATCATGATCATAACCATAAAAATATAATTATCATAAATTATAATGTAGAACATTCCTTGATAGGTCCTAAGATACTAAATATGCAATCAACACAAATCATAACATACAAACAGCAAAGTGATAGTCACAAGATGCTAAAGGAATAAGCAATAGGAAAGATGCAATGGATAATAGCAATACAGCCCTACTACATGATTTGATATACTAGGCCAGGGATCCCCAACCCCAGGTTCGTCAACCGGTGCCGGGCTTTGGGATGCCAGCAACCAGTCTGCACAAACAAGGAAAGCCCCATCCACAAAATGCAAGCATTACACAAACCCCCACCCCCACACACTCCTAGGCAGTTTTACACAACCGCCCTGACACGTGTTGAGTTACACGCGTGTATGTGAACAGCAAGAATGAGGGAGACTTTGGCAGTGTTGGTCTTCCACCTCATGGTAACCCAGAAGTATTTGAGATGGTCTATTAACTCATTCTCAAGGGACGCGGTAGCTCAGTGGGTTAGGACGCTGAGCTTGTCGATCAGAAGGTCGGCAGTTTGGCGGGTCAAATCCCGAGTGCCGCGTAACAGAGTGAGCGCCTGTTACGCGTCCCAGCTTCTGCCAACCTAACAGTTCGAAAGCACGTCAAAATGCAAGTAGAAAAATAGGGACCACTACGGTGGGAAGGTAACAGCGTTCCGTGCGCCTTTGGCGTCTAGTCATGCCAGCCACATGACCACGGAGTCGTCCTCGGACAAGCGCCGGCTCTTCGGCTTTGAAACGGAGATGAGCACTGGCCCCTAGAGTCGGAAACGACTAGCACGCGTGTGCGGGGGAACCTTTACCTTTTTATTAACTCAATAAAAATAATAATAAACCCCAAAGAGGGTTTATTGCCCGCTTCCATTGCCTGCCCATTCTCCAGACTAAAACTCCCAGCTTCCTCAGCCCCCAGGTTCCGCCCCCACATCCATTAGGGCCGCACGCTTGATGACGGCGCTTGCGCAGTTTCCGCCCCCTTTTCCCCGGTGCACACAGAGGGTGGGAATCAAGTGGCGGTTGCCGCCAATGGAAGGTGCCGGGTGGCCCCGTCAATCAAAAGCGCTCCGGCAGGATTCTGCCTTTAAGGCAGGGGACAGAGACACATACAGAGAGGCCAGGGCAAATCTCAGAAGAGGCATTAGGATGGCAAAACAACAATATAAACATAAGGTGGAGAACCACCTAGCAGACAACAATCCGAAGCAAGTGTGGCAGGGACACACTCATTGTACACATACGTTTGTGTATCATCCGACCCATCTACTGCGATAATTAAGTTCGCAGATGATACCACCGTAGTGGGTCTTATTACAGGTGGAGATGAGACAGCGTACAGGGGGGAAGTACAAAAACTATCCATTTGGTGTTCGGAGAACAACTTGCACCTGAACATTGGCAAGACAAAAGAGATGGTGCTAGACTTCCGGAGGAAAAGAGAAGAACTTGCCCTACTTTACATCGGGGGGTGATGGTGGGCTGTGTGGAGAGAGTTTCCTCCTTTAAATTCCTGGGAGTCAACTATGGTGCTGGAGAAGACTCCTGCGAGTCCCTTGGACTGCAAGGCGATCAAACCGGTCATTCCTAGAGGAGATCCACCCTGACTGCTCTTTAGAAGGCCAGATCCTGAAGCTGAAACTCAAATACTTTGGCCACCTAATGAGAAGGAAGGACTCACTGGAGAAGAGCCTAATGCTGGGAAAGGTTGAGGGCAAGAGAAGAAGGGGACGACAGAGAATGAGGTGGCTGGATGGAGTCCCTGAAGCAGTAGGCATGAGTCTAAATGGACTCCAGAAGATGGTAGAGGACAGGAAGGCCTGGAGGAACGTCGTCCATGGGGTCGCAATGGGTCAGACACGACTTCGCAACTAACAACAACAACCTCTGTGAAGATCTTACCTGGAAAGTCAATACAACTCAGGTGGCCAGAAAGGCCCAACAGAGACTCCACTTTCTCAGGGTCTTGCAGAAGAGCAGGGTAGAACAACGGCTAATGACCCTCTTTTACCGGTTTACTATAGAGCAGGGGTGTCAAACTCAATTTCATTGAGGGCCGCATCAGCATTGTGGTTGCCCTCAAGGGGCCGGGTGGGTGTGGCCAGGGTGGGTGTGGCCTACTGGGTGGGCGTGGCTAGAGTTCATATGGCCTACTGGGTGGGCATGGACAGCTCTACATCGTTCGCATCAAGGGTGCCTATGGGGGCCTGGGCAGGAGTGGGACAGATCTGAGGGTCTCTGGCAGAAGGAGGGTCTCTGGGCCAGGGCCAAGGCAGTGGGGGCCGTTCCCTCACTGTTTCCAGGATGGCTTCGTGGGCCACATGAAACCACTTCGCGGGCCGGATCTGGCCCCCGGGCCTTGTGTTTGACATGTCTGCTATAGAGAGCGTCCTCTCGCACTGTATTGTGGTTTGGTATGCTGGCCTGACACCTGCGGATAGGAAGGCATTACAGAGGGTGGTGAGCACAGCACAAAACATCACGGGCTGTCCCCTGACACCACTGGATGAGCTCGCCAGGGCCCACTGCCTTGGAAGAGTGAGGAAAATTCTCAGGGACGACTCACACCCTGGTTGGTACCTCTTTACTCTCCTACCAGGAGATACAGGAGTATAGCCAGCCATACCAACAGGCTGAAGAACAGCTTCTATCCATGGGCTGTCAGGTGTCTGAATGGGAAATAATTTTATAATTTTATGTATGATAATAATAATAATAATAATTTAATTTCTATACTGCCCTTCTCCCGAAGGACTTGCGAGGCCGGAATGATTGACTTGCGAGTCCGGTGTGTTGTGCAATTAGCTCACATGGTGTAACAAGATGATGGGTTTGTTGTCACTGCGAGTTGTGGTGGGGGGGGGGCACGAAGGGAGGCTCAGCCAATCTCAATGTATATATGGCTGTACTTTGACAATAAAGGTTCATTCATTCATTTCCCCTCCCATCTCCCTGCAAATCCGTCGGACTCCAAATCCCATTATCCCCAGACAGCACTCCTGAAGGGTCAGTGCAGCTGCACTTAAGTGACCTCTCCTCTGCTGGCAGGGTCTCTGTTGCTCCCCCACCCCCTTTTATTTGCTGGACTACGGGTCCAACTATCCCCAACACAGCATTGCTCGCCAGATGTGCTTAATCAAGACCTTCCCTGGCTTAGTTGGACTGCAGGTCCCATTATCCGCAGCCAGCAAGTACTGCTGCATCCTTGGTTCCTGCAAATGCTGTAAGGCAGGGGTGTCAAACTCAATTTCATTGACGGCCACATCAGCATTGTGGTTGCCCTCGGGGGGGCCGGGTGGGTGTGGCCAGGGTGGGAGTGGCCTACTGGGTGGGCGTGGCTAGAGTGCGTATGGCCTACTGGGTGGGCGTGGCCAGCTCTACCTCGTTGGCATCAAGGGTGCCTATGGGGGCCTGGGCAGGAGTGGGACAGATCTGGGGGTCTCTGGCAGGAGGAGGGTCTCTGGGCCAGGGCCAAGGCAGTGGGGGCCGTTCCCTCACTGTTTCCAGGGTGGCTTCGCAGGCCACATGAAACCACTTCGCGGGCCAGATCCGGCCCCCGGGCCTTGTCTTTGACATGTCTGCTGTAAGGGATCCTCCTGTCTGCTGGTGGGGCCGCTATTGCTGCCCTATCCCCTTTTTTTGCTCCTGGATTACAGGTCCCATCATTCCCAGCGCAGCAGAGTTCTCGTGATGTGCTAATCCAGATCTCCCACCATGCCTTCTGTTCAGTTGCCGGTCCCATTACTTCCTGCTGTTACCCAAGGCTTCGAACTATGATTCCCGTCACCCTCCATGAGACAGGCTAGTCATCAAACTTCAATTCCCATACCTGGAATCCTGTATGACACACCTGGAAAGCAGCAATTTAGACCTGGGGGGGGGCCTTGAGTAATGCTCAGACTCATATGTGACCCCGGGACACCCCAAAATTGTTACCACTATGATTGCTTTTAGCGTGTAAAGGAGAAATCACTTGTAATTACGAGTAATCCTCAGCTTACGACTACAAATTTCCACTGCTGAGCAAGACAGTTGTTCAGTTTTGCCGCATTTTCCGACATTTCTTGTCAAAGTTGTTAAGTGAATTGCTGCAGTTGTTAACTTAGCAACACGGCTGTTAAGTTAATCCGGCTTCCCCTTCTGACTTTGCTTGTCAAGAGTCACAATAGGGGATCACATGACCCCGGCACGCTGCAACTGTCATAAATACGAGTCAGTTGCCAATCGTGTGAATTTTGGTCATGTGACCATGGGGAGGCTGCAACGGTTGTAAGTGCGGAAAACGGCCATAAGTCACTTTTTTTCAATGCCTTTGCAACTTTGAATGGTCACTAAAGGAATGGTTTTAGGTCAAGAACTTTCCAATTTTTTTTTTAATTCCACGAATATTCCTTGGCCCTGGGATTTCCTGATGGTCTCCCATCCAGCCTACTTCCAAGGCCAAACAAGCTTGGCCAGTTATTACCATTTACTAACAGGCAGCAAACTTGAGTTATGCATCTGGAAATAATTAATATGATTTATATTCCGTGCACAGCAGGGCCAAAATCTGCAAACTTCTAGATTAGTCTGGCTCATGCTTAGCAGATTTCTCCATTCAGCTTTGGGTTCTCATTTTACATTTCTTGATGAAAATTCTGGTGCAATTATTTTTTATTTAAAAAAGAGATCCAAATGAGGTCTTTTGTTTGCAAGCATCCTGAACCTTCTTGTTACAGGTAATCTTTGACTTATAAACGTTCGTTTTGTGACTGAAGTTACAACAGCAGTGAAAAAAGTGACATAACCATTTTTTACATGAATGTTGCGGCAAAATTCGGACACTTGGCAATTGACTCATAGTTATGACGGTCACAGCGCCCCAGGGTCACATGATCCCCTTTTGCGACCTTCTGACAAGCAAAGTCAATGGGGGAAGCCAGATTCGCTTAACCAACAACTGCGGTGTTTCTCTTAACTGTGGCAAGTAAGGTTATAAAAATGGAGCAGAACTGATTTAGCAATGGAAATTTTGGGCTCATGTGGTAGTACGTCAAGGACTAATCTGCACTTCTTAATTCCTTTTTCCTACTTTCAACAAAATGTAGTTAAACCGAGCACTCTCTCAGCTAATTCAAGTAATCTTTAGCAGTACCGTACGGTTGCAAAGTACGGTTTAGCGGTAGGTAATGTTACCTGCCAGAGGGTGCAAGCGTTAGAGTTTGTTATTTGATACAGAGCAAATTAAAAAAAAAAAAAGGCTACCGCTCTATCGTTATTTAAGAGTTATTTTGAGCAAGCAAGTTTGTTGAGTTCATCAGAAGTCTTCAGGCTAAATAAGGAATCTCAAAAATGGTAAGGAGAGAAGTCAGGATTGGTTGAAGGTGTGGCTGTATTCTCACATAACTTTAACCCGGTAATTCTCAATCTTTGCATCCCTTAGATGTGTGGACTTGGGCTCCCAGTATCCCCCAGTCTGCATGAAAAATCAGCTTTTTCAATTAGTTGTTTCATGAAGTATTCATGAACGTGATCAATCCTTGTGTTGAATTTCCAAATTACCAAAATTGCTATACAGGTAGTCCTTGATTTAGGTTTTTTTTTAGTTTATTTATCAAATTTATTTGCCGAATCTCATGGTTCCAAGGTGACCGCGAGCATTTTCCTCCTAGATTAGATTAGATAACCTTTATTGGCATTTTTTTTTACTGTGGGCACAACGGCACAGATTAAAAATGAAATTTAGTTGCTTGCTTATGTAGTCCTTGACTTACAACCATTCGTTTAGTGACCATTCAATGTTACAAAGACATTAAAAAAGGGACTTATGATCATTTTTCACACTTATGACCGTTGCGGCATTCCCATGGGTCACGTGATCAAAATTCAGATGCTCGGCAACTGGCTCAGGCTTATGATGGTTGCAGTGTCCTGCAGTCACATGATCCCCCTTTTGTGGCCTGACAAGCAAAGCCAATGGTGAAGCCGATTCATTTAACAACTGTTTTGCTGCCTTAACAACTGCAGTGATTCACTTAACAGCTGTGGCAAAAAAGGTCATAAAATGGGGCAAAATTCACTTAACAACTGTCTTCCTTAGCAAAAAAATTTGGGCTCATTGTGGTCAGATAGTCCTCAACTTACAACCATTAGTAGTTATGTTGGCACTGAAAAAAGTGACTTGCGACTGGTCCTCATGCTTACGAATGTCGCACCATCCCTGTAGTCAAGTGGTGAGAATTTGAGCGCTTGGCAACTGGCATACATTTAACAATGTTTTCAGTGTCCAAGGGTCTTGTGACCATCATTTGCAACCTTCCCATTCAGCTTCTGACAAAGTGAAGAGGGGAAGCCAGATTCACTTAGTGATGACAGTGATTTGTTCAATGACTGTGGCAAAAGCAATAAAATCAGACATGACTCTCTTGACCGCTCGATTAGTGACAGAAGTTCGTGGTCATAAGTTATAAGTTAAGGATTATTGAGTTTTCTTTCCTTCTGATTATGTAGAACGTCATCAGCAAAGTTGATGCCAGCTTCTCTTAATATTGAGGGGAAAAGTACACGTAGTCCTTGACTTACGACCACAGTTTAGACCTAACTTTTTCTTGCGAAGCAAGACAGTTTTTATGTGACTTGTGCCCAAATTTACAACCCTTTTTCCCATGGTTGCTGAATCACCACTCTTGTTTTTTAAGAAAAAAAAGGTCTTAAAAACACTTTTAGTCCCCAAATTTTCAAGCTGTATGTATATATTAATTCCAAATAGATTTTATGGGTTTCACCTTTTCCCCCAAGTAATTAATTCACTGCTTTTCTTTTGCGAGGGAATGGGGTGGAAATTCCCTTTCCCTCTTTCATCAGGGGGAGTGCTTTGGGCAGAATTTCAGGAAGAGGTCTCAAAATCATAAAGAAAGGATCAGGTCTCACTCATCTATGTTGCTGTAAAGTTGCTTGGTAGTGCTTGCTGACTTCCATTGTCAGCAGCTAGTCTTTACTCTGCCAGTTTGGAGAGCTTCCTCGGATCAAACGGGAGGGCTGCGACACCCCCCCCCCCAGCTGTTAAGAAATTTGTTGTGCAGAGGTCTCCTTGTGCTACCAAAGAGTTGCACAGACAAGGAATGGTACTGAGAGTAGTAAAAGTCACACAAGAATACACTGAGTTATAAAAACAAAAAGTAGTTTACTTTTGAGGTGGTGTAAGAACAAAAATGCACAGTCAAAAATAAACAGTCCAGGTCATAAACAATAGCAACAGTTCAAAGAGTAATCCAAATACAAAGTCTTCTTACCGGTCCAGAGGTCAATACACAGTTCAGGTTACAACAGTAGTAAACCAACAGCAGAGCAAAAACAGCAAAATCCAAATACAAAGTCTTCTTACCGGTCCAGAGGTCAATACACAGTTCAGGTTACAACAGTAGTAAACCAACAGCAGAGCAAAAACAGCAAAATCCAAATACAAAGTCTTCTTACCGGTCCAGAGGTCAATACACAGTTCAGGTTACAACAGTAGTAAACCAACAGCAGAGCAAAAACAGTAACAGTAGAGAGCAGTGAATTCAGAGAGAGAGAAACTATGTTCCTAGCTTCCTCTTATGGCCATGAGAACACTTACACACCCATTGGCCAATTAACTTCTTAAAGACATAGCATTATGGTTAATATATTTTCAACCCAACATTGTAGGCTAACACCATATGCCTAACATTCTCCCCTTTGGGTAGAATAATATATAACTCTTACAATCTTATGCACATTCTTTCACAATTAGCATTGTGTTTCACAGCACTTTGTACCTTCGTAAAATGGTCTGCAATATTTACATCAGATGGGCAATACTCTAGCTGTATTAATCTTTTACACATTGTCTGACATTTAAATAACGAAGATCAGTATGTTTAGATCTTGTTCTTACTGCAGCATTATTAGCCATCTTTATCGCAGCTTGATTGTCCTCATATACAATAAATGGATCATTTGCATTTAAACCCATATCTAACAATAATTGTTTGTACACTAGCAGTTCTGTACATAACACTGATAAACATGAAAATTCAGCTTCCATTGTAGATAAGCTTATGTGTTTTTGTCTAATAGACTTCCATCCAATCAAAGAATCACCCAACATTATAGCCAACCCTGAAGTAGATTTACGAGTGCTTGTATCAGAGGCAAAACTCGCATCTGCATATGCTGTGAGGATTAACTCACGATTTGGCTCTAAATATAACGAGTAGTGAATAGTCTGCTTCAAATACCTTAATACTCGTTTAGCTGATTGCCAATGTCTAACAGTTGGATTATTGTTGTACCTAGCTAATTGATTTACACAGTAAGAAATATCAGGCCTAGTCCAATTACTCAGATACATAAGACTTCCTATCAAAGATTGGTACATAGTCTTATCAAATACAGGACTCTCAACATTAGTGTCCTTAAAATCCATAGCCATCGGAGTTTTTGCTGGTTTACACATTTCCATATTGTATCTCTTTAATAACTGAGATATTTTACTGGCTTGCGAAATCTTAAAACCCCTATTCGTTTTCACAATATCTAACCCCAAATAGTGGCTTATTTTCCCAAGATTCCTAATTGTGAATTTATTTTCCAATCTTGAAATGATAGTTTGTGCTTCTAACTCAGTTTTTGTTATTATTGCAATATCATCTGTGAATAATAAAAGAAAAGATAATGCTCCGTTGTGTTCTCTTCTAAACAAACAAGGATCAGCATTACTGGCTACAAAACCTAATGCACTTAACTCATTAACTATACATTTGTTCCACTCATAGCCTGATTGTTTCAATCCATAGAGGCTTTTCTTTAATTCCCAACAATCATGGTTTCTATCATTGGTCAATCCTGGTGGTATTCTTAAATAAATAGTATGTTGCAATGGAGCATGTAAATATGCAGTTTCAACATCTACATGATTAACCATATATTGGTTTTTAGCCGCCCATACTAAAGCTGCTCTTAAAGTAGTTGCCCTTAGACTGGGTGCAAACACCTCGTCATAATCCTCAGTAGTTTGGGCAAAACCTTGTGCAACCAAACGTGCCTTATGGGTTATAGTTCCATCTAATCCTTCTTTATCTTATATATCCATTTACAACCTATAGCTTGCTCACCAGGTGGCAGTTTTGCTTTCACATAAACTTTAAGATCCTGCAAAGACTTCAACTCCCTGTTCATTGCAGCTTTCCATGATGCTTGTTCCTTTTCAGGATACATCCTGATCTCATCATAGTTAGAAGGCTCTACACTAACTTGACATATACTTGCTTCATAGCGATCAGGTGGATGTCTGATACGCGTTGAACGCCAAGGAATTACAGGGCTTTGAGTTTCAGACTCCTTTCCTTTCTCTGATTCATCTTTAATCTCCCCTATCTCCTCTTCATCTTTTACAGGAGATGTATTATCATTGCTAGTTACGTTATCAGAGGAGTCCTCAAACACTAGAGGATCAGTATTAACAGTTACTTGCTCTAACCTATCCCAACCAACATGCTCAAGGAATTTTGCACACGCACTGTTATATACATTAGTTGTGCCTCGTTCCCAGAAACGATAGGATCTATGGTTAGATTCGTAACCTACGAAGTATAATTGCCTAGCCCTATGTTGGCCTTTACTCCTGAGTTGTGCAGGAATGTGGACCCAAGCTGGGGTGCCAAACGTGTGCAGGTAATCAAGGTTTGGTCTTCTACCATGCCATATTGTATATGGTATTTTACCAGTAGAAGTATTAACAATTATATTCAGAACATGGTTTGCACATTTTGCTGCCTCCCCCCACAGTCTATCTGTTAAGCCAGAATCTCTTAACATGGTTCTCATCATGGCTTGTAACGTTTGCCCACGTCTCTCAACAAATGCATTATGTTGAGGCCTATATGGGGCTGAACGTTTATGCTCAATGCCAGCTGATTGTAGCATATCAACAAAACGCTTATTTGTAAATTCAGTACCATTATCAGTAATTATGCACTGAACCTTTCTCTTTGTTTTTCTCTCCACAAATTTCAGCCAGTTTGCAAATTGTTGGAAAGTGTCTGCCTTTGACTTAAGCAGATAACAAAAAACATAACGAGAGTAGTGGTCCAATATACTTAAAATATAACATGATACTCCTAAACTTGGTTTCATGGGTCCAATTAAATCAGCAAACACAACTTCCAAAGGAACAGTTGTTTTGAAGCTGTTTATCCTGTTTGCAGGAGTTGCCTTGCTCTTTTCCTGATTACAGGCATTGCAATTCAAATACTTACTACATGGTTTCAGTGTAATTCCTTCTACTAACTCAACTGTTTTACGTAGTGAGTTAAAGTTTACATGCCCTAACCGCCTATGCAATAAATGTATACATTCATCATGTGGCTTCTTGTTCTCACATATTGAGTTAGCTTTAACTGTACTAACCTGGTTACTTGTGAGAACGAATAAACCATTTTTCAAATTAGCAGTTACACAGGTTCCATTCCTCTCAATAGTGCATTGCTCCCCTCTGAATGTTACCACAAACCCAACTTTAACCAATTCCCTTACAGATAACAGGTTGAATCTTAGTTTAGGTATATATAACATAGGTAACTGTTCATCAATGCATGGACAATAGGAATTACCTTCACCAGAGGCCTTCATCCTCCAACCGTTTGCCAGTGAAACATATTTGTTGCTGTTTTTCATATTAATAAACCTCTCTTTCTCTTTAGTAATGCATTGTGAAGCCCCACTATCAACAACCCACAATTCATTATTTCTGAATGTTGATTCACCAGAAATAGCCAAACCAATGCCCTTTTTAGCCTTCCCACTGCTATTCACATTCTGTTTTCTACCCTTCCTACAGAATTTGGCTATATGCCCTCTAGCCCCACAAGAATAACATTTCTTGACAATGTAAGCAGTGGAGAATTGCTGCTCCTCTTGTGGCTGTGTCTCTCTCAGCTGGTCTCTGTCATGCCTTCTTCTGGACTCTTCCAGCAATCTCCCAGTAATATTAGTCAATGTCAGTTCCTCTCTGGTCAGGACTTCCAAAGAAGAAACATACCCATCATAACTCTCATCCAAAGAGGACAAAATGATGTAGACCTGATGCAACTCTGAAAAAATCAGCTCCTTTTCATGAAGCTCTTGAAAAGTTGCCTTCATGTAATTTAAATGGGTCAGCATATCTCCATTCTTCTGCAGACGAGCTCTAAACAGCTTACGTGTAAGATGTATATGTGCACCCACACTGTCTCGAACATAAAGCCTTCGCAAAACACCCCAACACCTAGCAGCAGACTCCTCACCACGAATATGGACAAGCTGCTGGTCATTCAGTGTTAGTCCAATAATGCAAAGAGCTTTCTCATTGCTACGTTTAAAGTTGTCTAACTTCTTTGCATCCTCTTCATCATCTGGATCCCAAGCAGTAGTATCTGGTGGGTTATTTACAACAGTCCATAGTCCTTCCTTGCGCAAAAGCAAGCAGCATTTCGTGGACCAGGAAACATAGTTTGTCCCATCCAACCGGGTTATCCAGGAGATGCCTGACAACAGTTCTTGTGCCATTTTACACCAAAATAGCTAACTCAGCTAGGATACTGTGTGTACTAACTCTCAGTACAGGCCTGGTTCTATAACCAGTGTTAAGAAATTTGTTGTGCAGAGGTCTCCTTGTGCTACCAAAGAGTTGCACAGACAAGGAATGGTACTGAGAGTAGTAAAAGTCACACAAGAATACACTGAGTTATAAAAACAAAAAGTAGTTTACTTTTGAGGTGGTGTAAGAACAAAAATGCACAGTCAAAAATAAACAGTCCAGGTCATAAACAATAGCAACAGTCCAAAGAGTAATCCAAATACAAAGTCTTCTTACCGGTCCAGAGGTCAATACACAGTTCAGGTTACAACAGTAGTAAACCAACAGCAGAGCAAAAACAGTAACAGTAGAGAGCAGTGAATTCAGAGAGAGAGAAACTATGTTCCTAGCTTCCTCTTATGGCCATGAGAACACTTACACACCCATTGGCCAATTAACTTCTTAAAGACATAGCATTATGGTTAATATATTTTCAACCCAACATTGTAGGCTAACACCATATGCCTAACACCAGCAATCAATGAGAGTCCCCTCCTTGCTTGCTGCCTCTACGGAGAGACTTTTGACTCTTTCCAGGATCCCCCAGTAGGGCAAAATCAAATGTAAAAGACAGAGCCCCGTCTTTCTACGTCTGCATTGCCGTGACGTCTGGAAGTGTTGTTAAGCAAACCATGTGGTCGTTAAGCAAATCTGGCTTTTCCCATTGACTTTGCTTGTCAGAAACTGGCTGGGAAGGTCATAAATGCAAGTTGACAAGCAACTAAAATTTGATCACGTGATCGTGGGGATGCTTTGATGGTTGTGACTGTGAGGGAACAGTCATAAGTCACTTTTTTCAGTGCCATTGAACTGTCGCTAAACAAATGGTTGCAAGTCCTGTACAAGTACCTGTATAGGCCTAAAAATATACTTTTATTTGCTGGCTGTTTAGTTATTCTAAAACATTTGCCTAGATCCTTTTTGCACTCTTAGAGTTGGATGAAAATAATCCCTCTTAAATATCTATTACACTGAATATTTCCTTTGAACACTTCCATTAAAACAACAGAGAAAAGTCGTCAAAAGATAAACCACCCTGTAGCAAGATGAAGGATTTTCAATCAAATTAAAACTTTTTTTTTTGAAAAGCACACCTGTGGATAACCTCAACCCTGATCCTCACATGTTTGCTTATGGTGTGTGTCTGTGTGTGTGAGGGGGGAAACATCCCATAACTTGGCAACAGTTTCTGTGTGTGAGTCGTCATGTGTAACAGTATATCAGCGTCCCATAGCAGCAGCTCTGAAGGCAGTTGAAAGAGAGGTGGTTAAGGTATAAAATTATATCAGTCGTCTCAGTGGAGCATTTTAACCCCCCCAGACTGCAGAAGGAAATCAAGTTGCTGCCAAACCTGGGCAGGTAAGTTTAGAGTGAAAGAAAGAAAATGGAGACAGGTGAGCCTTCCCCATAATTGCAAGGAGAGCAGGAAAGAGAATTTTGAGAAATGTCATTTAAAGAGGTTGCATTCTTTTAGCGGCCTTTGTGAAATGTTATTTTATTATAAAGCGCCTGAGAGCAGGACAAGAAGCAACGGATGGAAACTAGTCAAGGAGAGAAGCAACCTGGAACTAAGGAGGAATTTCCTGACAGTGAGAACAATTAACCAGTGGAACTCCTTGCCTCCAGAAGTGGTGAATGCTCCAACACTGGAGGTTTTTAAGAAGAGACTGGACAGCCATTTGCCTGAAATGGTATAGGGTTACCTGCCTGAGCAGGGGGTTGGACTAGATGACCTACAAGGTCCCTTCCAACTTTATATTATTATTATTATTATTATTATTATTATTATTATTATTATTATTATTATTATTATTATTATTATTATTATTTCACCGAAGGGGCTTTGAGGGGTATCTGCAGGGTTTTTTTTTTTAGACCACTTAGGTTTGAGATATCAAATGCATATAATATATTAATTGGAACATCCTCAAACAAAATTAGTTTGATTCAAGTGTCCTGGCCTAATTTTGTTTTGTGAATTGATGTGGCCAGTATGTATCTACAGTCCTTTTGAATTTACCTGAAAGTAAATTTTGTTGAAATAAAATTAGCACTGGGGTCAATTTATTTTAATTTTTGTATATTATGTGTTGTATATAGAGTTTTAATTTCCCTGTACACCGCCCCGAGTCCTTCGGGAGAGGGGCGGTATATAAATCCAAATAATAAATAAATAAATAAATAAATGATATAGTGGGTAATTTCTGAAAAGCAATAGAGTACAATATGAGTAGTTTGGGGTTGAGCTGTGGGGTCCTTGGTGGTCTCTGAGCTTGGTGGTTTTCTTGAAGACATTTTATGAATCAGTTAGGGAACATCATCAGTGCTAGAAGGAAGTGGATTTTTTAGACTGGTGAAAGAGGAAAAATATAGAATAACAGAGTTGGAAGGGACCTTTGGAGGTCTTCTAGTCCAACCCCCTGCTCAAGCAGGAGATACCCTACCATTCCAGACAAATAGCTGTCCGGTCTCTTCTTGTCAAAGCTTCCACTGATGAAGCCCCTCACAACCTCTGAAAGCAAGCTGTTCCATTGGTTGAAAACGTCTCTGACATTGTTAAGTTGTGAAGAGGTTGTTAAGTGAATCACTGCAGTTGTTAAGTGAATCAGCGCAGTTGTTAAGTGAACCTGGCTTCCTCCATTGACTGCTTGTCGGCAGCTGGCCCAAATTTGAGGATGCTGCAACAGTGTGGTTTTCCATTCTGTTGTAATTTCAAACAGTCACTAAACAAATGCTTATAAGTTGAGGACAGCTGTGTTCCAAGGGTAGATGTGGACCACTGTTTAATCATTGTTTCCTTGTGCCAATCACTGCCTGCGTTAGTTCCTATTTGGGCTCAAAGAAAGCGGAGAAAAGAGTGTAACAAATTACAGAGTTTTAAATCAGGGGCATTATGGATGTTTTCCTATGTTTATTTTTCATCACTGTTCTTCTGTAACCAAAGTCAGGAATAAATCAATAGCTTCTTATTATAGCTGTGGCATCTTTTTTGTAGATTAAATTCCTTTAGTGACCGTTCAGAGTTATAACAGCACCGAAAAGTTGAGTTATGACCATTTTCACACTTAAAACCATTGCAAACATCCCCATGGTCAAATGATCAAAATTCACACATTAGGCAACTGACTCATCTTTATGACAGTTGCAGCATCCCAGGGTCACGTGACCCCATTTTGCGATGTTCTGACAAGCACAGTCAACGGAGGAGACCAGATTCGCTGAAAAGCCATGTTACTAACTGAACAACTGCAACTTCACTTAACAACCGTGGCAAGGAAAGGTTGTAACCTGGGGCAAAACTCACTTAACAATTTGTCTTGCTTAGCAATGGAAAATTTCGGCTCAGCTGTGGTCCTAAGTTGAGTAAGTTGCCTGTACTAAACCAAATCACATTACCTTGAAAAATACAGATAACTCCATTATGGCTACAATGAAGACCGCAAATTAGACACCTTTTTTGTGGCGGCTGTTAAATGAACTCATCCGTAATGGGCATTTTTTGTCAGAAGCTGGAAGCAAATGTTGATTTCCAGCAAAAAAAATAAAAAATAAAGCCACGTGACCACAGGATGCCACAAATAGTCATAAATGCCAGTCGGTTGCTGAAGGCCCCAAAGGAGGTCATTTGACCACACTGGGGCGGGGAGGCGGTAGTCATCAGAACTTCAAATCTAGGTCATAAGTAACTTTTAGTCTTTGTCATATGTTTGAATTGCCACTAAGTGAGCAATCGTAAGTTGAGAACTACTTATTCCTATTCAAGTATGTATGGAGAAAATGGAGCGCCAATTTCAAATATATTTCTGTAGAGACTAAAGTGAAATACAGGTTCCATTTACAACAGGTCATTTAGTGGCCATTCAAAGTTACAACAGCACTGAAAAAGGTGACTTGTGACCATTTTTCACACTTAACGACTGTTGCAGCACCTCCACTGGTTATGTGATTTACTTCAGATGCTTGGCAACTGACTCATATTTATGACGGCTGCTCTGTCCTGGGGTCATGTGATCCCCTTTTGCCACCTGACAAAGTCAATGGGAAAGCCAGATTCACTTAATAACGGTGTTACTAACTTAACATCTGCAGTCGTTCACTTAACAACTGTGGCAGGAGAAGTCGTAAAATGGGGCAAAACTCACTTAACAAATTTCTCACTTAGCAAGGAGAAATTTTGGGCTCTGTTGTGGTCCTAAGTTGAGGACTACCTGTATTTTTGCATGGTGTTGTGATTTAAGTCTGTGGGGAATCATCTTTTTTTCTGACTGTTTTCTAGCTTATTGGGGTGTGCCTATGAAATCAGTATTTTTGTGTCTGTAATTGCTCCTCAGGTGAAAGAACAAATATACCTTTTGCTATGGAATATCCCCAATTATCCAATAGCTCGTTGAGATGTGAAGACGGTGGCAGGTTGGGGGCTTCCCTGCAGACACATTCAGACCCATGGTATGAACCACAATCCTTTCAGGGATGACACAAATGGGGGTCCTCTGCTCGTGTACCCACAAACAGACGTACCTGTCCCTTGACATTTTATCTACAAATGTTTTGTCTTTTTTTATGAATCTGCCAAGTTAAGTCTTTTAAGCTCAAATTGGTCACAAATAATACTGTGGAAGAAATGTGAAGAGAGATAGTTTGGTCTAGTGCAGGGGTGTCAAACTCAATTTAATTGAGGGCCACATCAGCATTGCGGTTGCCCTCGGGGGGCCTGGTGGGCGTGGCCAGGGTGGGCGTGGCCTACTGGGTGGGCGTGTCTAGAGTGCATATGGCCTGCTGGGTGGGCGTGGCCAGCTCTACATCGTTGGCATCAAGGGTGCCTATGGGGGCCCGGGAAGGAGTGGGACAGATCTGAGGGTCTCTGGCAGAAGGAGGATCTCTGGGCCAGGGCCAAGGCAGCGGGGGCCGTTCCCTCACTGTTTCCAGGGTGGCTTTGGGGGCCACATGAAACCACTTCGCGGGCCGGATCCGGGCCCCGGGCCTTGTGTTTGACATGTCTGGTCTAGAGGTTAAGGCACCAGACTAGAAAGCGGGTGACGGGGCGTTCTAGTCTCACCTTAGGCATGTATTCCAACTGGGAGACTTTGGGCCAATCACCGGGAGATGGTGAGTTCTAGTCCTGCCTTAGGCATGAAAACCAGCTGGGTAACTTTGGGCCAGTCACCAGGAGACCTGGAGTTCTAGTTCCACCTTAATGATGAAAAGTCAGCTGGGTGACTTTGGGCCAGACTGTCTCTCTCTCCCTCTCTCAGCCCAGCCCACCTCACAGGATTGTTGTGGGGAAAATAGGAAGATGTGTCGGATATGTTCACCGCCTTGAGTTATTTGTAAAAAATGATAATAATACAGTCTGCATGCAAATAAATAAATGACATCATAAGCCAGGTTTATTTTGCACTTGTTTATCCTTGTTTTTAGGACACAGATCAATCTCTCTTACTCTGCCAGCGGTCCTGATATGTTCGCCTTAGTGACCAGCATCTTACAGGAGCCCAACGAACCAGAAGCTATTACAGACTGGTATAGTGGTGGCGTCATTTCTTTTTTTTTCTTTCCCCCAAATATTTTGTTAAAACTACCGGTGTATTTCCTGAGGCCCTCATCCTAAACATGCAAAGAGGCATGTCAGGCTAAGTTCTGTGAGGCGTATGGATCAATTTGATGGACAGTTCAGCCCAGATTAAGGCGAGAATTTTATCCTGTGTCAGCTGTTGTTTTAGCAGAGTCTAAATTGGTTGGTTACGTCATAAATAATCTTGTGAATGCCTGCACTATACAGGTAGTCCTTGACTCAACAACCACAATTGGCATCAGGATTTCTGACACCAAGCAAGATTTTATGCAGTGTCTGTCACCTTTGAGAGCTGAAGGCAACAAAATTTCATTTTAACGTGTGCCGATTAGTGCACATTCGAAGTGACAATAAAGTTACTATTCTATTCTACTCTAGATTATTAAGTAAATTGCACCTGATTTTACGATCTTTTTTGACCATGGTTGTAAAGCGAATCACTGCAGCTACTAAGAGAATTACACGGTCGTTAAGTGATTCCGGTCTCCCCCCCATTGATTTCTGTTGTTGGAAAAGCTAGGAAAATCCCAAATGGTGATTCCCATGACCCCAGGATGCTGGACTATTGTAAGTCCTTGACTTACGAACCACAGTTGAGCCCCAAATTCATGTTGCTAAGTGAAACATTTAAGTGGGTTTTGCCCCATGACTTTTCTTGTCACAGTTGTTAAGTGAATCACTGCAGTTGTTAATTTGACAACATGGATGTTAAGTGAATCTGGTTTCCCCATTAATTTTGCTTGTCAGTATCTCGCAAAAGGAGAATCACTTGACCGCGGGACACTGCGACCGTCATAAATATGAGTCAGTTGCCAAGCATCCCAATTTTGATCACATGACCACAGGGATGATGCAGTGGTCATAAGTGTGAAAAACGGTCGTAAGTCACTTTTTTAAAAAAACAAAACCATTGTAACTTTGAATAGTCACTAAATGAAGTGTAGTCCTTGACTTATGATCAGCTGCTTAACAACAATTTGAAGTTAGAATGAACATTTCCAGAGCTACTTAGGAGCCAGTTTCAAAGTTATGACAGACACACTGTAATCATATGATTACAGTCCAGGGGTAGGCAACCTTGGCTCTTTTATGAATTGTGGACTTCAACTCCCAGAATTCCTGAGCCAGCCATGCTGAGGGAAAAGGGAGAGGTTTCCAAGCTGAGCCACGCTGGCTGAGGAATTCTGGGAGTTGAAGTCCACGAGTCATAAAAGAGCCAAGGCTGCCTACCCCTGGTGTAGGCAATTGGCAACCTGCTCACTTTTACAGCAGTTTGCAATGTCCCGTAGCCATGTAACCACAATTTGCAATGTTTTTTTTGCTAATTTCTGGAGTTTATTTTTGGTTTCTGGCAAACAGTGCCCCTTGGTGAAAATTGACTTACTTAGTGACAACAACCACTACAAAAAATGTTAGAAAATTAGGTCTGGCCACCCGATGCCTCAGTGACTCATGACTATACAGGTAGTCCTCAACTTACAACTGTTCATTTAGTGACCTAAGTGACAATGGCACTGAAAAAAAATGACTTATGTCCATTTTTTACACTTAGGACCGTTGCAGCCTCCCCATGGTCACACAATCAAAATTTGCGCTTGACAACTGACTCGTATTTACGACAGTTGCAGTGTCCCGAGTCATTTGATCCCCTTTTGCGACAAGCCGAGTCAATGGGGGAAGCCAGATTCATTTAACAACCATGTGACAAAGTTAACAACTGCAGTGATTCATTTAACTCTGGCAAGGAAGGTCGTAAAATGGGGCAAAATTCATCTAACAATTGTCTCGCTTAGGAACAGAAATTTTGGGCTCAGTTGTGGTCGTACGTTGAGGACCATCTGTAAGTGCAGGCTCAGTTAACGGTTGTAAGTCAAATACTACCTACAAATACTACCTACTACATTATGGGCATAATGTTTAATGGCTTTTTAATTTTTGTATTCTATTTTTATTGTGTATTGCCCTGTTCACCGCCCTGAGTCCTCCGGGAGAAGGGTGGTATACAAATTAAATTATTAAATTAAATGGCAGGCTTAATTGTGGGCGTAACTGGAGGACTACCTGCATAGGAAGATCTGTCTATATGGAGCCTGAGATGGGAAAACCTGAGATTGTATCGTGATGGGTCACCAGCCTGATCGGTCTGGATGCCACTTTACGGATCATGTAAGGAAGATAAAATACGTTTAGAAATGAAATTTTGTCTGTTACAGGGACTCTCCGACAAAGTCGTTCCCTCCGTCTTGGACCATGAATTTGGAAAATAGTAGCAGATGCTCAAGGCTTTTTCCGACGAAGATTTGGGGTCATGAAAACCGCACTAACGTGGTGGATGCACGGAGGTCTTACGAAGAAAAACGCGGAAAGGCCTCTCCTACAGAACAGTTAAGCAGAGAGCTCAACGATCTGCAGGTGACTGGCTCCTGGCCAGCCCCTTGTCGTCCTTGCTTCTCACTATCTGAAGTTCTGAAGACCTCAGACCCACAAAACAAGGTTTTTACTCTTAACAGTTTTAATCAGCAATCCAACCTTGTTCCTGAAGGCGGTTATGGTAAGAAACAAGTCGGTATTAGCAGGGGGAACCATTCCACATCACACATCTGGACTGAATTTTACGAAGAAGATCAGGAGAGCACCACGCGAGAAGCGCTGGGGGCCATTGATACGGAAAGCTCGAACGCCTCTTTCGTTCAGCTGCCTCACTCTGCCACGACGAACGGGATAGGGGATCCGGCAGTTCAGGAGAACCGTTTGTGGGCTAAACGATGGACTTATGAATCACCCCAATCCCTGCCCTTCCTCGCATCCTCATTTCAGCAAGAAAATAGCATCCCCCAAGGCACGGATATCAAAGTGCGCCAAAACTACCCGCCAAGTCGCCCCAATGACCTGAGCACCCTCTTTGATAACGTTAAAAGTAAACGCTCTGCGTATCCCCTCCGAGATTCTTCAAATCGTTTATCTCCACCCCCAAGTCTGCAGCATCAAAATTCATCCGGTGGTGGTGGTGGTAAGCGCCTCAGCAGCAGGAGTTTAAATCTCTCAAGGGCGTCGTGGGCAAATAACAAAAAGCGAAAGCGAATAAACGCTTTCTCACACGTCTCATCTACCAACGGCTCCATCGCCCAGCCTTTTGGTTCCCAAACAGCCCCACGAACATGTGGCGCTCTGCAAAATGGCGGGTTTTCCAGTTGCAAGGAAAATCTAAAGCCGCACAATTCTGTCGGATGCTCCCGGGTTGATTTGCGAGCTCCTCGCCAGGAATACCTGGGTGAAATTTCGAGGGATGTTTCCTCCCCTGGCTGGCCACGGCGTCCTTCAGCAAACAGGTTTGCAGAACGCCACAGATTGGAGAATGCACCAAGCAGAGGCCATGCTGGTCAGAGAATGGGGCCAACTGAGAGACGGCGTAAAATGAACCCAGCCTCTGTTGGTCTGGACTGGACAGAGCTGGATGGATTGAGAAGCAAGAAAAACCTGGGCAGTTTGTTTGATTTCATCAACCCCTCGTTCCTTCCTGTCTTCCCGTTAGCAATGGACTACAGCCAAATTCCAAATTTTCCCGTATTTCACACTCTTCCTTTTTCACCCTCATGTCCACCTTTTCCAGTCAACCTTCACTGCGACAACGTCCCCCATTTAAGTCATTTTATCAACAACCTTTTTTGTGGAGATGCCTCTGTGCCGTATCACGCATTGTCACAGCAGCTCCGCCATGAGAGATCGGTCGCTAAGGGTGGGCCTGCACACACGCTCCACGTGTGCCTGGAGGAATGTTACGAACAGTGGAGGGCATTAGAAAGAGAGCGGAAAAAGGTGAGGAGGGGTTATTATGTGACGCACGTCTCCAGGCTGAACGCCTTCCAGGTGGGGAGAAATTCCTGTCAACCCAGGTTGAGGGGGAAGGTCTGGGGATGGAAGCATGCACATCTGGAGAGCACCAAGATTGAGAAGGGTAGACTTGTATTTCCCTGTGGGACCTTGGTCCTCTCTGAGCTGTTGGTGTTCTTTTGGACATTTCGTGATCCAGCTGGGTAACATCATCAGTGCTAGAAGGGGGGGCGGGTTGTGGAGAGGATTAGAGGAGGAGAACTGTGGGGTCCTTGGTCCTCTCTGAGCTTGGGGGTTTCCTTGAAGATGTTTCATGATCCAACTAGGGAACATCATCAGTGCTAGAAGGGGGTGGGGGTTGTGGAGAGGATTAGAGGAGGAGGACTGTGGGGTCCTTGGTCCTCTCTGAGTTTGGGGGTTTCCTTGAAGATGTTTCATGACCCAACTAGGGAACATTATCAGTTCTAGGAGGGAAGAGGAGGAGGAGCAGGAAGAAGAAGAGGGGGAAGAGGAGAAGGCCAATGGGGTCCTTGGTGCGCTCTGAGATTGGTGGTGTTCTTGCAGATGTTTCATGACCCAACTAGGCAACATCATCAGTGCTAGAAGGGAGGAGGAGGAGGACTGTGGGGTCTTTGACGCTCTCTGAGCTGGGTGGTTTCCTTGCAGACGTCTCGTGACCCAACCAGGTAACATCATCAGCACGAGAAGGGGGTGGGGTTTCTTCTCTCCAGCAATAATAATGTTACATCGTTGGGTCATGACATGCTGGGGTCTTTCCCTTGTGGTCACATGACCACGGGTCCCTCGCTTGGCAGCTGGCCTGAATTACATCTCACTTTGTGATGTTTTTTGCTAAAAGATGTCGTTTACTTTCAGTTTCATCTAAAGAAGCCCATCGCACCCCACAGGTTCGCTTAGAGGCGGCTGTGTTTGGTCACCCTGTGCAGCAGAAAAGGTCATAAAATCAGATCCGTCCCGTGGATGGACGATTTAACGACCGTGATAGGCCATCTCCATTATGGTCATAACTTGACTGTAATCGAAGTAATTGAAAAAAAGACAATACAGGTCATTTAGTGACCATTTGAAGTCACAACGGCAGTGAAAAAATTGCCTTATGATTGTTTTTTCACACTTAGGACAATGGCAGCATCCCCGTGGTCACGTGATCAGAATTCAGACGCTTGGCACCCGATTCATATTTATGACAGTCACAGTATCCTGGGGTCAGGTGATCCCCTTTTGACAAGCGAAGTCAAGGTGGAAGCCACATTCACTTAACAACCGGCTTACTAACTTATCAACTGCAGTGACTCACTTAACAACGGTGGCATGAAAGGTCATAAAACGGGGCAAAACCAACTTAACGAATGTCTCACTTAGCAACAAAAATTTTGGGCTCAATTGTGGTCGTAAGTTGAGGACTAACTGTATAGGTTGTCTTCAACATGCAGCCATTCATTCAGTGAGTGTTCAAAGTTACAACCAGATTGAAAAAAGTGACTTACATTTTTCACCCTTATGACCATTGCAGCAACCCCATGGTCACTTGATCTCCTTTTGCAACCTTCTGACCAGTAGTGAAGCCAGATTAACAGCCATGTCATTAACTTAACACCTGCAGTGGTTCGCTTAACAACTGTGGCAAAAAATGTCATAAGCTGGGGCAAAACTCACTTAAGAAATGTCTCACTTAACAACAGAAATTTTGGGCTGGATTGTGGTTGTAATTCGAGGACTACCTGTAGCAAAAGTCTTCTGTATTGTACCAACCAAATGCATGGACGGATCTGTGTAAAGACCTGGGAATTAAATCCCAGCTGAAGGTAACATTGCAGTTGATCTCCAGAGATTTAAGGAAAGGATCCACTTTTTAAATACCAATTGGGATTAAAAAGAAATTGCTATTCAGACTGGAGCATGCTCTGAAAATTCTTTTTTAATTTTTTTTCCCTCCAGATAGAGGCTGACTTAGCAAGGGCATTTCCTGGAAAATCCTTTGCCAGCTCCAAGGAGATTCCATTGTCCCAGCTTCCAGCTAGGCCCTCTGGAGTGGATCGCCTGATTTGGATCCAGTTTCAAGAGCAAGCAAGCGTGAGTACTGCATTCTGATTGGCCCAGATTTGCCCAGCAAGTTTTCATGCCTAAGGCAGGACTTGAACCCACAGCTTCCTGTTTTCTAACGTGGTGTTTTAACCAATAGGCCAAACAGGCTCTGGAATTAGGCAAAATAGATCAGCACCCTCATTATAGAGGGCCCCTCTGAATGGAACTATAGGCAGTCCTCAACTTACGACCACAATTGAGCCCAAAATTTCTGTTGCTAAGTGAGATAGTTGTTAAGTGAGTTTTGCCCCATTTCATGACTTTTCTTACCATGGTTGTTAAGTGAACCACTGCAGTTGTTAAGTTAGTACCTGGCTTCGTTTGTCAGGACGTCGCACAAGGGAATCGTAAAGTCCTGGGATGCTGCAGCCGTCATAAATGTGAGCCAGTGGCCAAGCATCTGAATTTTGATCAAGTGACCCTGTGAAAAGCAGCCCTACGTCATTTTTCTCAGTATGCTTTGTAATTTCAAACAGTCACTGAATGAACTGTTGTAAGTCGAGGACTACTTGTGAATATGTTTTTAGAAAAAACGTGACTCTTTTCAGAGCATTGTAACTTCGGACAGTCACTAAACGAATGGTTGTAAGTCAAGGATTAGTTGTATCACCATTGCAGTGTGGCAGCCAGCATGTATTTTACATGGCTGCAGCACCAGTGGGACACGTGATCTCCATTTGTGACCTTCCCAAATACAGTTTTGTCTTTTTTGACTTTCTAAGGTTTGCGCGTTACTTGGGAAAATGGAACACCTTTGCGGCGTTTCCATCCACAGCAGCATATCGGCAACGTTGGGGCGTCACTTGGAAGCCATTCACATGACTCAGGCCAGGCGCAAGGATGAGATTCTTAATGCTGGTAACCAGAGGCCAGGGGCGTCCTGTGTCACCAGGGAAAAAGGTAAGTACTTTGAGTTTCGTTTATGGGCAAAGGCTGACTTTTTTCATTAGTACCGCTGCTTAAATTCACTGCTGTTGTACAGATCCTGATTATATGGGGAGTCCTCGACTTACAACGGTGCTGAAAAAAAGAGACTTAGGACGATTTTTCACATGTAATGACCGTTGCAACATCCCCATGGTCACATGAGCAAAATTTGGCTGTTTGCCAGCTAGAATAACAACAACAACAACAACAACTGCAACTGCTTCCATCCTGCGACGATATCTGTACTACCATCAAACATCCACATCTGCCTATCCCAGGTCCTTGGTAAGGACTCGATAGGTAGACAAAGATGCCAAATCCAGTCTGAACATCTGGCTGACTCTGCGATGATCAATAACAACAACAACAATAGTAATAATAATAAAAATAATATCATCATCATCATGGGAAGACAAAGCTAGACATGACCGAGTTGCTAAACTAATCCCCTGGGCATTGTGTAAAAAATACGACTTGCCTGTGTCCGAAAAGTCGTGGGAACATAGGGTGAAAAAAGTTGTCGAGAATGAGAGGGTGAAGATCTTGTGGGACTTCCGAATGCAGACAGATCGCCATTTGGAACACAACACGCCAGATATCGCAGTTGTAGAGAACCGAAGCGTACAGTTGATTGATACCGCTGTACCAGGAGATGCCAAGGTCGAAGAAAAAGAACTGGAAAAAATTACGAAAGACCGTGACCTGGCCATTGAAACTGTGCGATTATGGATAAAACGCGTAACAGTGATGCCCATTGTCATCGGGACACTGGGAACGATGTCCAAAAACTTTGCAAAATACATCAAGAAATTGCAGCTTCCTGCAATAACTCCAGCAAAGCTACAAAAAACTGCGCTACTCAGAACATCTTATATTTTAAGGAGATACCTGGTTGATACCTAGGATGCTGACAGCAACCCGTGTTGACCATTAGTGCTAGTCAATTTGAGTGTTCAGTTGACTGAGTTTCATGTTTAATGAATAAAAGTTAAATAATAATAATAATAATAATAATAATAATAATAATAATAATAATAATAATAATAATAATAATAACAACAACATCATCATGGGAAGACAAAGCACTACATGGCCGTACATTAAAAAAAATAGCTGGGAAAGCAGATAATAACAAGACCTGGCAATGGCTAAGAGCAGGAAAGTTGAAGAAAGAGACCAAGGGACTAATCCTGGCTGCACAAGACCAAGCCTTAAGGACAAACACACACAAAGTCAGAATTGAGAAGACAGCAGCAGACAGTAAGTTCCACCTCTGCAAAGTAGCTGAAGAAACAGTGGACCACCCGGTGAGCTGCTGCAAGAAGATCGCACAGACTGACTACAAGCAGTGGCATGACAAAGTACAACAATGGTGCATTGGAAGATCTGCAAGAAATATCATTTGCCTGTAAGCAAGAACTGGTGGGATCATAAAATAGAGAAAGTCATAGAAAATGATAAAAGTTAAACTGCTCTGGGACTTCAGAATTCAAACAGACAAGCACCTGCAATATAACACCCCGGACAACAATTGTCGATAAGAAAGACAAAAAAGTCTGGATAGTGGACGTGGCAGTGCCTGGAGACAGCAGAATAGACGAGAAAGAACGGGAGAAGATAACAAAATACAAAGACCTTCAAATAGAAACAGAAAGACTGTGGCAAAGGCAAGGAAGGGTAGTAGTACCAATAGTAATAGGCGCCTTGGGTGCAATCCCAAAACAACTGGAGCACCACTTGAACACCATCATCGGCATTGAGAAATTCGCCATTGTTGTTGTTAGTTGCAAAGTCGTGTCCGACCCATCGCGACCCCATGGACAATCTTCCTCCAGGCCTTCCTGTCCTCTACCATCTTCTGGAGTCCATTTAAGCTCACACCTCCTGCTTCAGTGACTCCATCCAGCCACCTCATTCTCTGTCGTCCCTTTTTTTTCTTGCCTTCAATCTTTCCCAGCATTAGGCTCTTCTCCAGGGAGTCCTTCCTTCTCATTAGGTGGCCAAAGTATTTGAGTTTTAGCTTCAGGATCTGGCCTTCTAAAGAGCAGTCAGGGTTGATCTCCTCTAGGACTGACCGGTTTGATCACCTTGCAGTCCAAGGGACTCGCAGGAGTCTTCTCCAGCACCAATTCGCCATTAGTCAATTGCAAAAGGCGGCCTTACTAGGAACTGCTTCCATCCTGCGATGAGATCTGGAATACCATCAAACATCCACATCTGCCTATCCCAGGTCCTTGGTAAGGACTCGATAGGTAGACAAAAATGCCAAATCCAGTCTGAACATCTGGCTGACTCTGCGATGATCAATAATAATAATAATAAGTTGGACGGGATCTTGGAGGTCATCTTGTCGAACCCCCTGCTCAGGCAGTAAACCCTATATATATATACCATGTCTGTCCAGTCTCTTCTTAAAAACTTCCAGTGTTGGAGCATTCACAGCTTCTGGAGGCAGGTTGTTCCACTGGTTAATTGTTCTCACATTCAAGAAAGTTCTTCTAGGATTTTTTTTAAAGCCTAACGAATCTCCCCTCTTAAATTAAATGTTATTTTTGTTGCAGATATCCTTGCCTTGGCATCTGCTGTGAACGAGCTCACATCCTCCACACGAAAAACCCGCACAACTTTATGGTGTGCTTTTCAGATTGTCCTTCCTAAAATTTTGACAGGCAATTCTGGTCAGAATCCCTTAGATCTAGCCAGCATCCCCTTACAAACCAAGATCCTCAGAGAAGGTGAAGACAAAGAAAATGAGCGAGTGAATTAGGAAGAATTTGCAGCCGGTTATGAACTGACACACTCATTTTCTATAAAAGAAGCCAATTTAATTGCTTTTTCTTGTTTTTCCCCGCCTGCTGGCATTCAAGCCTAGATAATTGCAGAAATCTTGGTAGTGTAACACTGAAAAGTTGACGCAGTTAGGCAATATTTATTTGCCTTAAAGACTCCTCATCCAAATATGTCAATGAGGAAGTGGCTAAACCCATGCAGCATCCTTGTTAATTTTTGCAATGCAACCTATTTTGTTTTATTTTTCCCGGTTTTGGGAAGATTTAATATTTCAAGTGCCAAACTTAATGCCAAACCACAGTAGGTTTCTCCTTTCTTCCAAACCGATTGTGAATAAGCCATAATTTGATGGATGTGTTTGTCAGGAGGCGAAGCCCTGAGTTTAAATAAATCATGGTCTGGATGAAGTTGCATGAAAGTTTGGGAATTTGCATCAGCACCCCGGTGTTTCAAGCTGGGCTCACTTGCAATTGCAAAGTTTTGAGCAGACTTTTTCAGCATCTTTTGAAAGAAAAAAGATGTAATATTAAGCATTAAACGGTGTTTTAGGCTGGAATGTTACCCATGGAGAATAAATGGCTTAGCATTCAACGTTTCATCTTAATTTAAGGATAGATAAACCCCACTGTAGCCCGAAGACCAGTAACATAAAATTCTCTGCCTCTGGGAATTGAAAGTCATTTCTTTATTCCTGTCTGAACTGTTGAGACTATTATTTTATTTGAAATGTGCTTCTTGGGGGAAAAAATCACTGTTAATGAGATATTTACCTTAGTGAAAAATACATTTTTTTATTTAAGGTATGTTTTTGATCCTTGGGCAGAGTTAATAATCAGGCTTAATAGATGCTCAGGGTCTGTTCAGGTAGGAATCATGTATTAAATTTTGTAGGATCAGATTTTTTGTTGAAATAGTTGCCCAAAACTAACATTCCTAGAAACTTGTTTTGTTTTTATCAGGAAGTTTGTAAATTTATGAGCTGGTCTTTGTCTTTTGGACAACTGAGTGTGTTATGTGTCAGGATGAAGTTACACAATGACAGTGGGGTTCATCCCCCTTCTAAGTATAATTAAGCAATGTGTTGAAATTTTATAGCTTAATGACGAAATCCTAGAAAGGGAGGGAGGGAATTCAAATAATTAGGGTGTGTTTAATTTATGTTTAAAAAGCTAACAAATTGGATATTGCTTTAGCAAGTGTAAGCGAGCCCTGATCTAAATACTTCATATTCCTCAACTATCTTCAGTTCTGGTTTATGGATATTAAAGAAAATGTTTTATATCCAGACATAGGTGAAGCTGGAAGGGAGGGGAAGAGAGGGGGAGGGAGGAAGGGAAAGAAGGGAAGGGAAGGGAAGGGCAAGAGATGGTGGGAGGGGGGAAGGGAGGGAGGGAGGGAGGAAGGAAGGAAGAGGGGAAGGAAGGAAGGAAGGAAGGAAGGAAGGAAGGAAGGAAGGAAGGAAGGAAGGAAGGAAGGAAGGAAAGAGCAAAGAAGGGAGGGAGGGGGAAGGGAGGGAGGAAGGAAGGAAGGAAGAGGGGAAAGAAAGGGAAGGAAAGAGCAAAGAAGGGAGGAAGGAAGGAAGAGGGGAAGGAAGGAAGGAAGGAAGGAAGGAAGGAAGGAAGGAAGGAAGGAAGGAAGGAAGGAAAGAGCAAAGAAGGGAGGGAGGGGGAAGGGAGGGAGGGAGGAAGGAAGGAAGAGGGGAAAGAAAGGGAAGGAAAGAGCAAAGAAGGGAGGAAGGAAGGAAGAGGGGAAGGAAGGAAGGAAGGAAGGAAGGAAGGAAGGAAGGAAGGAAGGAAGGAAGGAAAGAAAGAGCAAAGAAGGGAGGGAGGGGGAAGGAAGGGAGGGAGGGAGGGAGGAAGGGAAAGGGGAAGGAAAGGGAAGGAGAGGTCAAGGAACGGAGGAGGGAAGGAAGGAAGGAAGAGGGGAAAGGGGAAGGAAAGAGCAAAGAAGGGAGGAAGGAAGGAAGGAAGGAAGGAAGGAAGGAAGGAAGGAAGGAAGGAAAGAAGGAAGGAAGGATCTTCAGAATACCATGCTCTTAAAAGAAAATTTAATATATTCAGTTTTAGTTTTTGTAAGAGAAAGTATATTTTTGCAGTTTGTGCTCAAATGTCAGGAGTTCAAATGCAATTTTACTTGGTGATAAATTTATTTTTAAAATGTTCCTGTGATGGATCTTGCAGTCTGATAATATATATATATATTTGTACTACATCAGGACTGGGGTATAACAAAATCGTTCTAACTTCTTAATTTACGAGTACAGTATTGTTCAAAACAATTTATCATTGGTTGTTATAGCTAATGTGCCTTAAAGCATTTTAAAGCCACTGTAGTTATATGCTCAATTTGAGCAATACATTTAAGGAGATTTATAACGGCCTGCATTTCATACCTCTAAGGTTACGAATACGATACAAATACTTAAGGTTTCAAACATTGATATCCCTAGAATTAAATTAGAAAAATGCATCTAATTTAATTCTAGAGATGGAATTCAAAGCCCTTAGCTTTCTTTGAAAAATCACAGATACCTGTTTAAAATATTAGCTTTTATCCTAGCTACCCAAAATTTTCACCTGTTAAATTTGTAATTTCCATCTGCCCTTTCCAAATTAAAACACTTCGTGTTAACAGTTCTTCCTCACATCTTTATCCAAAACACAATACTCATCCAGCTGGTATCTCCCTTAAATAAGATTTATTTAAAATGATTTAATCATAGCTGGTAATACGTTTATTTCTGAAATATCTGTACCAAGAGAATCTGGTGCTTATTTATAGAAGGAATTTTTGGTTTGACTGCCTGACACCATTCACTCATGATGTGAGCTGCTATTTGTATCGTTTGCAAATACAATTTTGTGACTGCGAGGTTATACACAAACAAACATGCCCTTCTGGGACAATATAATTTCTTTTAAAAATTATTCCATAGAAATCCAGCCATCGTACAGGCTTTTGCAAAAATCAGTGTTTGTATGCAGGTTAAAATCGTTACTTTACTGTATGGAAACTTTGCTCGTAAGAAATTCCTTGCATGATTTTCTGACTCATTATCACACCCACCCTTATGGGGAAATCTACAGGTAAGAATAATAAAAATGGGTCACATTTGCAACTGGACTTCTGTATACTTTTAATTTGAAGCGTGAATATGTTTGTTAAACTTATTTTTTTCTTCCCGATAAGGTAATCCTCTTAGTGACTGTTCAAAGTTACAGCGGCACAGAAAAAAGTGACATGACCGTTGCAGCATCCCCGGGGTCACGTGATCCAAATTCAGACACTTGGCAACTGATTCATATTTATGACGGTTGCAGTGTCCCGGGATCACGCGATCCCTTCTTGCGACCTTCTGAGAAGCGTAGTCAATGGGGGAAGCCAGATTCCTGTGTTGCTAACTTAACAACTGCAGTGATTCACTTAAGAACCGTGGCAAGAAAGGTTGTAAAGTGGGGCAAAATTCACTGAAGAAATGTCTCACTTAACAACATGTGGGCTCTGTTATGGTCGTAAGTGGAGGACTACCTGTAATGTGGAGATAAGTTGAGTTTCTATGAAACTTTTACATCAATTTAGGAGGTATTGCATTGTATCTACCAACAACTGAGGATCTCTAGTTTTGATTATTGATGAAAATAGAATTGGATTGGATTGTCCAAGTTGCAAAATTCACTTTTTCTATCTCTCTGGTGACTTTCTTGGCCAGATCTGACCTCTAGGTATTGTGTTGATTGTACTGGTATTGTACAGGTAGTCCTCGACTTAGCAATAAAAATTTGGAGCTTGGTTGTGATCATAAGTCCTCGACTTACAACCGCAGTTGAGCTCCAAATTTCTGTTGCTAAGTGAGACATTTATTAAGTGAGTTTGCCTCAGTTTTGTTGCCATTATTGTTAAATGAATCACAACAGCTGTTAAGTTACTCACACGGTTGTTAAATGAATCTGGCTTCTCCCACTGGCTGTGCTCGTCAGATCCTGGAACACTGCAACCATCATAAATATGAGGCAGTTGCCAAGTGTTTGAATTTTGATCATGTGACCCTAAGGGATGCTGCAATGGTCGTAAGTGTGAAAAACGGTCATAAGCCACTTTTTTCAATTCTGCTGTTGTAACCTTGGTCACTAAATGAACTATCGTAAGTTGAGGACTGCCTGTATTATATTGATTTGAATCAAGATATCATTTATCCAACCTGAACCTGAGTGGTTGATCCATACATCCATACATTACCATACAGAGGTAATCCCCATGTTAACGACTCATTATGAACGGGTCAATTTGCGGTTCGTCCTGGTTATCATCCAACATGATAATGTGATTGCATTACGAAGAAGATTGATGCTGAATCCTGAAAAATTATTAAAAGTGAGCTGTAAACCTGTTGCATTTATATTAATATGCTCTTTAAAACAGTCCTAGCAAAGACCACGATTACTTAGTTGTTATTGCCCTGTACACCGCCCTGAGTCCCTCAGGAGAAGGGCGGTATATAAATCAAATAAATAAATAAATCAGTGCAAGCTGCTGTGTTTTCATGCAAGACTATTTTTCATTCTTGAGGTAATTCTGAACGGTTTTTTATGTGTGCTGGAAAATACTTAAAAGAACTAAAATAGTTAATATCTAAAGGACTGGTATTGTATCAACTAATTTTATTTTATTTTATTTATTATTTATTTTAATTCCATTTATATCCCTCCCTTCTCCAAAGACTCAGGGCGGCTTACAAGCTTAGCAGTAGCCTTCATTCTATGTACATGCCTGCTTATTAGGGCTTTCACACACACCCCCAAGCGGCATTATTACAAAGTCAGCTTATTGCCCCCAACAATCTGGGTCCTCATTTTACCTACCTGGGAAGGATGGAAGGCTGAGTCAACCTTGAGCCTGGTGGGACTCGAACCTGCACTAATTGCAGGCAGCTGGTGTTTCTTAAGGAGGCATCAGCCCACTGCTCCACCAAGGCTGGATTGGGAAACAGCTTTGCACAGGTAGTCCTCGACTTACAACCATTTGTTTAGTGACCATTCAAAGTTACAACAGCACTGAAAAGAGTGACCTATGACCGTTTTTCACACTTACAACTGTTGCAGCATCCCCATGGTCATGTGATCAAAAGTGACAACTGGCTCTTATTTATGACGGTCGCGGTGTCCCCTTTTGTGACCACCTGACAAGTAAAGCCAGTGGGAGAAGCCAGATTCACTTAACAACCAGGTGGCTAATTTAACAACTGCATTGGTTCACTTAAAAAAAGGGAAATAAAATGGGAAAAAACTAATGACAAATGTCTCACTTAGCAACAGAAATGTGGGGCTCATTGTGGTCGTACGTTGAGGACTATCTGTTCTTAAAAAAAAACTAATGGGAAGGTTTTTATCATTTTTCAAAAGTTGCAATCGGTTTTGTGCACCCACAAAACCTTTTGTAACTGAGATATTTTTTTTCTTTTTTTTTGAGGGATTTTATAAAAAAATATTTATCTTTTTTCATGCCACGCCTTTCATATGGCTGAAGAGGTATAAATCATGCCATAAACAACGTGAAAAGGCAAAAGATATATAGAGGATTAATTTTATAAGTCAGGAGAAAAAATGTGTTTCTGGCACGTGGTCCTACAATGAGGCGGTCATGAGTCTAATTTTAATTTTTTAAAATTAAGTCTTTAATTTTAATTTGTTATTAAACTTTAACCTGGGACCTACTAATCTGCAGGTTACATAGAAGTGGTCTTTGCAATTTTTCCTTACTCTCTGGAGTTATTGTTTCCCCCTAATATTTATGAAATCATCTTGGTTCCATGAAAAAAACAGATTAAAAACACACAAGGGATGAAGAAGGTTTTCTGGCGTTTTCTGATCCTGTCAATCACAGAAATCCCCACCTGTCTCTTTGCACACATCATACAAGCAAGCAGAGCAACTTGTGTGAGCAAGCAGATTTTTCTGGAACTTTTAACCTTCCTAACTTCATGATGTCCTTGTTACCAGAATTACAGAATAACAAGAGTGGGAAGGGACCTTGGAGGTCTTGTAGTCCAACCCCCCTGGTCAGGCAGGAGACCCTATGCCAGGGGTGTCAAACTCACAATGTCATGTGACGTGTCGCGATGTATCGCAACCGTTTTTCCATTGCCAGCAATGGGGTGGGTGTGGTTTCACCACGACACATCCAGGCCGCGGGCTGGCAGTTTGACACCCTGCCCTATGCCATTCCGGACAAGTGGCTGTCCACTCTCTTCTTGAAAATCTCCAGTGATGGAGCATCCACAAGTTATGAAGGCAAAGCTGTTCCGTTGATTAATTTTCCTCATTGTCAGGAAATTCCTCCTTAGTTCTAGGTTGCTTCTCTCCTTGATAAATTTCCATCCGTTGCTTCTTGTCCTGCCTTCGGGCGCTCTGGAGAATAGAATCATAGAATGACAGAATTGGAAGGGACCTTGGAGATCATCTAGTCCAAACTCCTCAAACAGGGGCCCCTACACCATCCTGGACAAATGGCTATCCAATCTCTTTTTTGAAAAACCTCCAGTGTTGGAGCACCCACCACTTCAACTAGCCGTTCCGCTGATTGATTGTTCATTGCTAGGAAATTTCTTTGTAATTCTAGGCTGGATCTTTCTTTGGTAATCTTCCATCCATTACTTCTTGTTCTGCCTTCATTTCCTTTGGAGAAGAGGTTGTTCCCCTCTTCTCTGTGGCAGCCCCCGAAATATTGGAAGACGTTATCATATTCCCCTTCTCTTCCTTAGACTAGACAGTCCCGCTTCCTTCCACTTTCATTGTAGAGTTTCGCCTCCAAAAAGCTTGTCCCACGCTGGGTCAACTTGTTTCCCAAACTAGAAATGCCCACCCATAGCTGGTTGGTCAGTGCCCACTCCTCACCGCAGCCCGTCCGGCTTGATGCCTTTTGAGGCACCGCAGGAGAGATGAAATTCAATCTGCCTGCCAACTGACACCTAGGACTATTTTGGTGATGGACAGCCGAGAGAGGATCACGTCAGCAAGCCAACATGACTGGTGGAGACCATTCAAGGGAGGAGCTGGCTCTCAGCTAAAGCTGGGGGTCGTTGCGGTGAGTCTGGGGGCTTGCTTTATGCACACCCTCAAGCTCACTGGAGTTTCTGTTTTACTCTTCCCTGGAGGCTGGGAGGGGGGGAAAAGGAGGTGCCCTGGAGCCTCCTAGCCTCCTCTCCACCGTCTTCTGGATGGTCCCCGAAATGGTCAAGAATCTGTCCATCCAGTTCCAATGAAAGAGGCTTGAAACAATCCCCCAGGTAAGATCCTTCAATTTCACTCTGGACAGGACAGACCAGAGAATGGTGGCTTGTTGAGAAAGAGGCTCCAGAGTTTTGTTTTGTTCTTTCCCCACCCATTTCCATGTTGGTTTGTGAGGCTGAAAGTAAAAAACAACAACAACAACACTTCATCAATTTTGTTTTTCAGTGTTGGTCTTCAGCCTCAGAATAAGAGAGTTGGAAGGGACCTTAGAGGTCTTCTAGTCCAACCCCCTGCTCTGGCAGGAAACCCTATACCCATTTCAGACAAATCACAGGCCAAATCTAGAAAGCAGGGTGTTTGTTTTTTTGTTCTGGGCGAGGCCAATTCAACCCAGGCAGAATGTTAAATGTCGATTTAAAAGTAGAATAACTTGGATTTTATGGGGGTTTAAGCAGGAAAATGCTCTTTTTGAATTGCATGGGGTGGGAGTATATGGCCTTGATTTGGGGGCTTGGCCTTTTTCTTCCTAAATGAGGAAGCGCTTTGCAAAAATTCCGCCTTTGGTAAAAAATCCAGATTTCAGCATGGGAGCAATTCTAACTATTAAATCTCCTCTGCTTATTCTCAGCTTGAATTTCTCGAGGGGAGCTTTGCAAAAAAGACAGATCTGGACAGCTGAGGCTATTTTAAGAGCCATCGGTCAGTGGTCAGGCCTGGCTGGAATGGAGAGGCTGAGTCCTGTTTGCATGTTATATACAGCCCCGGGGATCAATAAGCAAAGGACGACTTTTTTAAACACACACACACACACACACACACACACACACACACACACACACACACACAAATATTTATTTAGTAGAGCAGAGCACTTCATTAGGTGGAATCTGCTTTGTAAGATTTGATTGCAACGGAGATTATTCCTTTGAAAGTGTCGATGCAGATGGGAATGTTATTTTTCTAAAAATGTATTTGGAGGCAGTCCTCGACTTAACAACAGTTTGTTTAATGGCTGTTCAAAGTTAAAACGGCACTGGGAAAAGTGACTTACGTTTTTCACCTTCCCATGATCGAAATCCAGATGCTTGGCAACTGGCACGCACTTATGGCGGTTGCAGTGCCATGGGGTCTCTCTTCTGACCTGCAAAGTCAATTGGGGAAGCCAGATTCACTTAACGACCTTGAGACTGCAGCGATTCACTGAACAACTGTGGCGTGAGGTTGTAAAATGGGGCAAAATCCACTTCGTGTCTCGCTTAGCAACAGAAATGTTGCTAAGCGGCCATAAGTCGACGACTACTTGCATGAGATACAAATTTGACTTTCCTATTGGGAAGGGACTCGGCATAGCTTCAGTTCTTTTTATTCCTTGATTACAGTTACAGCCCTGCGAGGTAGGACAGGCTACGAAAGGGGTAGGGGGTGATTCCCCTAAAGTCACTGTAATTATTGGGGATTGAGGGTCGACGTGATCTGGATTGCCCTGCAGAGGCTTTGTTGGTGGTATCTGGAATTTGGCAGTATGTAATCATGATGGTTTTATATTTGTTGGATATAAGGAATGTCAATTTTTGCTTGTACCTTAATGATTACTTGAATATCAGTCATCCTTGATTTACAACTGTTTGTTTAGTCACCAAAGTTACAACAGCATTGAAACAAGAGAGTTACAACTGGTCCTCGCATTTACGACCGTTGAAGCATCCCCGTGGTCATGCGATTAAAATTTGGGTGCTTGGCAACCGGCCAGTATTTATGACAGTTGCAGCATGCCAGGGTCACAAGATTGCCATTTGCGACCTTCCCAGCCAAAGCCAAGTCCGGGGGCAGGGGAGCTGGATTCACTTAATGACCACAGGGTTCACTTTACAACTGCAGTGATTTGCCTAACGAAAAGTGTTTAAAAAGGTTGTAAAACCAGAGTGACTCCCTTAAGAACTGCCTTCCTTACTGGTGGAAATTCTGATCCCAATTGTGGTCGTAAATTGAGGACGACCTATGTGTATATTAGAGTAAAAAAAGATTGGCTCTAACTAGGTGAGAATAATCTCTGTATTACGTTTATAGACTGCAGACCCTTAAGCCAAACATGCGTAATTTTGTACAGGGTGTAGGTTATTACCACAACTGAGGTAAAAATTTCCATCGCTAAGCAAGATTTACCTCTTTTTGTGGTGTTTTTTTGCCACAGTTGTTAAGTGAAACTGACATTGTTAAATTAGTAACACGGTTGTTAAGTGAATCCGGCTTTCCCGCTGACTTTGCTGGGATCACGTGACCCCAGGACACTGCAACCGTCATAAATACGAGTCAGTTGCCAAGCGTCTGAATTTTGATCTTGTGACCCCAGGGATGCTGCGATGGCTGTAAGTGTGAAAAACGGCCATAAGCCACTTTTTTTTCAGTGCTTTTGTAACTTTGAGCAGCCACTAAGTGAACTGTTGTAAGTCGAGGACCACCTGTGGAGCAAAACATTACGCCGGAAGACCATTGCTGTGTTGTTTTGTGTAATGTTTGTGGGGCTTCTGCGTGACAGAGTGCTGTTTCACTTGTCCTGTGAGGAAAAACACTCTTCATGTGCTCAGAGGTACCCTCTTCTCTAAGTAGCTGGATGGTTCTGAGAAAAGCTATTGTGCTGTTTGCAAGTCAGATAATTTCGTCTTTGTAGAATTCTCAAATATTTCATTTTGTTTAGCAAGGGGAAATTTGCACTTGATGAAAATAGAAGGATTAAAACCAGGTTAATCAGAGCTGGCCACTTTTCCTGAATCTCTACAGTCAGTCCTTGATTTAGGGTCACAGTTGGGACCAGATGTTTCACAGCTAAGCAAGGCAGTTGTTAAAAGAACTGTGCCTGGTTTCTTTTTTGCCATGGTCACTAAGTGAATCATTGCAGTCGCTAAATGAATCATGTGGTTGTTAAGTGAATCATGTTACCCCCTTTGACTTTGCTTGTCAGAAGCCATCAGGGAAGGTTGCAATCATCATAATTCCATTGCCAAGTGTCTGAATTTTGATCACATGACTCTTGAGGATGCTGCGACCGTTGTAGGTGGGAGGATCAGCCATAAATCGCCTTTTTCAGTACCGTTGAAACTTAAAATGGTCACTAAATGAATGACTGTAAGTCGGGGGGCTACTGTGCAGGTTGTCTTTGACTTACATCAGTTTTTTTAGTGACTGAAGTTACAACAGAACTGAAAAAAGTGACCTATGACCTTTTTTCACACTTATGACCCTTGTAGCAACCCCTTGGTCACGTCATCAAAATTCAGACCCTTGGCAACTGACTCATATTTATGACGGTTGCAGTGCCCTGAGGTCATGTAATCCCTTTCTGTGACCTTCTGACAAACAAGGTCAATAGGGAAGCCAGATTCACTTAACAATCGTGTGGCTAACTTAACAACTTTCTTTACTTTTTTTCTTTATTAATATTTCTATACCGCCCTTCTCCCGAAGGACTCAGGGCGGTGTACAGGGCAAGAATAAAAACACAGAATTACAAAAGTTAAAAAGTAATTAAATACATGCCCACTAAAAACAATTAATACATAGTAAAAACCCCAATAAAATGACAGTAAAAACCCCACCATCCCCCCTGCAGGGATTTGCTTAACAACTGTGGCAAGAGAGGTCGTAAAATGGGGCAAAACTCATTTAACAAATGTCTCACTAGCAACAGAAATTTTGGGCTCAATTTTGGCCATAAGGCGAGGCGTATCTGTATTGAATGCCTAACTCTCGCCGTTGTTTTTCTACCTAAAAATTATCAGAGCTGAAGAGCAACTGATTTTTGCCAAGGTGGTTAAGTGAATCACAGCAGTCGTTAAGTGAATCACTGCAGTCATTAAGTGAATCACGTGGTTAGGAAAGATCGGGGAAATCAAAAGGACCACTCACAACTGCAACGGACCGTCAAAATCTGCAAGATAGCAGATCTGGCGTTGCAGACGTCCATCGCCTTTACTGTCCATCATCTCGCAGATTCTGACCTCTGTGGCTGTTCACCTTTTAATCCAGCGTGGCTAAATCTGACTTAAATCTGGATTTGACTTACAAAAATAAGGCAAGAATTCAAAGTACTCCAGGCCAGACCTGCCACTGGTGGGAAGTGGGTTTGAAGTTTGCAAACAGGTGGAAGCCCCATGTGGTGTGAAATGCAGGGGGGAGGGGAGGGCGAAGGAGGAGGAGGGTGGGCATTTGGTCAGGAGGAGAAGACAGCTGGGAACAACAACTCATCAGGGTTTTAGGAAGCAGCACAGCGCACCCTCCCTCCCTCCCTCCTTCCTCCCTCCCTCCTTCCTTCCTTCCTTCCTCTCTTTATCTTTCTCCCCTCTCTCCCTCCCTCTGTTTCTTTCTTTCTCTCTCCCTCCCCTTTCTTTCTTTCTTTCTTTCTTTCTTTCTTTCTTTCTTTCTTTCTTTCTTTCTTTCTTTCTTTCTTTCTTTCTTTCTCTTTCTGCCCTCCCTCCCTTTCTTTCTTTCTTTCTTTCTTTCTTTCTTTCTTTCTTTCTTTCTTTCTTTCTTTCTTTCTTTCTCTTTCTGCCCTCTCTCCCTCCATTTCTTTCTTTCTTTCTTTCTTTCTTTCTTTCTTTCTTTCTTTCTTTCTTTCTCTTTCTTTTTCTTTCTTTCTGCCCTCCCTCCCTCCCTCCCTCCCTCCCTCTCTCTCTCTTTCTTTCTTTCTTTCTTTCTTTCTTTCTTTCTTTCTTTCTTTCTTTTCTTTCTTTCTTTCTTTCTTTCTTTCTTTCTTTTTCTTTCTTTCTCTTTCTTTTTCTTTCTCTTGACCATCATTATCTATCTATATATCTCTGTGTGTATGTATGTATGCATCTATCTATCTATCTACCAATCTATCATCAATATGTATCATCGACTCTTTCTTTCTCTATTTTTCTCTCTCTCTATTGAGACTCTAGAAAGAGTGCAGAGAAGAGCAACAAAGATGATCAAAGGGACTAGGGGCTAAAACTTATAAATAATGGTTGCAGGAATTGGGTATGTCTAGTCTAATGAAGAGAAAGATGAGGGGTGACATGATAGCAGTCTTCCAATATCTCAGGGGCTGCCCTAAAGAAGAGGGAGTCAAGCTATTCTCCAGAGCGCCCGAAGGCAGGACAAGAAGCAACGGATGGAAACCCGTCAAGTAGAGAAGCAACCTAGAACTAAGGAGAAACTTCCCGTTAGTGAGAATAATTAACCAGTGGAACCACCTGCCTCCAGAAGTTGTGAGTGCTCCAACACTGGAGGTTTTTAAGAAGGGACTGGGGTTGGACTAAAAGACCTCCAAGGTTCCTTCCATCATCATCATCATCGTCGTCATCATCATCATCATCCTTATTCATTAAACATGAACCTCAGTCAACTGAACATTCAAATTGACTGGCGCTAATGGTTGACACGGGTTGCTGCCAGCATCCTAGGTATCAACCAGGTATCTCCTTAAAATGTAAGATGTTCTGAGTAGCACAGTTTTTTGTAGCTTTGCTGGAGTTATTGCAGGAAGCTGCAATTTCTTGATGTATTTTGCAAAGTTTTGGGACATAGTTCCCAGTGCCCCGATGACAATGAGTATCACTGTTACAAGTTTCATCCATATTATTATTATTATTACTTTTATTATAAAACATGAAACTCAGTCAACTGAACATTGACTGGCACTAATGGTTGACACCCCCTTCATGGATTACTGCCTTGTCGTGGCAAAGGGGCTTGCGTAATTCAATGAAACTATGAGCTATGCCGTGCAGGGCCCCCCAAGACCGACAGGTCATAGCAGAGAGTTCTGACAAAACGTGATCCACAGGAGAAGGAAATGTCAATCCACTCCAGTATCTTTGCCACGAAAACCCCATGGACAGTACCAAAAGGAAAAAAGATATGACGCTGGAAGATGAGCCCCTCAGGTCGGAAGGCGTCCAATATGCTACTGGGGAAGAGCAGAGGGCTAGTACTAGTAGCGCCAGAAAGAATGAAGCGACTGGGCCAAAGCCGAAAGGACGCTCAGCTGTGGATGTGTCTGGTGGTGAAAGGAAAGTCCGATGCTGTAAAGATTTTTTTCCATAGGAACCTGGAATGTAAGATCCATGAATCAAGGAAAGCTGGACATGGTCAAACAAGAGATGACATGACTGGACATTGACATCTTAGGAATCAGCGAACTAAAATGGACAGGAATGGGTGAATTTAATTCAGATGCCCATCAGGTATATTACTGTGGGCAAGAATCCCTCAGAAGAAATGGAGTAGCCTTCATAGTAAATAAAAGAGTAGGAAAAGCAATACTGGGATACAATCCCCAAAATGACAGAATGATCTCATTTCGAATCCAAGGTGAACCATTCAATATCACAATAGTCCAAGTCTATGCCCTACCGGTGCTGAACAAGATGAAATTGACTGGTTCTATGAAGCCCTACAACACCTTATAGAACTAACAGCAAAAAATGATGTCCTTATCATCATGGGGGATTGGAATGCTAAAGTAGGAAGCCAAAAGATAACCGGAATAACAGACAAGTTTGGCCTTGGAGTACAAAGTGAAGCAGGGCACAGGCTGACAAAATTTTGTCAAGAGAATATGATGGTCATAGCAAACACTCTTTTCCAACAACCCAAGAGATGACTGTACACATGGACATCACCAGACGGTCAACACAGAAGTCAGATTGACTATGTGCTCTGCAGCCAAAGATGGAGAAGCCACTCAGATATGAACTAAATCATATCCCTGATAAATACACAGTAGAGGAGATGAATAGATTTAAGGAATTAGATCTGATAGACAGAGTGCCTGAAGAACTATGGACGGAACATTGTACAAGAAGTAGCAACTAAAACCATCCCAAAGAAAAAGAAATGCAAGAAAGCAAAATGGCTGTCTGAGGAAGCTTTGCAAATAGTTGAGGAAAGGAGGGAAGCGAAAGGCAAGGGAGAAAAAGAAAGATACACCCAGCTGAATGCAGAATTCCAGAGAGTAGCTAGAAGAGATAAGAATGCCTTCTTAAATGAACAGTGCAAAGAAACAGAAGAAAACAATAGAATAGGGAGGACTAGAAAATTGGAGAGATGAAGGGAACGTTTCATGCAAAAATGAGCATGATAAAGGACCCAAATGGCAGGGACCTAACAGAGGCAGAAGAGATTAAGAAGAGGTGGCAAAATTACACAGAACTATACAAGAACGAGCTTAACGTCCCTGATAACCAGGATGAGGTGGTCATTGACCGTGAACCAGACATCCTAGAATGTGAAGTGAAATGGGCCTTAGGAAAGCTGAGCAACAACAAAGCTAGTGGAGGTGACAGTATTCCAGCTGAGCGATTCAAAATCTTAAAAGACGATGCAGTAAAAATGCTACACTCAATTTGCCAGCAAATTTGGAAAGCTCAACAGTGGCCACAGGAGTGGAAAAGATCAGTTTACATTCCAGTTCCAAAGAAAGGCAGTGCCAAAGAATGTTCAAACTATTGTACCATTGCACTCATTTCTCATGCTAGTAAAGTTGTGCTTAAAATCCTACAAGCTAGACTCCAACAGTATGTGGATCGAGAACTACCAGAAGTATAGGCAGGATTTCGAAGAGGCAGAGGAACTAGAGATCAAATTGCCAACATACACTGGATCATGGAGAAAGCTAGGGGGTTCCAGAAAAACATCAACTTCTGCTTCATTAACTATGCTAAAGCCTTTGATTGTGTGGATCATAACAAACTGTGGCAAGTTCTCAAAGAGATGGAAGTACCAGACCATCTTATTTGTCTCTTGAGAAACCTATATGCGGGTCAAGAAGCAACAGTGAGAACTGGACACGGAACCACTGATTGGTTCAAAATTGGGAAAGGAGTCCGGCAAGACTGTATACTGTCACCCTGCCTGTTTAACTTATATGCAGAGGACATCATGAGAAAGGCAGAGCTAGATGAATCAAAAGTTGGAATTAAGATTGCCGGGAGAAATATCAACAACCTCAGATATGCAGATGATACCACTCTAATGGCAGAAAGTGAAGAGGAACTAAACTCTTGTTGCAAGTGAAGGAGAGTGCAAAAGTTGGGTTGAAACTAAACATTAAGAAAACCAAGATCATGGCATCCGGCCCTCTCAATTCCTGGCAAATAGATGGGGAAGAAATGGAGGTAATGACAGATTTTCTTTTCCTGGGCTCCAAGATCACTGCAGATGGGGACTGTAGCCAAGAAATTAAGACTCTTGCTTCTGGGGAGGAAAGCCATGGGAAATCTCTACAGCACACTAAAAAGCAGAGCCATCACCCTGTCAACAAAAGTGCATATCGGGAAAGGGCGGTATATAAATCTAAATAAAATAAATAAATAAATAAAATATAGTCAAGGCTATGGTCTTCCCAGTTGCAATGTATGGTGGTGAAAGTTGGACCATAAGAAAGGCTGAGCGCCAAAGAATTGAGGCCTTTGAACTATGGTGCTGGAGAAGACTCCTGCGAGTCCCTTGGACTGCAAGGCGATCAGTCTTGGTGGAGCAGTGGGCTAATGCCTCCTTAAGTAACACCAGCTGCCTGCAATTAGTGCAGGTTCGCGTCCCACCAGGCTCAAGGTTGACTCAGCCTTCCATCCTTCCGAGGTAGGTAAAATGAGGATCCAGATTGTTGGATGGAGTCACTGAAGCAGGAGGCGTGAGCTTAAATGGACTCCAGAAGATGGTAGAGGACAGGAAGGCCTGGAGGAACGTTGTCCACAGGGTCGCGATGGGTCGGACACGACTTCGCAACTAACAACAACAACAACAATGGTTGACACGGGTTGCTGCCAGCATCCTAGGTATCAACCAGGTATCTCCTTAAAATGTAAGATGTTCTGAGTAGCGCAGTGTTTTGTAGCTTTGCTGGAGTTATTGCAGGAAGCTGCAATTTCTTGATGTATTTTGCAAAGTTTTATTATCGTCGTCATCATCATTGTCATCATCATCATCCTCTCATCTACCTACCTACCTACCTACCTATCTATCCTCTGCTGGCTGGGGAATTCTGGGGCTTAAAGTCCACTTGTCTTCCAGTTGCCAAGGCTGAGAAACCCTGGAAGAGAAGGTGGAAGGAAGTAATCTCAGATTAGCTGTCCCTTAAACAAGATGCAACATGCAGAATAATTCTTTTAACTACCTATTTATAACCTATTTCCACCTCCTGCAATTGGTAGCTAAATAATGTGGAATTTTTCCACAAAGGCTCTTGAGCTGAATTTCAGATAATCCTTGAGTTACACCTCAAGTGGAGCCTGCCCATCATGGTAGTAAGTCATGACGATTGTAAATCAATTCATCCACATGACCGGCCTGATTTTATGATCTTTTCTGCAACAGTCACTAAGTGGATCATGGTAAAACATGGTCACGTGACCATGAACTGCTGCAAATGACCAGAAATGTCCAGATGGCTGAGGGATGATGGCTATCAGAACTTCAGAACTGGGTCATAAATTTCCCCAGGTTGCTTAGCAACCGGTCGTAAGTTGAGGACCACCTGTCCTTAGGAGAAGGGAATTGTATCCAGGTTTATTGTACATAAAGGCTTCCTGTGATCCCTGCTGATTATGGTTAGTCCTCGATTTATGACCACAGTTGGGACCAAAGTGGTTGTTAAGTGAGTCACACTTGATTTTACAACCTATTTTGTCATGGATCTTAAACGAATAACTGCAACTGTTAGATGTGTCTTGCAACCATTAAGCGAGTGTGACTTCCCCCCATTGACTTTGCTTGTCAGAATGTTGCAAATGGTGGATCATATGACCCCTGGATGCTGCCACCGTCGTAAATAGAGGCCAATTGCCAAACACCGAAAGTTTGATCATGTCACTGTGGGGATGCTGGGTTGCTTGTAAGCATGAGGACCAGTTGTAATTCACTTTTTTCAGTGACGCTGTAACTTTGAATGGCCACTTAATGAATGGTTGCATGTTGAGGACATACAACCAAGATGGGAAAAGAACGACTCCAGATCCCAGGTGCAGAAATAAAATGGATCTCGGTGTTCTACTTGATCCTAATATTCAGGGGTCCCCAATCGCTGGGTCACAGCTAACTACTGGGCCACAGCCTATTGGCCTCGGCCACCTGAGTGGTTGGCCAGTGCTCACATGTGTGCACATGCACACAGCCCACTCATGCAAGCATTACTGTAAGCATTGTGGGCATTTGTGGCCCCACTCATATGAGCATTGCCACAAGGGTCACCTGTTAGCGCGAGCATCACCGAGTGTGTCGCGGGCATTCGCGGCTCCACACATGAACATGAGCGTCATTGTGAGCATCATGGGCACTCGCAACCCCACTTGTGGAAGCACTCACGGCCCCACTCGTGTGAACAACAGGTGTCTATGTGTGTGCATGCATTCACCACCACACAGAAAACCATCCCTCTCCCTCCCCCCACCTTCGCTCTGGGCTGCCAACCTTAAAAGATTGGGGAACTCTGTTCTACTTGGTCATAATGTTCTACTGATATTCTACTTGATCATAATGTTTTACAGGTTCTCCTCAACATATAAACGTGTTTAGTGACCATGGGATTATAGTAGGTCATAAGTGCAAGGACCGCTCATAAGTCCATGCTGTTGTAATTTCAAACACTCACTCAATGAACGGTCATAAGTCAAGGACAACCTGTACAACCCTTCATCAGAGTGTCCACAAAATTCATTTTCCTGCTTTGCTCCTCATGCTTGTTGTTCTTCTCCTTGTAGGCCATCAAGATGGATTACAGTTCCTACAGCGGCGTGCCGAGGTTCTTGACAAGACCCAAAGCCTTTGTGGTCTCCATGGGCAAAGATGCCACCTTGAGCTGCCAGATCATTGGCAACCCCATCCCTTTGGTAAGCTGGGAGAAGGATAAACTCCCCCTCCAGATGGGAGGACGCTTCAAGATGGTGGAAGATGATGACCTTTATCGTCTCACAATCTACAACTTGAGCTTGGAGGACAGTGGTCAGTACATTTGCCGGGCCAAGAACACGATTGGGGAAGCCTTCGCCGCTGTCAGCATAAAAGTCGGGGAGCAGACCACTGTGACAGAATCAGCGCCGTACTTCATCCAGAAGCCCACATCCATCCGAGTGATCATGGGTGAAGATGCCATGTTCAAGTGCATCGTCCAAGGTAGTCCTCCCCTCGCCATCAACTGGGAGAAGGATGGGAAACACCTCGGCAAATCGTACGATTCCAACCGGATTCAGATCGAATCCCAGGGTGAGAAGAATGCTCTGAAGATCCAAAGTACTCGTTTGGGAGACAGTGGGACCTACACTTGCCATGCAGAGAATCCTTTAGGATCCTCCAGTGCGGCTGCAGCATTGATGGTGGATCTTCCAGATTCGTACAGCCCAGGCAGCACGAGACACAGCATAGATGACATTGGCAGCAAGACTTCTCCATTGTTGTCCCACATGCAGAAAAGACGAGAAGAAATCCGGAAGAGTGATTTGTCCGGGGTAGACTTCTTGATATCCACTGAAGGACGGTCCAAACTCGGATTGAGCTTGTCCTTGGATTACGAACGGGCTGCTAGCTTGACCTCCAAGGGACTCCGTGGTGATGGAGGCTCATATTATCGGGTGACCACCCGGAGTTTCACTGTCACTGAGGGCAAGCATGCCAAAATGAGCTGCTATGTGACCGGGGAACCCAAACCGGAGACAGTTTGGAAGAAGGATGGCGAGGTGATCCTTGAGAGCCGGAGACATATCATTTATGAGGATGAGCAGGAGAATTTTGTCTTGAAGATCCTCTTTTGCAAGCAAGTCGATAATGGCCTCTACACCTGCACGGCTTCAAACTTGGCAGGACAGACCTACAGTTCTGTGTTGGTGACCGTCAAAGGTGAGTAGCCATAGTTCCTCCATTGTGTTGCACAATGGGCTCAAGACCAGACAATTTGGCGGGACAGACCTACAGTTCTGTGTGGGTAATCATCAAAGGTTAGTAACCTCTGTTGTGTAGCACAATGGGTTCAATACTATATAATTTGGCAGAACAGACCTACAGTTCTGTGTTGGCAATCATCAAAGGTGAGTAGCCATGGATCCTCCATTGTGTAGCAAATGATCTCAAAACCAGACAATTTGGCGGAACAGGCCTACACTTCTGTGTGGGTAATCATCAAAGGTTAGTAGCCTCTGTTGTGTAGCACAATGGGTTCAATACTATACAATTTGGCGGAACAGACCTACAGTTCTGTGTTGGCCATCATCAAAGGTGAGTAGCCATAGATGCTTCATTGTGTAGCAAATGATCTCAAGACCACACAATTTGGCAGGACAGACCTACAGTTCTGTGTGGGTAATCATCAAAGGTTAGTAGCCTCTGTTGTGTAGTACAATGGGTTCAATACTTTACAATTTGGCGGAACAGACCTACAGTTCTGTGTTGGCCATCATCAAAGGTGAGTAGCCATAGATGCTTCATTGTGTAGCAAATGATCTCAAGACCACACAATTTGGCAGGACAGACCTACAGTTCTGTGTGGGTAATCATCAAAGGTTAGTAGCCTCTGTTGTGTAGTACAATGGGTTCAATACTATACAATTTGGCGGAACAGACCTACAGTTCTGTGTTGGCCATCATCAAAGTTGAGTAGCCACAGATGCTCCATTGTGTAGCAAATGATCTCAAGACCACACAATTTGGCAGGACAGACCTACAGTTCTGTGTGGGTAATCATCAAACATTAGTAGCCTCTGTTGTGTAGCACAATGGGTTCAATACTATACAATTTGGTGGGACCTACAGTTCTGTGTGGATAATCATCAAAGGTGAGTAGACGTAGATCCTCCGTTGTGTAACACAATCAATACCACACAATTTGGTGGGACAGACCTACAGTTCTGTGTTGGTAATCGTCAAAGGTGAATAGCCGTAGATCCTCCGTTGTGTAACACAATCAATACCACACAATTTGGTGGGACAGACCTACAGTTCTGTGTTGGTAATCGTCAAAGGTGAGTAGCCGTAGATCCTCCGTTGTGTAACACAATCAATACCACACAGTTTGGTGGGAAAGACCTACAGGTCTATGTTGGTAATTGTCAAAGGTGAGTAGCCGTAGAACCTCCATTGTGTAACACAATACCACACAATTTGGTGGGACAGACCTACAGTTCTGTGTTGGTAATTGTCAAAGGTGAGTAGCCGTAGATCCTCCGTTGTGTAACATAATCAATACCACACAGTTTGGTGGGACAGACCTACAGTTCTGTGTTGGTAATTGTCAAAGGTGAGTAGCCGTAGATCCTCCATTGTGTAACACAATCAATACCACACAGTTTGGTGGGACAGACCTACAGTTCTGTGTTGGTAATTGTCAAAGGTGAGTAGCCGTAGATCCTCCGTTGTGTAACACAATCAATATCACACAGTTTGGTGGGACAGACCTACAGTTCTGTGTTGGTAATTGTCAAAGGTGAGTAGCTGTAGATCCTCCGTTGTGTAACACAATCAATACCACACAGTTTGGTGGGAAAGACCTACAGGTCTATGTTGGTAATTGTCAAAGGTGAGTAGCCGTAGAACCTCCATTGTGTAACACAATACCACACAATTTGGTGGGACAGACCTACAGTTCTGTGTTGGTAATTGTCAAAGGTGAGTAGCCGTAGATCCTCCGTTGTGTAACATAATCAATACCACACAGTTTGGTGGGACAGACCTACAGTTCTGTGTTGGTAATTGTCAAAGGTGAGTAGCCGTAGATCCTCCATTGTGTAACACAATCAATACCACACAGTTTGGTGGGACAGACCTACAGTTCTGTGTTGGTAATTGTCAAAGGTGAGTAGCCGTAGATCCTCCGTTGTGTAACACAATCAATATCACACAGTTTGGTGGGACAGACCTACAGTTCTGTGTTGGTAATTGTCAAAGGTGAGTAGCTGTAGATCCTCCGTTGTGTAACACAATCAATACCACACAGTTTGGTGGGAAAGACCTACAGGTCTATGTTGGTAATTGTCAAAGGTGAGTAGCCGTAGAACCTCCATTGTGTAACACAATACCACACAATTTGGTGGGACAGACCTACAGTTCTGTGTTGGTAATTGTCAAAGGTGAGTAGCCGTAGATCCTCCGTTGTGTAACATAATCAATACCACACAGTTTGGTGGGACAGACCTACAGTTCTGTGTTGGTAATTGTCAAAGGTGAGTAGCCGTAGATCCTCCATTGTGTAACACAATCAATACCACACAGTTTGGTGGGACAGACCTACAGTTCTGTGTTGGTAATTGTCAAAGGTGAGTAGCCGTAGATCCTCCGTTGTGTAACATAATCAATACCACACAGTTTGGTGGGACAGACCTACAGTTCTGTGTTGGTAATTGCCAAAGGTGAGTAGCCGTAGATCCTCCGTTGTGTAACACAATACCACACAGTTTGGTGGGACAGACCTACAGTTCTGTGTTGGTAATTGTCAAAGGTGAGTAGCCATAGATCCTCCATTGTGTAACACAATCAATACCACACAGTTTGGTGGGACAGACCTACAGTTCTGTGTTGGTAATTGCCAAAGGTGAGTAGCCGTAGATCCTCCGTTGTGTAACACAATACCACACAGTTTGGTGGGACAGACCTACAGTTCTGTGTTGGTAATTGTCAAAGGTGAGTAGCCGTACATCCTCCGTTGTGTAACACAATCAATACCACACAGTTTGGTGGGACAGACCTACAGTTCTGTGTTGGTAATTGCCAAAGGTGAGTAGCCGTAGATCCTCCGTTGTGTAGCACAGCGGGCTGAAGACCAGGCAATTTGATGGGACAGACCTACAGTTCTGTCTTGGTGATCATCAAAGCTGTAGCTCCACCTGTGTTCAAGTTACCAAGGTACAGAAACCGTGGAAGAGAAGTCATAAGGAAATAACCTCAGATGAGCAGTCCATTCAACAAAAGCAGGACACAAAACAATTCTCTTAACTTCCTATTTACAACATATAGGTAGTCCTTGATGTATGACCACAACTGAGCCCAAAGTTTCTGTTGCTAAATCAAACATTTGTTAAATGAATTTTGCCCCATTTTACTACAGTTCTTGCCACAGTTGTTAAGTGAATTCCTGCAGTTGTTAAGTTAGTAACATGGTTGTTAAGTGAATCTGACTCCCCCATTGACTTTGCTTGTCAGAAGGTCACAAAAGGGGATTGCGTGACCTTGGGACACCGTAACTATCATAAATACGAGCCAATTGCCAAAATTGTCAAATTCTGATCATGTGACAGTTGGGAGTGATGGTTGTTCGTGTGGAAAAATGGCCAGGAATCACTTTTTTCAGTGCCGTTGCAACTTTGAACGGTCATTAAACAAACGATTCTAATTTGAGGACTATCTGTAATAGTGTTTTTATTTTTTAAAGAACATTTAGCTTCACAACTAAAAGAAGACTGTTAAATGGATTTTTAAACTAGAAGAAATCTAATCCCAGGCCTATTTTGTGCAGAAGTAGGTGCCAAAGAAATAAACATATATCTTGGCTAGTTTTGCAAGGAGATATTCAATTTTCACATTCCATTGGACGGTGATTTGATCCAGTGTAAAATGGATTCCTTGATCTCAAATCCATAATTCAGTAACATTTGCTGAATCAAGACCCTGAAAGCAATCAATGTTTCAGCTAAGGACAAGCAGTCCTCGACGTACAAGCAGTCACTTGTAATAGATCCTGGATAAGCCCTGATTTCAACCCAATTTCAAAGTTTTGATGTCCACCCTTAACCTAGTCACGTGGATTCATTTTGGGCACTTGGCAACCAGCCTGCTTTAATGACCGTTTTCAGCAGTCCATGGTCACATGATTGCAATTCATGATGTTTTGGCTGGAAATCAACATTTATATCTGTTTTAGAGCATCCCCTAATGGGCTGGCTTTACTTTATGAGCGCAGAATTCACTTAATGACAGTAGCATTCTCTTGACAGCTGGCGGGTTGACTTAATGATCACCCTAAATAAGTTGCAAAATTGGTGTCAAATGGCGGCCCATTTAAACTTCATGACTTATGACTGTAAGTGCAAGTTCACTTACGGTCGTAAGTCAAGGACTACCTGTATGTTCCAGTGTTGTTAGAAAAATAAACTATAAGAAGGAATGGTAGCTCCTCATGCCCAGGGCTTTGAAAGGGATTGAATTAATTCACAGAAGACAGGTAGTCCTTGACTTACGATCCCAATTGAACCTCAAACCTCTCTGCTAAGTGAGATAGTTGTTGAGTTTTCGCCTCCAGCAAGAAAAGGTCATAAAATCGGGCAAACACTCACTTAACAACTATCTTGCTTAGCAATGGAAACTTTGAGCTCAATTGTGGTCCTAAGTTGAGGACTACCTGTACTGATGTTCCACTTGATCGTAATGTTCTACTGAGGTTCTACTTGATCATAATGTTCTACTATTGTTCTACTTGATCACAATGTTTTATTTATGTTGCGGTTGATCGTAATTTTCTACTGATGTTCCCCTTGATCATAATGTTCTACTGATGTTCTGCTTGATCATAATGTTCCATTGATGTTAAACTGAATCCTAATTTTCTAGTGATGTTCCACTTGATCATAGTGTTCTAGTGGATGTTCTACTTGATCATAATGTTCTATTGATGTTCCGCTTGATCCTAATTTTCTACTGATGTTTCACTTGATCACGTTCTACTGTATCTTAATGTTCTACTGATGTTCCAGATCATAATGCTCTACTGATGTTCTGCTGGATCATAGTATTGTACTGATGTTCTACTGGATCTTAATGTTCTAGTAATATTTTTAAATGTAGAATAGAATAGAGCTGGAAGGGACCTTGGAGGTCTTCTAGTCCAGCCCCCTGCTCGAGCATATTCTAAATCATAATGTTCTACTGATGTTAGGGTTAGAGTTCTTAACATGATCTTAACGTCATTTAGAGCTGTTTGATGGTTCTTCTTCAGTCTTGTCTCTTCCCAAAGTTCGTTTCTTCATCTGTTTCTTTCCCAGAACCGAGAATACCTTTCAAGACAAAACTCCAAGACTTAGAGGTTCGGGAGAAGGAGTCGGCGATCTTCTTGTGTGAAGTGCCTCGTTCTGATGTGGAGACCACTTGGTTCAAAGAGGAGACCAGACTTCAACAGAATGACAAGTACAAGATCGAAGAAGATGGGACATGTCGTAAGCTCACGGTCCAAAACGTCACCATGGACGATGATGCTGTCTACATTTGCGAGATGAAGGAAGGCAGCAGAACCATCGCCGAATTGAGTGTTCAAGGTAAGCGAAGTCCGTTTGATCTTTTCTCCATAGGACTTCCTTCTACAGGTAGTTCTCGACTTATCATCAGTTGCTTAGTTATAAACTGCCTGAAATAGGAAATTTACAACATGGAACCGATATTCCAACAGTTCCCTGAAGTCACATGACTACATTTTGGATCCTTGGCAACCCACATGCCTTAACAGCCATTTGCAATGTCCCACAATCATGTGAACATGTTTTGTGATGGTTTTGCTGAAAACCGGCAATTATTTCCAGTTTTGGGGAAAACTGTGCGGTAGTGCACAATGGGTTCGCTTAACGAACACTGCATTTGCTTAATGACACTGTTCACACTTACAATTGCCACGTTCATTTAACGACTGCTGCAAACCCCATAAAAATGACCTAGCCATTTTAGGAAAAAACTAATGAGTGTAATGGGCAGGCTCCATTTACAGTCATTACTTTGAGGACTGCCTGTAATGCAGTCCTTTATATTATTTCAGACTTATGCAAGAATGTGCATTGGTGTCCATATGGGCTCCACCCATTTTTTTTATTGAAAAGTTTTACAATACATTTTATTTTTGACAAAACAAAACCCCTCCCAACCCCCTCCCCTCTCCCCAACCCTCCCCAACACCTCCCTCCCTTCCCCCTCCCCCCTCCCCAACTTCCCAGAGCTAAGTACAGGGTATAAAAATACAAACAATCATAATCTACCTTATGCAAACAACAATAAACCCATTTTTTAATGCGCATTGCACACCTGAAAAAAGCAGATAGTTGCAACTGGACCATCATGGCTGCTAGTGAGGCGATGATGCCAGAGTAAATATTATTATTACAGATAGTCCTCAATTTACAACCATTTGTTTAGTGACCGAAGTTACAATGGCACTGAAGAAAGTGACTTATGACCGTTTTTCATATTTATGACCGTTGCAGCATCTCCAGGGTTATGTGATCAAAATTCAGATGCTTGGCAACCTGCTTGTATTATGACGGTTGCAGTGACTCAAAGTCACATGATCCTGTTTTGCGACCTTCTGACAAGCAGTGGGGAAGCCAGATTCACTTAACGACCGTGTTACTAACTTAATAACAGCAGAGATTACCTAGCAACTGCAGCAAGAAAGGTCATCAAATGGGGCAAAACTTCCTTAACAACTGCGTCACTTAGCAGTGGAAATTTTGAGCTTGAGGACTACCTGTATTATTATTTACTGAATTTATTTGCCACCCAACTTGCCATAAGAATTGAGTGACAAATAAATTGAATTGGGAAATTGTCCAGTAGCAGACTTATTTAATAAGTCCAGAATGTACCAACATATAATATAGGAACCATCTGCCCAAATTTACAAGCCACTATTACCACAGCTGAGAATCCTGAGAGTTGGCATCCACATGTACAAAGGGTGCCCATTTAGAAAAAATCAACACACAGGTCCTCGCACTTATGACCATTGCAGCATCCCCAGGATCACATGATCAAAATTTGGACACTTGACAACCGACATATATTCATGACAGTTGCAGCATCCTGGGTCACGTGATCTCCATTTATGACCTTCCCAGCCAGCTTCTGAAAAGCAAAGGGGAAGCCAGATTTAGGTGTTAGGTGTTAACCATGGTTAACTACAGGAATTCATTTAACAACCGTGGTGAAAGAGGTGGCAAATTGTTTCACAACCCCCTTGCTTAGCAATAGAAATTCTGCTCCCAGTGGTAATCGTAAGTCGAGGACTACCTCTTAATACCTATTTAATGAATAAAAGCATTAAAGGCAATTCTTCTCCGGCCTACTAACAATTTTTAGACAGAGATTCAGGCTTCCTTGGTTGATAATGCCAGGGGTGAAATGCAAGACCCCTGATGCAAACCACGAGTTATGTAAGAGGGTCACCCATGCTTGCTCAAATCAAAGATCGAAGGAGGTGATCGGATTTCTGTAACCTGAGTTTGGATCACGCTGCTTGCCAAGTATCTGAAGGAATTGCAGACGCATAACTTATGTCAATGTCTTTGACCTCTGCAGCCCATAGAGGTAGTCCTTGGCTTACCACAGTTCGTTTAGTGGCCATTTGAAGTTACAACACTACTGGAAAAAGTGACTTATGACCATTTTTCACACTTGTGACCATTGCAGCATCCTTATGGCCATGTGATTTACATTCGGATGTTTGACATCTGATTCCTATTTATAACAGAAGCAGTGTTCCAGGGTCATGTGATGCCCCTGCTGACCAGCAAAAGTCAGTGGGGAAGCTGGATTCACTTAACAACCGTATGACTAACTTAACAACTGCTGCAAGAAAAGTTTTAAAATGGGGGCAAGACTCACTAAACAAATTTCTCACATAGCAACATAAATTTTGGGATCAGTTATGGTCGTAAGTCGAGGACTGCCTGGACATGCTAATCCACTTCACAAGCCAGGGTTAGGAAGGAAACCTAGTTTGCCCTTGGCCAACCCATCTCTACATTTCTTGTTACGTTGATTGACTGAAGAGGGCTGGCTCCTCCGTGAGGCAATCTACACTGTGATTGGTTGCTGTGGGTGTGGAGGGGGAGTTTCCCTTTTTTCCCGCCTTTTTTCTTCTGTAGGCCCTGTATGCTCTGTGATTTACCTCATGATGCTCCAGTTTGCCTAACTATCTTGTTTGCTGTATATAAAGATGTAAAATGTATTTATTTATGTAAAACTACAAGTTTGTGTTGGCCTCTGACTCGATTTGGACACCGGCTGAGCAATGCCCTGACAGGCTACATAAATCGAATGTTTAGAATATATGTAGGGATAGGTCTTCCTCCTTATCTATTAGATCATGTATCTCTCTTATCTACTTTCTTTCTAATTTTCTTTCTCTCTTTCTCTTATATCTATTTATTTATCTATGTATTTCTCTCCATCTCCCTCTTCCTATGTATTAGTTCATGTAACTATCATTTGTCTATCTAATTATCCATTCATCCATTTATCTATCTATCTATCTATCTATCTATCTATCTATCTATCTATCTATCTATCTATCTATCTATCTATCTATCTATCTCTCCCTCTGTATCATATATCTATCGTCTGCTATTCATCCACCTATCCATCCTTTCATCTATATCTATCATCTATCTATCTATCTATCTATCTATCTATCTATCTATCTATCTATCTATCTATCTATCTATCTATCTATCTATCTCTCCCCCCCTCTATATATCTAACCTTCCTCTCTATCCTTTCACATATCTATCACTCTATTTAATTATCTAGCTGTATCTCCCTCCCTATCCATCTATTACCTGTATATATCTCCCTACCTAGACAAGTTCATAGTATTTCTAAGCACAGCTTTTAATCTGAGTTGACTGAAGGTAATGGTCATGTCTTTATTTATCAACCTAGGCAACATTATCAAGAAACTGCCAAGGAAGACGGCTGTCAGTATAAAAGACACCGCAGTGTTCTGTGTGGAACTGGAACAAAAGTGCAAGAAGTTCCGATGGTTTAAGAATAAGGAAGAATTAAAACCTAGCGGTCGCATCTCAATCTCCTCAACAGACAGAGAATATACCATGATCATCCGAGATTGTCAGATAGAAGATGGAGGAGAAATTGTCTTTGTGGCTGATGAATGTAGAACATCTACACAGTTTACTGTCTCTGGTAAGAGTCATTTATGTGTGTGAGGGATTTGTTCCTCCATATTTGTTACTTACAAATTGTAGGCTTTTCCTGAAGAACTTAGATGCTTAGGACCGTGCAAATATAGGTAGTCCTTGATTTAGAACCATAACTGAGTTTTGCTCAAAGATAGATAGATGATAAAGTGTTTCCCCGAAAGTAAGGCATACTCCGAAAATAACCCCCAGCTTGATTTTTTGGGGGGAGTGGCCCTAATATAAGCCCTACCTCAAAAATAAGTCCTAGTTTTGGGGCACACACTTAAAAATCAAGCTAAGGAAGGGGTGGGGGTGTGGAGCTGGCCCATGTGCCCCAGGCCCACTTACCTTCCAGCCAGCCTCTCCTTGCAGGCCCAGCTCTTCTGCGGTGTTTTCTGCAGCCAGGCCTGCATTTCTCCATCACAGGCCTTTCCGGAAGGACTGTGAAGCCAAGAATTCAATCCATAGCTCTGTTCTGCAAGTCCTCTGCAACTGAGGACTGAGCTATGGATTCAATCCATAGCTCGGTACTCGGCTGCATAGGCCTTCCGGAAAGGCCTGACTGCAAAATGCAGGCCGGAATGCAGCTGCAGTATGAAGCTGCTCCTTTGGTCCCAGAAGAAGTGGACTGGCTGGGCAGGGCTGTTGGTGCTGGAGGTGAGTAAGACATGCCCCGAAAATAAGACCTGGTGCCTCTTTTGGAGGCAAAAACAAACCAAAACACCTGATCTTCTTTTTGGGGAAACACGGTAGGTAGGTGATACATAGAAATAGATTAGATAGATAGATACAGGGCTTTTTTGTCATAGAATGCTCAGAATGGAGTTCCGGCACCTTTTTTGGATGGAACCTTGTAGGTTAGGCAAGGAGGGTTGTATGACATGTGTGAGTTGCGGCACCTTTTTCTTTTACAAAAAAAGCACTGGATAGATAGATAGATAGTTAGTAGATCATGGCGTATTCGGGTCTTTTCCCGTGTAAGATTGAGAGTGTCTTGGTGATGTTTCGGTGAGGTCCCACTCGTCATCTTCAGGCTGGTGTCAAGCTGAAGACACCAGCCTGAAGATGACGAGTGGGACCTCACCGAAACGTTGCCAAGACACTCTCAATCTTACATGGAAAAAGACCCGAATACACCAAGACCTACATACCTGTACCCATGAAAATCTACGAAAACAGATAGATAGATAGATGATAGATGATAGATAGATAGATAGATAGATAGATAGATAGATAGATAGATAGATAGATAGATAGACAGACAGACAGACAGGCAGACAGGCAGATACAGAGAGACAGATACAAACAGACAGACAGACACAAAGAGAGACAGACAGAGATAGAGGGAAAGTTTAGTCCCATGGAAATTCTGGTTTTGATTGTGGTCATGTCAAGGACTACCGTTTAGAAGAACAACAAAACGTACGATAGTTCCATCAAATCTTGAGGGCCAAGATTGACCCCTTAAACCAAAAACCTGGTTTAAAAGGTTCCTAGGATCAGGCGGGGTCAGTTATCCAGATCAGTGGCACAGCCAAACCATGAGAGAAACTCAAGGCATCAGCCTTGTAGCAGTGAAGTCATTTGACCCTGTTTGATCCCCACTCAGAACATGCTTGAAGATCCCTAGCAGAAGATGAGCATCAATCAATCAGCTGCCACTGATTTCTTGCATGCAAGAAACATGCCGTCACTTACTATCCACCCTTAAAATAAGATACAATACAATGGTATACAGAAAGTCCTTGACGTATGACCACAATGGAGCTCAAAATTTCTGTTGCTAAATGAGACAGTTATTAAGTGAGTTTTGCCGCATTGTATGACCACAATTGTTAAGTGAAACATGGCAGTTGTTAAATTAGTAACATGGTTGTTAAGTGAATCTGGCTTCCACATTGACTTTGTTTGTCAGAGGGTCACGTGACCCCGGGACACAGCAACTCTCATAAGTATGAGTCAATTGCCAAATGTCTGAATTTTGATCATATGACTGCAGAGATGCTGCAATGCTCATAAGTGTCAAAAACAGTTATAAGTTACTTTTTTCAATGCCATTGTAAGTTCAAACAGTCACTAAACGAACTGTTGTAAGTCGAGGACCACCTGCGCAATTGAACAACTGCAGTGATTCACTTAACAACCATGGCCAAAAAAGTCATCAAATCAGGTTTAACTCATTTAACAACCACCTTGCTTATCAATGGAAATTCTGACCTCCATTGTGGTCATAAGTTGAGGACCACCTGAAACCAGATCAGATTCAGAAATCATAATGCTTCTGAGTTTGACCCAACTTAACTGCCGTATTGGAAAACGGCTTTGTTGGAAAATCTCTTCCATTTAACCTCTTTAATTCGCAATCTGAATTTGGCTGCCCAACCCCTTGTCTTAGCCATAGCATGTTAAGCTAAGATCTCATATAACAAGGAAAGAATGTGAAAAGCGTACATAGAGGATATAATTGAAGTAGGCATCACTGCACCCTGTTTGCAAAAATAACCTTTTCTCAGAGTCCATACTGCATCATAGCTAGGCACCAGAGGCCAGGACAAGAAGTAACAGATGGAAACCTATCAAGGAGTGATCCAACCTAGAACTAAGAAGAAATTTCCTGACAGTGAGAACAATTAATCAGTGGAACAACTTGCTCCAGAAGTTGTGGGTGCTTCAACACTGGAAGTTTTCAAAAATAAACTGGACAACTATCTGACCAGGATGGAATAAAACTCCTGCTCTGAGCAGGGGGGGTTGGACTAGAAGATCTCCGAGGTCCCTTCCAGTCCTATGATTCTAAAAACCAAGAGGTGGCTTCCAAAGAGACTGAGATGTAGAAAGCTAGAGGAGAGATCCTCTCTATGGCTCCTTACTTTAGGCAGATCATCTGTACAGTAGTCCTCGACTTACAATGGTTCATTTAGTGACACTTCAAAATTGCGAGGGCGTTGAAAAAAGTGACATGACCGTTTTTTACCCTTATGACCATTGCAGCATCGCCATGGTCACATGATCAAAATTCGGCCGCTTGGTGACTGACTCATATTTATCATACTCACAGTGTCCCAAGATCATGTGATCCCCATTTGCGATCTTCTGACAAGCAAACTCAATGGGGAATCCAGATTCACTTATCCCCACCGTGTGACTAAGTTAACAATTGCAGGGATTCACTTAACAACTCTAGCAAGAAAGGTCGTCAAATGGGGCAAAGCTTACTTAACAAATGTCTCACTTAGCAACAGAAATTCTGGGCTCCATTGTGCTCATAAGTCGAGGACTTCCTGTATATCATTGCTCTGTATATTATTTTAAGGATGGGTAGCAAATGACATTTGTTGCATGACCTAATTAGGTAACGTCATTAATTATAGAAAGGAGTGGGCTTTGTGGAGAGGAGGAGGAGGAGGAGGAGGAGGAGGAGGAGGACTGAGGGATCATTCTAAGACCAGAATTTCCATTGCTAAGGCAGGTGGTTATTAAACCAGTCACATCCGATTTAATGACCTTTTTTCCCATGGTTGTAAATCGAATCACTGCAGGTGGTCATTAAGTGAATCCGGCTTCCCCCATTGACGTTGACGGTAAGGTCAACAAATGGCGATCACATGACTCTGGGACGCTGCAACCATCATAAAGTACATGCCAAGTGCCTGCACTGTGATCATGTGACCATGGGGTTTTGTGACAGTCATAAGTGCAAGTCATGGTTGTAACTTGCATCCTGCATGTTGATCACGTGAGTGTGGGGATCATGCAGAACAAAACAGAATAACAGAGTTAGTCCAACCCTCTGCTGAAGCAAGAAACAAATTGTTTGTCCAATAGTCATAGCGTGCAATGGTCAAGTGCAAGGAACAGCATTTTTCAGTGCCGTTGCAGTTTTGAAAGGCTACCAAGCCAATTGTCAGGTCAGGGGTGTCAAACTCAATTTCATTGAGGGCCGCATCAGCATTGCGGTTGCCCTCAAGGGGCCGGGTGGGTGTGGCCAGGGTGGGCGTGGCCTACTGGGTGGGCGTGGCTAGAGTGTGTGTGGCCTACTGGGTGGGCGTGGCCAGCTCTACATCATTTGCATCAAGGGTGTCTATGGGTGCCTGGGCAGGAGTGGGACAGATCTGAGGGTCTCTGGCAGAAGGAGGGTCTCTGGGCCAGGGCCAAGGCAGTGGGGGACATTCCCTCACTGTTTCCAGGATGGCTTCGCGGGCCACATGAAACCACTTCGTGGGCCACATCCGGCCCCCGGGCCTTGTGTTTGACATGTCTGTTGTAGGTCAAGGACTATGTATATTGGTAGTACAATCAGTTCAAACAGTATTTTATATTATATAAATATAAATAGATTTTATATTATAAATGTTTGAGTGTCGATCAACAATCTGAAACTTTAGGAAGGAGGGTATGGGCTGATCTCAGCCTTCCCAGGTGGACTCTGGGGGCAGAGTCAAAAGGGGGATCAGCCTAGAATCCCTATGTAGATGTAAGCGAACTAAATCTATCCTCCCTTGAATTCTGTGGACCATTTTATAATTCCCAGCGGGTGCTAAACTGTTAGATCAGGGGTGTCAAACTCAATTTCATTGAGGGCCGCATCAGCATTGCGGTTGCCCTCAGGGGGCTGGGTGGGCGTGGCCTACTGAGTGGGCGTGGCTAGAGTGTGTATGGCCTACTGGGTGGGCGTGGCCAGCTCTACATCCTTCGCATCAAGGGTGCCTATGGGGGCCTGGGCAGGAGTGGGACAGATCTGGGGGTCTCTGGCAGAAGGAGGGTCTCTGGGCCAGGGCCAAGGCAGTGGGGGCCGTTCCCTCACTGTTTCCAGGATGGCTTCGCGGGCCGCATGAAACCACTTTGCAGGCCGGTTCCGGCCCCCGGGCCTTGTGTTCGACATGTCTGTGTTAGATGAAAAGATTCCTGTACAGCATGAGTCCTCAACCCATGACCAGAATTGAGCCCAAAATTTCTGTTGCTAAATTTGTAAGTGAGTTTTGCCTCATTTAAGTCCTTTCTTCCGGGAGTTGTTAAGTGAATCACTGCAGTTGCTAAGTTAGTAACACAGTTGTGAAGTGAATCTGGCTTCCCATTGACCTTGTCAGAAGGTCACAAAAGTTGATCATGTGGCCCTGGGAGACTGCAACCTTTATAAATTTCAGTCTAAGCATCTGAATTTTGATCATCACATGACCATGGGGATCCTGCAACAGTTCTAAGAGTGAAAAATTGTCTTGTCACTTTTTTCAATGCCGTTGTAACTGAATGGTCACTAAATGAACAGTTGTAAGTCAAGGACTACCAGTACATAGGCATGATTAGAAATCAGTCAGTTTAATTGGACTTTCACATGTGGATTTGATCTTTCGCACCCAACCACAGGAAACACAACTAGACAAACTAACTCTACTTTACTGTAAGGCTACTTGAAAAAAATCTGGCAAGTCTTCAACTCTAGGTAGTCCTTGACTTACAACACTTTGTTTAGTGACTATTCAAAGTTGCAACTGCATTGAAAAAAGCCACTTAGGATCAGTCATCATTCTGACGATCATTGCAGCATCCTCACGTTCACATGATTAAAATTCAGGTGCTTGGCAATTGGGATGTGTTTATGATGGTTGCGGTGTCCCAGAGCTCGTACAATCCTGTTTGGCAACCTTCTGGCAAGCAGGAAGCCAGATTCACTTCTCAACCGTGTTGCTAAATTAACTTAGCAGCTGTGGCAAGAAGGGTCGTAAAAATGGGACGAAACTCACTTAACAGTTCTTTCGCTTAGCAATGGAATTTTTGGGCTCAATTGTGGTTGTAAGTCGAGGACTGTCTGTATTAACTTCCTGCCGTCCCTTTTAACTGCTTGATCTGTTGGGCTGGACCCTTCCTATGTTTCTTTCTCTGACCCCTTAAACCACCGAGGGCTCCTGCCTCTCTTATCTAATTGTTTCTTAGGCGTCATTTCCTTCCCTCTTTCCTCAGCGTCATCCACATGTTCCATTAGAACAGGGGTGTCAACTCGCAACGTCACGTGACATGGTGCGACGTATTGCAACTTTTTTTTTTGCCATTACCGGCAATGGGGTGGGCTCAGTTTCGCTATGATGCATCTGGCCCGCTCCAGATGATCTAATTCAGCAGACCTTTTCAATACTCTCTGTGAGCTTTTCAGCACATCTATTGAGAACTGGAGACTCTAGCATGTACAGAAGATAGTCCACAACTTACGTCCACAGTTGAGCCCAAAATTTCTGTTGCTAAATCGGACATTGTTCAGTGGGTTTTGTCCCATTTTAAGACTTTTCTTGCCACGGTTGCTAACCGAATCACTTAAGTTAGTAACCCAGTAGTTAAGCAAATCTGGTTTCCCCACTGACTTTGCTTGCCAGAAGGTTGCAAAAGGGGATCACGTGACCCCAGGACACTGCAACCGTCATAAATAGGAGTCAGTTGCCCAGCATCTGAATTTTGATCATGTGACCATGGGGATGTCACAACGGTCATAAGTGTGAAAGACGGTCATAACTCACTTTTTTCAGTGCTGTTGTAACTTTGAACGGTCACTAAACAAACTGTTGTAAGTTGAGGACTATCTGTACTGATAGAAGAGAATCTCTGTAGCTCTGGGTGGGGGGTCCTTGGTGCTCTCAGAGCTTGATGGGAGACATGTCATGATCCAATTAGGTAACATTACCAGTGCTAGAAAGGAATGGGATTTGCTCTCTATTTATATACAGTGTAAACTCCATTCCGTCTAGAACTGATGCTGCTACCTAGTTTATTTTTTATTTTATTTTATTTTAATTCCATTTATATCCCGCCCTTCTCTGAAGACTCAGGGCGGCTTACAAGCTTAGCAATAGCCTTCATTCTATGTATATGCCTGCTTATTAGGGCTTTCACACACACACCCAAGCGGCATTATTACAAAGTCAGCTTAATTGCCCCCAACAATCTGGGTCCTCATTTTACCTACCTCGGAAGGATGGAAGGCTGAGTCAACCTTGAGCCTGGTGGGACGCGAACCTGCACTAATTGCAGGCAGCTGGTGTTACTTAAGGAGGCATTAGCCCACTGCGCCACCGAGGCTCTTAGTTGGGTCGTGAAATGTCTGCAGGAAAACAACCAAGCTCAGAGAGCACCAAGGACCCCACAGTCTTCTTCTTCCTCCTCCTCCTCCTCCTCTCCACAAAGCCCACTCCCTTCTAGAACTAATGATTTTACCTAATTAGGTCATGAAACATTTGCAAGCAAACCACCTAGCTCAGAGAACACCAAGGACTCCCTCAAAGTAACATGTGACAACGCTTGCAATGCCTTTGAACTAACTTTATATTCGCATCTTTTTTTAAAAAAAAAAACTGTGGTTCCTCCCCCAAATGTTGACTTGATCTTTTCCCTGTCGCCTCCTGACCAGCTCCGAAGAAGCCCCCATCGCATCCTCCAGCTGACCCAGTGGTGAAAAATAAAACAGAAACCTCAGTGATGTTAGCCTGGTCTCTTCAGAAGACGGACCGGCCTATCCCAATTGACGGCTACCTTGTTGAACGTAAGAAACTGACTGGATTCACATGGCTGAGGTGCCACCAAGCTCTGGTGTCCGAAACTGAGTTTACAGTCAACAACATGACTGAAGAGGCTGACTACCAGTTCCGAGTTTCGGCAGTCAATAAGTATGGCCAAAGTGATTATCTGGAATTTCCTGGAGTCTGGCATCTTGGTAAGTTTTTTTGTTTTGTTCAACAAAGGGGTAATTTGGGGGTGATGGATGGATTTAGACTTTTCTAGCCACCAATAACCGAAATTCTCAAATATCTTTTACCATGAATATGAATAATATGCTGCAATAATTCCAATGATCATAAATTTTCTTCTTCTTCTTCTTCTTCTTCTTCTTCTTCTTCTTCTTCTTCTTCTTCTTCTTCTTCTTCTTCTTCTTCTTCTTCTTCTTCTTCTTCTTTTTCTTCTTCTTCTTCTTCTTCTTCTCCTCCTCCTCCTCCTCCTCTTCCTCCTCCTCCTCCTCCTCCTCCTTTTCCTTCTCATCGTCATCCTCACCACCCTCATCCTCCTGTTACCTGAATGGGTCATGAAATGTCTGGGAGGGAAGCACCAACCTCAGAGAGCACCAAGGATCCCACAGTTCAATCCTGAGCTACAAATATTCTCTTCTATTGAGAAAAAATTATGCTAAGCTTTGCGCATCATTGTTGTATCCCACAGAACCTACCCTGGCGGTGAAAACCCCTCTGAGAAATGTCGAAGTCGCACCAGGGAGAGATGCAACCTTCACTGTGGACCTCACCACTCCTAGTCCCGGCTTGTGGTATATCAATGGCAATCTCGTGCAGAACAGTGACAAATACATAATTATGAGAAGCAAAGCAAACCACAGTTTAACCATTAAGCGGGTCACCAGTGCTTTCAAGGAGGCGGAGGTGAAATTTGTAGCCAAGGATATTGAAAGCATCGGAAGAGTCACCTTGAAAGGTATTTGCAATATATTCTTTCTTTCTTTCTTTCTTTCTTTCTTTCTTTCTTTCTTTCTTTCTTTCTTTCTTTCTTTCTTTCTTTCTTTCTTTCTTTCTTTCTTTCTTCCTTCCTTCCTTCCTTCCTTCCTTCCTTCCTTCCTTCCTTCCTTCCTTCCTTCCTTCCTTCCTTCCTTCCTTCTGAGGATGACCTTCAGACCTTAGTTTTAGGAGATCTTTAAGAAGCTGAAATTAAACCATAGTTTCCTAGCTTAAGAAATAATTATTTTTTTATTTTTTATTTTTTTTTAATCCCATTTATATCCCGCCCTTCTCCGAAGACTCAGGGCGGCTTACAATCTAAGCACAATCAATGTGCTTAGCAATAGCCTTCATTCTATGTATATGCCTGCTTATTAGGGCTTTCGCCCCCCCCCCAAGCGGCATTATTACAAAGTCAGCTTATTGCCCCCAACAATCTGGGTCCTCATGGGCAAACGTGAGTTCGAGAGACAAAGCCAACATGTCAGTTTGGCAAGGGAAGGGTTGGGACGTCCAGAGAGAAGATAGATAGTCAAAATGACAGCCACCACTATGGGTCTGAAGTTCCCCTACTTTTATATGTGGGTTGTGCCTAGGAGTAGTGCTTCCATCATGTGGTTGTGGCTTACCTTGTTGCCTTTTTAGTTTGAGATGAGGTAAAAGAAACAAGGAGACTCAAATTATCCTTCATTGGATACATTGTGAAAAGACTTAAATGTCTGGAGAAGTCCTTAATGCTGGGGAAGGTGGATGGAAAGAGCAGAGGACAACCAGCAGAGAGGTTGAGGGATTCAGCCATAGTGGTGATGGAGGCACTGTTGGGAGACCTGAAGAAACACCAAGCTCCCTTGAGAAGTCCACAGTGCTGAGAAAAGATGAAGGAAAGAGAAAAGTCAGCACTAACATTGAGGGATTCAGATATGGAGGCACTGTTGGGAGACCTGAAGAAGCAAGTTAAGAACTTCTGGGAGAAGGCCTATTTATCTGGACACTAAGGCTGGAAACCAAGTTGATGGCCGATAATCAGTTAATCAACAGAAACATCAAGCTTCCTTGAGAAGTCCACAATGCTGAGAAAGATGGAAGGAAAGAGAAGAACAGCCAGCAGCAAGCTTGAGGGACCCAGTCACAGTGGTGTTGGATGCCCTGTTGGGAGACCTGAAGAACCAAGTTAAGGAAAAGTCTTCCTGGAAAAGATCTAGCTGCCTGGACACTACGGCTGGACCCCAAGTTGATGTCAATCAATTAATCAATCAATCAACAGAAACACCAAGCTCCCTTGAGAGGTCCACAATGCTGTGAAAAGAGAAGAGGATCACTAGGAGTGAGGTGATTTGACTATGTTACGGTGGTGATGGGTGCACCATTGGAAAACATGAAGGATATGGAGACAAATCATTCTAGAAAAGGTCTGTCAATATGGTTGCTGAGAATCTTCACCCACTTGATGGCACATAATTATTCAACATGAAGATCTAACTCTCTGGAAAAGTCCACCACACTGAGAAAAGTGGAAGGAAAGAGGAGGGCGAGTAGAAGGTGGATGGACTCAGTTATGGTGGCCATTAATGCCCTATTAGAAGGCTTGAAGAGGCAAGGTGGGTAGAGATCAACCTGGAGGACATCTGTAAAATCACCAAGAGTCAATACCAACTTGATGGAACATAGTCTATCATTCAATGGAAAAAAAAAATCAGGATGCTTTGATAACTCCATAATACTGAAAGAGAAAGAAAGAAGTAGAAAGGAAGAACCAGCAGAAGGTCGATGTGATGGCCCTGAATGCCCTACTGGAAAACCTGAAGGAACAAGTTGGGTACAGATCAACCTGGAGAAGATCTAGATCAGGCATATATCAAACTTGCGACATCATGTGATGTCACGTGACGTATCAGGACTTTTTCCCCCATTGCCAGCAATGGGATGGGCATGGTTTCAGCGTGACGAATCCGGCCTGTGGGCCGGCAGTTTGAGATGCCTGATCCAGATGGTCACTAAAAGTCAACACCAATCTGATGGAGCATAATTCCTCAACCAATGAAAAATACCAGATTCCTTAATTAATGCAAGTAGAAAAATAGGGACCGCTCCGGTGGGAAGGTAACAGCGTTCCGTGCGCCTCTGGCGTCTAGTCATGCCGGCCACATGACCACGGATACGTCCTCGGACAAGCGCTGGCTCTATGGCTTTGAAACAGAGATGAGCACCTTCTCCCTAGAGTTGAAAACGACTAGCACGCATGTGCGGGGGAACCTTTACCTTTACCCTATGTCAAGGACAACCTGTATCTCTACGTTGGGGTGACTGGGATGAGACAAAGGATCTGATGACATCACTTATCACAATGTCAGTGGACTAATGACCTAATTTGCTCTTGTCCTTTTGTCCAGTGACACTGGGACACATTCAATGTCATTGCATTTGTGTCAGATGTCCATTCCACTGAGTTTCATCCCTCTTTTTCTAGATGAAGTGGCCATGTTTGTTAACGACTCAGCCCCAGGGATTTCGGTCAACCTTCATGAGAAGTTTGAGCTGGTCTGCGAGGTGTCCTCGGCCACGGATGCAGTCCTGTGGAAAAAGGGGAAGAAAGACATCAAGCCAGACCAAAGGGTGACATTTTCCGTTCAGGGAAAACAGCGAAAACTTATTGTCCAAAATGCCGTCAAGGAAGATGAAGGGGTTTATTGCTGCGAATCAAAAGATGACCAACTAACCTTCCAGGTGGAGGTTAAAGGTAAGAAACGGTCTAAATGCTTCCTTTCAAAAATCTCTGCATAGATAGTCCTCGAATTAGCACCGCAATTGAGTCCAACAAGGCTGTTGCTAAGGGAGACGTTTGTTAAGTGAGTTTTGCCCTATTTTACGACCTTTGCTGCTACAGTTAAGAGAATCCCTGTAGTTGTTAAGTTAGTCACGTAGTTGTTAAGAAAATCTAGCTTCTCCATTGATTTTGCTTTCAAAAGGTCACTAAAAGCGATCATGTGACAACCCCCCCCCCAAAGACACTGCAACCATCATAAATATGAGCCAGTTGCCAGCTGTCTGAATCCTATTCACGTGACCAGGGGGATGCTGCAGTGGTCGTTTTAACTAGACAAACGGTTGTAAATCGAGGACTACCTGTAATATAGTCATCTGCATATATTTTCCTAAGCCATTGCATGGAAATAGCTGACTATGATGCTGTTGCGGTTTTGAATTTCCAGCTCGGTGCTTTGACAGTTTCAAGGCAGTGATCATGTGCCGGGGCAATTGGATATTTTGGGGGTGGCGTTTGTGGATCCAGAGATAATGAACTCACCAGTAACTAAAGGGATTTTAAGCTTTATTACTGTAATAGCTGAAACAACCTGTAGATCTCTATGTATCAGTCAAAGCAACTATACGCTTCGCTTTTCCCTGACCAACAACCACGCAATTTGCAAGAACGGCATTTTAGGGCAGAAAGTCAACCAAGACTTCCAAGAGGGATAAAATCAAGAAAGGAAAATAGGTAAGAGAAAACTGGTCTAGTGGTTAACACATAGGGCTAGAAAGCAAGAGACTGTCAGTTCAAGTCCTGCCTTAGCTGTTATGTATTAGGCTTTTTAGGAACACCGAAGCTTTGTATAAGAGTCACCACCAGGAGGCGTTGAACTGTAACTGTTTTGGCAGGAAGCAGTTTCGGCGGGAAACAGAGGTTCAATCCGATTGGTTATATAAAGAGGGCAGGTAGCCCCTATTCCCCAATACGGTCACTTCCACCTAATAAAGAGCTGTTATGCTGTACTCATCGGCCTGGCGTCCTTCCTACTCTCCAGAACCCAGTACACAACATTAGCCATGAAAGCTGGCTAGGTGACTTTGGGCCAATCTTTCTAGAAGATGATGAATTCTAGTCCCAATTTAGGCATGAAAGCTGTTCTGAACCAGCCCTCTTCTCGCACCCCTAATCAAAAGAAGAGTCTGGAAAGCGTCCAAGACCAAAAGGCTTCTGCCAAGTTTTAATTACACTGTTACAAAAATACAAGAGCTTGACTTCTCAAACGGAAAAGTTGCTTTCAGCAACCAGCCCCTCCCCAAACACTTCTTTTATAGAGAGCTCAGGGCGTGGTCTCCCTGTGCCTCCTCCTGAGGAGTCCCATAGCCTTTCTTTGTTTGTCCCTGCTCGTCTGCCTCCTGCGTCGGGCGTCCTTGAACAGGGCCAGCTGTGGGTCATCATCCTCCGCACTCTCGGGCTCACACAGCTGAGAAGAGGTTCCCGGCTGAGGACTCTGCAAAGCCTCCAAATCATCATCAGCCGGTTCGTTTCCCTCCTCCCCCACATCTGAGTCCTCCGATACATCGGACCCGGCTGTCGGACCCACAGGCTGGCCCTGAGTCACAACACAAGCCAGCAGGGAGACTTTAGATCAATCTCCAGGAGATGATGAGTTCTAGTCCCGCCTTAGGCCTGAAAACCAGCTGGGTGACTTGAGTCAGTCCCTCTCTCTCAGTCCATCCCACCTCACAGGATTGTTGTGGGGAAAGTAGTAGTAGGAAGACACGTTAGATATGTTTGCTGCCTTGCGTTATTTGTAAAAAGAATAAAGGCAGAATACAAATGAATGAATGTATACATACATACATACATAAAGCTGAGTCTTGACTGAAACACATGATTTATCTCCTCCTTGAGCAGGGGGTTGGACTAGAAGGCCTCCAGGGTCCCTTCCAACTCTGTTATTCTGTTATTCTTCACCCCAGAGCCCGCAGAGGTCTTTTTCGGCAAGGAGAAAGTCCAGAAAGAAATCAGAGCTATTCTTTCTGAAAACGCCTTTCTCAGCTGCGAAGTAGCCCAGCCCACAATGGAAGTGAGATGGTTCAAGGATGGGAAACTCATCACCCCCAGTAAGAAATTCAAGATTGAAACGGAAGGGAAATCTCGCTGGCTGATTATCCGACAAGTTGACAGGAAGGATGGTGGTCAATACACCTGCGAAGCAGATGGCCAGAAACTGGCTTTCAAAGTGATTGTAACAGGTAAAAAATTTGATTTTCCTGTGGCACTGTGAATATAATAATAATAATAATAATAATACCGCCCTTCTCCCGAAGGACTCAGGGCGGTGTACAGGGCAATACAATAAAATACAATATATAAAAATTAAAAGATATTAAATATAGGTCGTCCTTGACTCACAACAGTTTGTTCAGTCACTGTTTGAAGTTACATTACTAAAAAATGGGACTTACGACCATTTTTAATACTTACGACCATCGCAGTATCTCCATGGTCATGTGATCAAAATTCAGATGTTTGGCAGTTGGCAATGTATTTATGCCAGATTTACTTAACAACTGGGTGATTAACTTAACAACTGCAGTGATTCACTTAATAACTGTGGCAAGAAAGACCATAAAGTGGGGCAAAATTTACTTAATTGTCTAGCTTAGTAATAGAAATGTTGGACCCAATTGTGATCGTAAGTTGAGGACTACCTATATTGTGATTCAGATATTAAGGAGAACTTCTGCAAGATGAGAAAAATAGACATGACTGTATCTTATAGGCCGTAGAAAACAGAAATTACCCTAAATTTTTCTAAATTTCATGATTTTATACAATCAGAAGCTGAGGTGGTATTTGCCAAAGAGGCAAATATCTAGATGTAGGATGACCTATCTTAGCTAGTATAGAATATGTTGATTGGACCTTCTTGAAACTCAGAACTTTACTTTTAAATGAAAATGACCAAATGTCCTAAAGAGAAACTGAATTTAGATGTTTTGTCCATTCCTTCCACTATTAGATAGAGAGGTTGAGGAGATATTTGTCAACCAGAAGATGATCCAGAAGGACATCAAGAGTGTGGCTTCAGAGACCATCTCTCTAAGCTGTGAGGTGGCCCAAGCTAAGACAGACGTCAGATGGTTCAAAGATGGGAAGCTGATCACTGACACCAAGAAGTTCAAAGTAGAAGAACGAGGTGGATCCCGTTGTCTGGTTGTTCAACAGGTGGAGAAGAAAGATGCAGGTGAATATACCTGCGAAGCCGATGGCCAGAAGCTCACCTTCAAAGTCACAGTGGCAGGTACAACCACTTTTATATTCTCTACATCTCCCATAGAGTTAAAATGGTCAAATCAATCCATTTTTGGTTGATTGTTCAGAGGAGCACTCAGAAGCTGTAACAGAACAGCTTCAAGGTACGTCATTATAAAAGTTTGCTTCTGCAAACAGTTTTGAGTAGCCTAGAACTATATTTCTGCATTAAAAAAATAAAAAAAAATTCTATTATCCATATTTTATGTAGGATGAAATTTGGTGGTACTTCAACACCACCATAAAATTTGATCAATGTTAGACAACAGTGAAAACAGGAGAACTGTAATTAAATATGGATGTTGTTCATCTTCTAAATAATGTTTTTATAATCTGGATTGTTTGGTTGAGGGCTTAAAACTTCAGGAGGAGTTTGACAACAAAGAACATTCATATGGATGATGATCACACCTTATGGACCAAGAGATGTATGTTCCTTACTTTAACTTTTAAGGGAAGAGACAAAACCTCCCAAAATAAATGTGTCTTGTCTTATGCTTCTACTCCTAGATGAAAAAGTTAAGGAAGTCTTTGTCAACAAGGAGAAGGTCCAGAAGGATATCAAAGCTGTAGCTTCAGAGGACATCTCTCTCAACTGTGAGGTGGCCCAGGCCAAGATGGAAGTCAAATGGTTCAAGGATGGAAAATTGATTACCTCCAACAAGAAATTCAAGGTAGAAGCAGAAGACAGATCCCATCATCTGGTTGTTCAACAGGTGGAGAAGAAAGATGCAGGCGAATACACCTGTGAAGCAGATGGCCAGATGCTGAATTTCCAAGTAACCGTAACAGGTAGGGAAAAACCCCCTTGGTCTTCTTCTTCATCATCATATTTCCAGACTTAAGTAGCAAATTTTTCTATGATGAAAGAAATTAATAGATATTTTTATGTTTTGACCTATCACAAATAGATTTGCTTCTGGGTCCAATTCAAGGTGCTGTTTGTCACCTTCAAAGCCTACATGGCTTAAGGCCAGGTTATCTGAAGGACTGTCTTTTCCCAGTGACATCTACCTGATCCACAAACCAAGGAGGCAGGGGAAGTTATGGGTTCTCTCTCTTAAGAAGGTCCATCTGGTGGGACACAGAAGAAGGGCCTTCTCCATGGTGGCTTCCTCCATTTTATTTTATTTACTTATATCTACCTGACCCACCAGAGCAAGGAGGGTTAATAGAAAATAACAACTGCCGTCAGAATGAAGCAATTAGTGAAAATTTCTGCCTCTCTCCTTCCCTCACCAGATAAAGAAGTTGAGGAGATGTTTGTCAACAAGGAGAAGACCCAGAAGGAGATCAAGGCCGTGGCTTCAGAGGACATCTCTCTCAGCTGTGAGGTGGCCCAGGCCAAGACAGATGTCAAGTGGTTCAAGGATGGAAAATTGATCACCTCCAACAAGAAATTCAAGATGGAAGCAGAAGGCAGATCCCGGCGTCTGGTTGTCCAACAGGTGGAGAAGAAAGATGGAGGTGAATACACCTGTGAAGCCGATGGCCAGAAACTCACCTTCACAGTAACTGTAGCAGGTAGGAAAAGACATTGCCTTTTTTTATTAGATTTATATACCGCCCCTCTCCAAGGACTTTTGAAATACTTTTGAAGTATTTATTGTCCTATTTCAGGATACAAACATAGTCAGGGTGTCATCACACTGGCAAAAATAAATAAGTTTTTTTGGATTGCAGAAACTGTACCAAGAAAGTTTTTTATTATTATTAACATCAGCCACTGTTATCTAAAATGACTACTGTCTAGGTTGGATCTCCTTCAAGCTCAAAACTTTAGCTGAAAAGGAAAATGCCAAATTGATCTAAAGAGAAAGTGAATTAAGTGATTTGTCCATTTCTTCCACCATTAGAGAGAAAAGTTGAGGAGATGTTTGCCAACAAGGAGAAGGTCCAGAAGGACATCAAGTCTGTGGCTTCAGAGAATGTCTCTCTCAGCTGCGAGGTGACCCAGGCCAAAACGAACGTCAAGTGGTTCAAAGATGGGAAACTGGTGACCTCCAGCAAGAAATTCAAGGTAGAAGCCGAAGGCCAATCCCGGCGTCTGGTTATCCAACAGGTGGAGAAGAAAGATGGAGGCGAATACACCTGTGATGCCGATGGCCAGAAACTCTCCTTCAAAGTCACAATTGCAGGTACGAACACCTCGTAGCTTCCTCACATGTATAGAGATAAAAGTGACCAAACCAATATTATTTTTTATTGATTGTTCAAAAGAACTCTTAACAGAACAGCCTCAAATTGTGTCCACACCAACGTGTGTTTCTGCAAATAGTTTTCCTTGTGCAAGGATATACACGTCGTCCTTCACTTGCAACAATTCATTTAGTGACCATTTGAAGTTAGAACGGCCCTGAAAAATGTCACTTATGACTGTTTTTACAACTGTTGTGGCATCCCCATAGTCACATGATCAAAATTCAGACGCTTGGCAGCTGATTCATTTTTATGACAGTTGCAGTGTCCCAGAATCATGTGATCACCTTTTGCGACTTTCTTACAAGCCAGAATCATTTAACAACTATATTACTTACTTAACAACTGCGGTGATTCTCTTAACAATTGTGGCAAGAAAGGTTGTAGTGGGACAAAATTCACTCAACAACTGTCTTGCGAAGCAACAGAAATTTTGGTCTCAAATGTGGGTGTAAGTCGAGGACTACCTGTATTTTTGTTTTATTCTTCCTATTACGTGTAGGTGGACATCTGTTCAAAATCTGAACATGATGGAGAAATTTCATCAGTGTCAGATAGCCCTAAAATCATTAGAAAAAAAGCTGAATAAGAATTCGGTTAACTTCTAAATCCTGTTTTAAATTTCTTTGATGGCTTTGTCATGTTTTCTATGTCATGCTCCAATAGTTGAGGAGATGTTGGTCAACAAGGAGAAGATCCAGAAGATATCAATGTTAGACTAAAGAAGGATACTTGGAGCAGTAACTAAATATGATATTTTTTTAACTTCAAAAGTTTTTTCCCCCCTCTTGGTCAAGATTTGGAAGCTGGTGTTTGCCAAGGAGACAAACATCCAGATGTAGGATGACCTATTTTAGATGGTATACTATAGAATATGTAAGTTGGACCTTTGTGAAGCTTAGAACTTTAGCTGTAAAGGAATATGAGAAAATATCCTAAAGAGAAAGTGAATTAAGATGCTTTCTCCATTCCTTCCACCATTAGATAGAGAAGCTGAGGAGATATTTGTCAACAAGGAGAAGGCCCAGAAGGACATCAAGGCCATGGCTTCAGAGAACGTCTCTCTCAGTTGTGAGGTGGCCCAGGCCAAGACAGAAGTCAAGTGGTTCAAGGATGGGAAACTGGTCACTTCCAACAAGAAATTCAAGGTGGAAGCTGAAGGCAGAACCCGGCGTCTGGTTATTCAACAGGTGGAGAAGAAAGATGGAGGCGAATATACCTGTGAAGCTGATAGTCAAAAACTTACTTTCAAAGTTGCGGTTGCAGGTACAAACAACTTTATGCTTTCCTTTACATCTTCCTAAATTTTAAGATAGTAAAAGGTAAAGGTTCCCCCGCACACGCGTGCTAGTCGTTTCCGACTCTAGGGGCCGGTGCTCATCTCCGTTTCAAAGCCGAAGAGCCGGCACTTGTCCGAGGACGTCTCCGTGGTCATGTGGCCGGCATGACTAGATGCCAAAGGCTCACGAAACGCTGTTACCTTCCCATCGGAGTGGTCCCTATTTTTTACTTGCATTTTTACGTGCTTTTGAACTGCAAGGTTGGCAGAAGCTGGGACGAGTAACAGGCGCTCACTCTGTTACGTGGCACTCGGGATTCGACCCCTAAACTGCCGACCTTCTGATCAACAAGCTCAGTGTCCTAACCCACTGAGCCACACCGTGTCACTTGGTGGAGCAGTGGGCTAATGCCTCCTTAAGTAACACCAGCTGCCTGCAGTTAGTGCAGGTTCGCATCCCACCAGGCTCAAGGTTGACTCAGCCTTCCATCCTTCCGAGGTAGGTAAAATGAGGACCCAGATTGTTGGGGGCAATTAAGCTGACTTTGTAATAATGCCGCTTGGGGTGTGTGTGAAAGCCCTAATAAGCAGGCCTATACATAGAATGAAGGCTACTGCTAAGTTTGTAAGCCGCCCTGAGTCTTCAGAGAAGGGCGGGATATAAATGGAATTAAAATAAAATAAAAAATAAATAATGTTAAGATAAAGGTGGTAAAAAAATCGTGGTTTTTTTGCTGATTGTTCCATTGGGTTCTAAGAGAACAGATAGGTCAGTGCAAAGATTTGTTTCTAAAAAGAGTTTTAATCAGCACAGTTGCTATAGATCTACTATGCATAGTACATATAGCTACTAGGAATCTAGCTGATGTTGAACCTAGCAGCAAAATTTAATCAGTGTTGGACATCAAAAGAAATAATAAATATACGGTAGTTGAATAAGCTTAACTGCAACTGAACAATACCTTGATTAAAACAATATTTTAATGAAGGAACTATGAAGGAGAAAACATCTGTCCCACGGTAACTGACAGGAAAAACCAAATCCCCCTCCCTTCTAGCCCTGATGGTGGTATGTAGTTTGGTTATGAAATGTCTGCAAACAAACCACCAAGCGTAGAGAGCACCAAGGACCCCATAGTCGTCGTCGTCGTCCTCCTCCTCCTCCTCCTCCTCCTCCTCCTCCTCCTCCACCTCCTCCTCCTCCCTGGTTTTATTACCTAGTTGAAAACATCTGGAATGAAAACAACCAAGCTTAGAGAACAGCCAGGATCCCACAAAGGAATGATGTGTGGAATGTATTGATTGGATTTGCACCTTCTGATGTTCATAATTTTAGTCATTAAGAGAAATGACCAAATGCCTGGAAGAGAAAGTGAATGAACGTGTCTTGCTTGTCCTTTCACTACTAGATAGAGAAGCTGAGGAGATGTTTGCCAACAAGGAGAAGATCCAGAAGGACATCAAGGCCGTGGCTTCAGAGAACGTCTCTCTCAGTTGTGAGGTGGCCCAGGCCAAGACAGAAGTCAAGTGGTTCAAGGATGGGAAACTGGTCACCTCCAGCAAGAAATTCAAGGTGGAAGCTGAAGGCAGATCCCGGCGTCTGGTTGTTCAACAGGTGGAGAAGAAAGATGGAGGTGAATACACCTGTGAAGCCAATGGCCAGAAGCTGAACTTCAAAGTCACCGTTGCAGGTATGAAAATATTTTGCATACTAATAGAAGAGAATTGTCAGTTGCCACCTCACACTTCCGCTTCACAATCATTCAATGTCAAGTGCCATGAACTCAAGGGTGGGGGCTGGATGGGAGGGAGGAGGCTTTGAGGGAAATGAAAGTTCAATGTATTTGTCCAAGATCGGCTTCAAGGTCAACCACCTGGAAACTGAATGGAGATGCATACCAAACCTACACCTGAAGTGACCGTTCTGAAAACATCTTACTTGAATTTGATTGGATATGATGGGGAGCAGTGATGGGAGAGGGACGCTCAGGATGTTGAGCTTGTCGATCAAAAGGTTGGCAGTTTGGCGGGTCGAATCCCGAGTGTCGTGTAACAGAGTGAGCGCCTGTTACTCGTCCCAGCTTCTGCCAACCTAGCAGTTCGAAAGCACGTAAAAATGCAAGTAGAAAAATAGGGAGCACTCCGGTGGGAAGGTCACAGCGTTCCATGCGCCTTTGGCGTCTAGTCATGCCGGCCACATGACCACGGAGACGTCCTCGGACAAGCGCTGGCTCTTCGGCTTTGAAACGGAGATGAGCACCGGCCCCTAGAGTCGGAAACGACTAGCACGCATGTGCGGGGGAACCTTTACCTTTAACCTTTAGTGATGGGAGGCAATGAAGGTGAGGGAAAAGTTAGACTTGGGGATTTGGGCCTATGAGTTTCAGTTCTGGCTATGCACTACTGTAATTCACTTGACCTTTAATAAACTATACCTTTCCCAATACATGGAGTTAAGGATTGTTCTTTCTTAGAAGCTTAAGCTGAGGCAGAGAAGAATATTTGTAGCTCAGGGCTGAAATGTCTTTGGCGTTCTCTGAGCTTGGGGGTTTTCTTGCAGGTGTTCCATCTGCCCAACTGAGTAACATCATTTGTACTAATCAACCATCAGTGGACACATAGAAATAAACTACATTTACATACCATTCAAAAGACAATAAAAAAGCTAAGAAGGAAACAGAAAGACTAGAATGCATGCTCTCCACCAGCTGACTTTGAGATAAGCAGGAATTAACACCAGACAAACCATCAATTGGAAAACAATACTTTAAGCAAAGACAAAACCATACACCCACCCTATACACTACTGTATGTAAACAGGGAGAAAACCCCACTCCCTTCTAGCACTGATGATGTTCCCTAGCTGGGTCATGAAAGGTCTGCAAGAAAATAACCAAGCTCAGAGAGCACCAAGCACCTTCATATTTTTCATACTTTTAGAATTAATCTTTTGCATATTTAGGCATTTCATTTCCAAATGCTTCAGTCACGGCTGTTTTGGAAGTAATCATTTATGCTAGCCCTAGATTTAGTTATTTAGCATATGGCATCTACAGAAGTCATGCGATTGCTGATATAAAGGTAAAAGATCCCCTGCGGATTTTACTCTGCTATATTGGAGGGGATGGTGTTCATTTGTGTTTCAAGGCCATTGAGCCAATGCTGTCCCAGGATATTTCTGCAGTCATGTGGCCAGCATGACGTCATGGAGTGTTGTTATTTTTCCACCAAAGTGATACCAAAGTGGTGCTGGAAAGCCAGCAGCCCAGGTTTGAGACCCAAAGCCCTACATGATGGGGTGAGTTCCTGTCCTTGCCTCAGCTCCTGCCAACCTAGCAATTCAAAAGCAAGCAAATACGAATAGATAAATAATCACTGATATACAACACTAATAAAACACATTAGGCATGCAGACACAAGTATAAATAAAGCAAATAGCCCTAGATGAGAAGATAGGAATTCTACAAGAATAAAAGAGGATCACACTGCTTTTCTTTCCCTGTTAAACTATCATGAGCCTTGGTGGAGCAGTGGGCTAATGCCTCCTTAAGTAACACCAGCTGCCTGCAATTAGTGCAGGTTCGCGTCCCACCAGGCTCAAGGTTGACTCAGCCTTCCATCCTTCCCAGGTAGGTAAAATGAGGACCCAGATTGTTGGGGGCAATTAAGCTGACTTTGTAATAATGCCGCTTGGGGTGTGTGTGAAAGCCCTAATAAGCAGGCATATACATAGAATGAAGGCTACTGCTAAGCTTGTAAGCCGCCCTGAGTCTTCGGAGAAGGGCGGGATATAAATGGAATTAAAATAAAATAAAAAATAAAAAAAAGATGAGAAAGAAAAATGAAGTCATAATGCTCTTCTGTTAAGTAAAATGCATTGGCCTCGTTTGTGCTCATATGTGCTACAAATATTTTATTTATTTATGAATTTATGAATCAAGGGACATGAAAAAAGCAACTGCATTTTAAGCTTAATAGCATGGCTACAAAGGATAGCCAAAATAGTTACTTTGAAATATTTTAGGAAATCTGACTCCCCCCACTTCAATCATACGTTTTTCAGAGGATTCTTGACATAACATGTGAAAAACAGAGTAATATCCATACGTCTAATTGATTTATTGAACAGGTACTTCTCGACTTACAACCACAACTGAGCCCAAAATTTATGTTGATAAGTGAGAAATTTGTTAAGTGAATTTTGCCCCATTTTACCACCTTTCTTGCCACAGTTGTTAAGTGAATGACTGCAGTTGTTAAATTAGTAGCATGGTTGTCAAGTGAATCTGGCTTTCCCTGGTGACTTTGCTTGTCAGAAGGTCACAAAAGGGGTTTACATGACCCTAGGACATTGTGAACATCACAGATATGAACCAAATTTCTGAATTTTAAACAGGTGACTGTGGGGATGCTGCAATGGTCGTAAGTGTTAAAAATGGTCATAAGTCATTTTTTCAGTGCCATTGTAACTCAGAATGAACTGTTTGTTGTAAGTTGATGATTACCTGTATTGTGAAGTCTCCTTATGATTGTACAGGTAGTCCTTATCTTACAACTATTCGTTTAACAACTGTTCAAAGTTACAACATCACTGAAAAAAGTAAGTTATGGCCAGTCCTCGCAATTATGACTGTCCCAGCATCCCTACGGTCGTGTGATCAAAATTTGGGCACTTGGCAACTGGCAGGTATTTACAACAGTTGCAGCAATGTGAGATCATGTGATCACCATTTGTAACCTTTCCAACTGGCTTCTGAGAAGCAAACATTGATTCACTTAATGATCACATGATTTACTTAACAACTGCAGTGATTTGCTTAACAACCATGGTAAACAAAATTGGGCACAACTCACTTAACCACCCTCTTTCTTAACAATAGAAATCCTGGTTCCAGTTATGATCGTAAATTCAGGACTAGATATATGCATTTTCTAAAAAAAACTGAACAGGGATGATGGGGTAATTACCATAACTTACTTTTTTCAGTGATGTTGTAACTTTGAACAGTTGTTAAACAAATAGTTGTAAGATGGAGGATGTGATCTATTGCAGGGCTTTTCAACCAGTGGTACGGGCACCACCTGTGGTACATTGTCACCTGGCAGGTGGTAGCGGGGGAAGGGGAATGAGCTGAACCAGTGGCAGCACCGCACAAGCCTGAGCAAGAGATGGCTGGAGCTGGGCGACTGGTGGTACTTGGATGTTGCCATACCCTAAAAGTGGTACAATGGGTGAAAAGGTTGAAAAGCCCTGATCTATTGTCCTGGGATTCCAGAAAGGACAATTACAATTTAGAATAAAGGTTGAAAAGCTGAATTTTGATTGTCTTCTTCTTCAACTCAGATGCAAAAGTTGAGGAGATGTTTGTCAACAAGGAGAAGGTCCAGAAGGATATCATAGTTGTAGCTTCAGAGAATGTCTCTCTCAGCTGCGAGGTGGCCCAGGCTAAGACAGAAGTCAAGTGGTTCAAGGATGGGAAACAGATCACCGACACCAAGAAGTTCCAGGTAGAAGAACGAGGTGGATCCCGTTGTCTGGTTGTTCAACAGGTGGAGAAGAAAGATGCAGGTGAATACACCTGCGAAGCCGATGGCCAGAAGCTCACCTTCAAAGTCACGGTGGCAGGTACAACCACCTTTATATTCTCTACCTCTCCCATGGAGCTAGAAGTGGTCAAAGCAATCCATTTTTGGTTGGTTGACTACAGCACTCTCAGAAGCTGTAAGAGAACACCTGCAAGTTGTGTCAATGAGAAAGAGTTGCTTCGGCCAACAGTTTTAAGTAGCACAACTATAGTTCTACGATCCATGTTCTATGTAGTTGGAAATCTGGCCTTATTTCAACACCAGTGCAAAATTTGATCAACAGAAACATGAAAACCAAAGCTACATAAGGATGCTGGTAACCTTCTAAATAGCATTGTTAAAATATGGATTGATTTGCCTGGGGGCTCAAAGTTTCAGGAGGAGTATGGCAAGAGATGGACAACCCTAGAGAGGATAACAGAATAATAGGGTTGGGAGGCAACTTGAAGATCTTCTATTCCAACCCCCTGCTAAAGCAAGAGGCCCTATACCGTTTCAGGCAAATGGCTGTCCAGTCTCTTCTTGAAAACCTCCAGTGTTGGAGCATTCACCACTTGTGGAGGCAGGTTGTTCCACTGGTTAATGGTTCTAACTGTCAGGAAGTTTCTCCTTAGTTCCAGGTTGCTTCTCTCCTTGACTAGTTTCCACCCTTTGCTTCTTGTCCTGCTTTCGGGTGCTTTGGAGAATAGCTTGACTGCCTCTTCTTTGTGGCAGCCCCTGAGATATTGGAACACTGCTATCATGTCACCCCTCACCCTTCTCTTCATTAAACTACACATACCCAATTCCAGCAAGCGTTCCCTATATGTTTTAGCCTCCAGTCCCCCAATCATCTTTGTTGCTCTTCTCTGTACTCTTTCTAGAGTCTCAACATCTTTTTTACATCGTGGTGACCAAACCTGGCTGCAATATTCTGAGTGTGGCCTTATCAAGGCATTATAATGTGGTGTTAATACTTCATGTGATCTTGATTCTATCCCTCTGTTAATGCAGCCTAGAATTGTGTTGGCTTTTTTGACAGCACATTGCTGGCTCTATATAGGTGATCGCCACTTAATGAGGATGACCAAGGTGCATGAATGTATAGATGCAGCTCCTTTTTGAAGCTCATTACTTTAAATATTAAATGTGTCTTGTCCTCTGTTTCCACACCTAGATGAAAAAGTTAAAGAGGTGTTTGTCAACAAGGAGAAGGTCCAGAAAGATATCGAGGCTGTGTCTTCAGAAAATGTATCTCTCATTTGTGAGGTAGCCCAGTCCAAGGCAGAAGTGAAATGGTTCAAGGATGGGAAACTGATCACTGTGAGCAAGAAATTCAAAATAGAAGCACAAGGTGGATCGCGTTGTCTGGTTGTGCAACAGGTGGAGAAGAAAGATGCAGGTGAATACATCTGTGAAGCTGATGGCCAGAAACTGACTTTCAAAGTCACTGTTGCAGGTAAAATGCCTCTTTATTACATATATAATATCTCTATCTATCTCTATCTCTATCTCTATCTCTATCTCTTTCTGTCTCTATCTCTATCTATCTATCTATCTATCTATCTATCTATCTATCTATCCATCCATCCATCCATCCATCCATCCATCCATCTATCTATCTACCTACAGCATCTTAAATTTTCCAATTTATGGAGATAACCTTTATCAAATGTGTATGTTGATTGTTTAGATCAGCTCTCAGAAGTTCTAGCAGAAAGCTTTCAAATTACGTGCACACAAGTATTTATTTCTGCAAACAAAATTTGCCTAGTGCAGGTCTACCTTTATGGAAAGTTGACTAACTCTGAACAGTGGCAACAATGGAATCCTTATAGCAATAACTAGGTATGGATTTTTTACCTTTAAAAGTAATGTTTTAATTTTAATTTATCTTGGTGAAGATTCAGAAGTTGAGGTGATGTTTGCCCATCAGGCAGACATCCAGATGTAGGATGAACTATCTTAGAAGATATAGAATATGTAAGTTGGACCTTCTTGAAGCTCAGATCTTTAGCTGTAAAGAGAAATGTCAAAATGTCCTAAAGAGAAAGTGACTTAAGATGCTTTCTCCATTCCTTCCACCATTAGATAGAGAAGCTGAGGAGATGTTTACCAAGAAGGAGAAGGTCCAGAAGGAGATCAAGGCTGTGGCTTCAGAGACCGTTTCTCTCAGCTGTGAGGTGGTCCAGGCCAAGACAGATGTTAAGTGGTTCAAGGATGGGAAATTGATCACTTCCAGCAAGAAATTCAAAGTGGAAGCAGAAGGCAAATCACGACATCTGGTTATTCAACAGGTGGAGAAGAAAGATGGAGGCGAATATACCTGTGAAGCTGGTAGCCAGAAGCTTACCTTCAAAGTCACTGTAACAGGTAAGAAGACTGATAGTCTTTTTTATTTTTCAGTATATCAGGATGTAAGCAGGATCAGATTCTTTCTAGGTTGATAAATATAGATAGATGACAGACAGACAGACAGATAGACAGACAGACAGACAGACAGACAGACAGATAGATAGAATGATAGATAAAGTGATAAAGTGATAGTGATAGATAGATATTGTTAGATTATAGATATAAATATAGATATATTGATTGCAAAAAATATATGGCAATTATACTTTTTAGAGGTCACACCATGAATTTGAAATAGCTCAATGATTTTGATTGAATTGTTCTATGCTTTCTAGAAACAGAGAACGAGCTCCTATTAAATCTCTTAACAAAGAGTCCCAGGTAGCTAAAATTTTCAGGATATGTACAAATCCAGGAAAAATGAGTCAAATAAATTAGAAGACCTACATTCTACAAAACAGCCCTTTACTGTAGTTAGTTATTATTGCTATTTTCTTTGTTTTTTAAACCATTCTATGATCATGATCCAGAAGCTGAAGAGATGTTTGCCAACAAGGAAATGGTCCAGAAGGACATCAAGACTGTGGCTTCAGAGAATGTCTCTCTCAGCTGTGAGGTAGCCCAGGCCAAGACAGAAGTCAAATGGTTCAAGGATGGAAAATTAATCACCTCCAGCAAGAAATCCAAGGTAGAAGCTGAAGGCAGATCCCGGCGTCTGGTTATTCAACAGGTAGAGAAGAAAGATGCTGGTGAATACACCTGTGAAGCTGGAAAACAGAAGTTGACCTACAAAGTCATTGTTGAAGGTGAGAATAACCATTGCCTCCATAGAAAGTCAATATCATAATGTTTGTCCTATCAGGGAGGCTGAATCTCTTTGCAATCTGTGTTGATAGTCTTCAGTCACTATTTGGGCATTCTTGAAACCTTCCTCCCGCTGTCAATCCCAGGTGAGTAGGGTGGAAATTGTACAGAAGCAATTATGAAATCCTTTGAATGTGTTACAACCAGCCAGCCTTTAACACTTAGGTTGACAAAAGTATGGATATTAAATGAGAGAGGGAGAGAGAGAGAGAGAGAGAGAGAGAGAGAGAGAGAGAGAGAGAGAGAGAGACGGGTGGATGGATGATGGATGGATGATTGATTGGTGGATGACAGACAGGCAGATAGAGATAGAGATGAATGGCTATGATGTGTGAACAGGAAGAAAAAAGAGGATGGATGAGATGAGATGATGAATGGGCAAGTGCATAAATAGACACAGAGAGACAGAGATACGGACAAACATAGATGGAGTTGAATGGATGAGGTGATGAATGGATAGATAGATAGAGATTGAAATAAGATAAAAGAGATTAAAACTTGATTCTTGTTACGCAAGTCTCACCGTCTCTTTTCTTCCACATCACAGAAGCTCCTGAAATCTTTACCAGAAAAGACCAAATAAAGAAGGAGGTCAAGGCGGTCCTGAAGGAGAACACCATTTTGACTTGCGAGGTGGCCACTTCGGACACTCAGGTGAAATGGTACAAAGATGGACAACCCATCCCCATCACCAAACACATCAAGGTGGAGTCAGATGGAACCACCCGCAAACTGCACCTGGAGCGGGTGGCGACCAAGGACGTTGGAGAGTATACCTGTGAAGCAGGTGGTCAGAAAGTGACCTTCAAGGTGGAAGTAGCAGGTGAAGTCTCTTCTTCTTTTCCAATAGTGTTTTGCAGCTGATAAAAAGGCCAGTGTGAATTTCTAGGTTGCATCACCAGAGGGAGAGTTTGAACATCACTTGAGGGGATAGTACAGGTAATCCTCAATTTACAACCACAGTTGAACACAAACTTTATGCTGTTAAGTGAGACATTTGTTAAGCGAGTTTTGCCCCATTTTATGACCTTAAGTGAATCACTGCAGTTGATAAGTTACTAATACAGTTCTTGTGAATCTGGCTTCCCCATTGACTTTGCTTGTCAGAAGGTTACAAAAGGGGATCACGTGATGCCGAGACACTGCGACTGTCATAAATATGAAGCAGTTGCCAAGCGTCTGAATTTTGATCACATGATCATGGGGATGCATGCTGTCATGCTTGTAAGTGTGAAAAATGGCCATGTCACTTTTTTCAGTACTGTTGTAACTTTAAACAGTCACTAAGCAAATTCTTGTAATCGAGGATTACATACTGCACGGGTGAGGCCACACTTGGAATGTTGCATCCTGTTCAGGTCACCATGTTACAAAAAAAGATGATGAGACTCTAAAAAGAGTGCAAAGAAGAGCAACAAAGATGTTTAGGGGACTGGAGGCTAAAACACATGATGAGCAATTGAGGGAGCTATGTAGAGGTGGCCCTCGACTTATGATCACAACTGAGCCCAAAATTTCTGTTGCTAAGTGAGAATTGTAAAGTAAGTCTTGCCCTATTTTACAACTTTTTTTTTTGCCACACTTGTTAAGTGCATCCCTGCAGTTGTTAAATTAGTCATATGGTTGTTAAATGAATCTGGCTTCTCCATTGACTTTGTTTGTCAGAAGATTGCAAAAGCTGATCACGTGACCCCGTCATAAAATGAACCAGTTGCCAAGCATCCAAATTTGGATCAAGTGAGCATGGGGATACTGCAAGGGACCTATGAAAAACAGTCACAATTCACTTTTTCACTACTGTTGCAACTTTGAACAGTCACTAAATGATTGGTTGTAAGTTGAGGATTACCTGTATGTCTAACCCACAGGTCTGCAGCCCGCGGCTCCGGAGCCGCATGCGGCTCTTTCAGCCATCTCCTGCGGCTCCCAGTCCTCTGCTATGGGCAGTCCAAAAAAAAAAAGTGGGACTAAAAAATTTCTACCAATCAATTCAAATATGCAGGGTAGGTGCATATCTCGCCTTGGCTCCACTCTTCAGTGAAACCCTGTTCTGCGCATGTGCACATGTACGCGCATGCGCACACATTTTTGCAGCTCCCAGTTTTTCCTTTTGTGAGGGAACCGGTTCTGAGTGGCTCTTTCACTGTTTCCAGTTGCTGACCCCTGGTCTAACCTATCAAAGAGAAGGACTAGGGATAACATGATAGCAGTCTTCCGATATCTGAGGGGCTGCCACAAAGAAGAGGGACTCAAACTATTCTCCAAAGCCCCTGAAGGCAGGACAAGAAGCAACAGATGGAAACTCATCAAGGAGAGAAGCAACCTAGAACTAAGGAGAAACTTCCTGACAGTCAGAACAATTAGCCAGTGGAACCGCCTGCCTCCAGAAGTGGTGAATGCTCCAACACTGGAAGTTTTTAAGAAGAGACTGGCCAGCCACTTGTCTGAAATGGTATAGGGTTTCCTGCCTGAGCAGGGGGTTGGACTAAAAGACCTCCAAAGTCCTTTCAAATCCTATGATATTATGTTCTATGTTGTATTGATGGGGGGAGGGTTGGATTCACCACTCACTTAATAACTGCTTTGCTTAGTAACAGACATTCTGGTCTTAAGTGTGGTTGTAAGTTGAGGATTTACCTGTACTTATTTTCCTCTTGGTCTTCCAGAACCAGAGGTCAAATTCCAAAGAGTAGCTGCTCAGGAGGAGACCATTGTCACTCAGGAGCACAAGGAAGTTGTCTTCTCCACCATGATACAACCTGAGGAGGCTGAGGTCAAATGGTTCAAGGACGGAGTTGAGATCAAAGATGGCAAGAACTATAAGATAAAGAAGGACAAGGCGGCTAGGATCTTGATTGTGAAGACAGCCGAAACCAAAGATGCTGGTCTGTACACCTGCGAAGTCAAGAGTGAGAAACAGCAGTTCCAACTCAAAGTGGAAGGTGAGAGACAAACGGAGGTGGCCATCCTGAAATGTCAAAAAAGTTTCGTGAAGGCTGCAAGGCCAACTAACCCAAGACAGAAAGATCAGATCAGTCATAGATGAAAGAAATAATCTCAAGCTCTTTCCAGCCTCAAAATAATGTGGTGTCAAGAGCTGTGTGAGTCACTAGTTACTACTTCTGGGGGCTCCTGGGGGCTCTCTGAACCTCTGGGTTTTCTTGCAGACGTTTCGTGATCCAATTAGGTAACCCTATCAGTGCCAGAAGGAAGAGGGGGTTTGATCATGTTCCCACATTCCTCCTCCTCCTCCTTGCATACCCCCCTCCCTTCTAGCACTGATGATGCTCCTTAGTTGGGTTATGAAATATCTGCAAGAAACAAATGCAGCTCAGAAACCACCAAGGATCCCATGGTTGAATCTCAAGCTACAAATATCCCCTTCTGTTACAGACTAAAGGTAAAGGTAAAGGTTCCCCCGCACATGCGTGCTAGTCCTTTCCGACTCTAGGGGCCGGTGCTCATCTCCGTTTCAAAGCCGAAGAGCCAGCGCTTGTCTGAGGACGTCTCCGTGGTCATGTGGCCGGCATGACTAGACGCCAAAGGCGCACGGAACGCTGTTACCTTCCCACCGTAGTGGTCCCTATTTTTCTACTTGCATTTTTACGTGCTTTCGAACTGCTAGGTTGGCAGAAGCTGGGACGAGTAACAGGCGCTCTCACTCTGCTACGCGGCACTCGGGATTCGACCCGCCAAACTGCCGACCTTCTGATCGACAAGCTCAGCATCCTAACTCACTGAGCCTCTGCGTCCCTTCTGTTACAGACTATTCCAACCTTAAAAATATGTCTTCCTTAAGCCAAGAATTTATCTATCTATTATCTATTTATCTAACCATTGGACAAAGACAATCTCTGCGTTCAGCCCATTTTATACCGCTGGATGTTTGTACCAGTTTGTATCATAAAGGCAAGATTTAAAAAAAATTAAATAAATACTCTTATGGTCTGTCTTTTGACTTATTTTCTTTCTATCTTCCAATTCCCTTGCAGAAGTACCAGTTAAATTTGCCAAAAAGCTGGAGCCTGTAAAAGCTGAGCTCGGAAAGGCTTTGAGTTTGAGTTGTGAACTTAACCAGCCCGAAGGTGCGGTTGTGTGGCGCAAGGACGGAACGGTTCTCAAAGCTAGCAAGCGCTACCTGATGCAAGAAATTGGTGCCAAGAGAGTGCTGATCATCTCCGGTTTGCAGGCTGAGGACAAGGGAGAATATTCATGTGAGACAAAGAATGACCAATGCATCGTTCAAGTCACACCCACAGGTACTTCCTGAAGTTAGGGGGTATGTGGTAGTGCCACAGGAAGCAGCTGTTGTAAATTAGGGAACATCATCAGTGTTAGAACGGAATGGGGTTTGCAGAAAGGAGGAGGAGAAGGAGGGGAGGGGAGGAGGAGGAGGAGGACTGTGGGGTCTTTGATTCTCTCTGAGTTTGGCACTTTTCTTGCAGATGTTTCATAATCCAATTAAGTAACATCACAAGTGCTAGAAGGGAGGGGGGTGTTGTGGTGTGGGCGACCGCGTGGAGGCAATGACGAGACGGCATTGTACGTAATACCTTTTATTGAATACAAGATGGAACTGAACTCCCTCCACCTCTGCTGCCCCTTATAGATACAGCAACCCCTGTAGCCAGCCAACCCGGTTGCTCCATATTCCTGCTGGCCAGGTGACACCCAACCCGGTGCCCTGTATTTCCCGCCAGACAGGATGACCAATCAGGCTGCCTGACCAATGCCACCTGGTGTTATGGTGGCATACACAACACCGGGTTTGTGGGGAGGAGGAGAACTCTGGGATTCTTGATCTTCTAACTGAGCTAGGTTATTTTCTTGCCAAAGTTTCATGACCCCACTAGGTAACATCACCAGTGTAAGTAGGGAATGGGTTTGTTCTCTGTCTACCTACGAGCGACTTCCCTGTTAGCGATAAGGCCAGAGCGAACCACTTGTACATGCAACTAACAGTTCCTTAGTTGCAAAGCGCACTAAGTTGGAAATTGCTCATTGTCACTTTCCGAGAAATTCAGGAGGCCCTTCAGACATTCACAAAAGAACATTTCCCCCCCCTCCCGTGTGTGACGTGTATCTCTGCTCTTCTCCCCAGTGCCTCGCGTCGTGAAGTTTGTCAAGGGCCTCTCCAAAGTCATCGCAGAAGAAGGGAAGGAGGTGGTTTTTGAATGCACCGTCTCACCCAGCGATGTGGTCGTTAGGTGGAGCCACCGTGGAACCCCGGTCGAAGCCAGCGAGAAATACGTCGTTTCTCATCGGGATGTCCATCACAGCCTCATCATCACCGAACTGACAGTCCAAGACAGTGGGGAAGTCACAGCCAAAGCTGAGGGGGAGGAGAGCCGGGCCCACCTCCGAGTGGAAGGTGAGACAGGGGTCCACGAGGGACGGAAGGACATGTCCAGGTGTGGGATCTTATTTCTGGACACTCTCCCCTTGATCTGGACTGTTGTTTATTTTATATTTTATTTTATTACTTGACTTTTTTATTTATTTATTTATTTTTTTATTGTATGTTTGTTTATTTTATTTATTTATTTATTTAATTTTTATTTTGTATTTTAATTTTTATCTTATTTTTATTTCAGTTTATTTTTTTGTTTTACTGTATTGTATTTTTTTATTCTTTCGTTGTATTTTATTTATTTTTATTTTAGTTTATTTTTATTTTGTATTTTAATTTTTATCTTATTTATTTTTATTTTAGTTTATTTTTAATTGTATTTTAATTTTTATCTTATTTATTTTTATTTCAGTATTTTTATTATATTGTATTTTAATTTTATTTATTTCAGTTTTAGTTTAATTTTTATTTTGTTGTATTTTAATTTTTTATTTTATTTTGTTTTATATTTTATTTTGTTTTATTTTTTATTTATTGTAATTGCTTTATTTTACTTTATTTTAGTTTATATTGTTTTATTTATTTTACTTTATTTTATTCTATTTTTTATTTTAATTGGTTTATTTTATTATTTTATAATTTATTGGCTGCCAAACTCACACACATGTCACAGCTTATATTATTAAAAACTCCCAAATAAAGCCCCACCCAGCACCTCCCCCACCCCTCAGGGTGAATGATGTTCCATAAAGATGGGGCCAGCACGAATGAGGCCCTTTTTCATGGTTTCCATAGATATACAATCCAAATAGATGGGACCCAGAACACACCCTGCCTTCCTGTCCTTGTGAGCCAGTTGGATCTAACAAGGGAGAAGTGGTTTGTTTACAAATACAGATAGTCCTCGACTTACAACCATTGATTTAATAACAGTTTGAAGTTACTCGTTCATATTTATGATGGTTGTAGTGTCCCAGGATCATGTGACAAGCAAAGTCAACGGAGAGGTTAGATTCAGTGTGACTAGCTTAGCAACTGCCGTGTTTCATTTAACAAGTGTAGCAAGAAAGGTAATAAAATGCGGCAAAACTCACTAAACAGTTGTCTTGCTTAGCAACAAAAAGTTTGGACTCTCTTGTGATCATAAGTCATGTACATCAGGGGTGTCAAACTCAATTTCATTGAGGGCCGCATCAGCATTGCGGTTGCCCTCAGGGGGCCGGGTGGGTATGGCCAGAGTGGGCGTGGCCTACTGGGTGGGCGTGGCTACAGTGTGTATGGCCTACTGGGTGGGCGTGGCCAGCTCTACATCGTTCGCATCAAGGGTGCCTATGGGGGCCTGGGCAGGAGTGGGACAGATATGAGGGTCTCTGGCAGAAGGAGGGTCTCTGGGCCAGGGCCAAGGCAGTGGGGGCTGTTCCCTCACTGTTTCCAGGATGGCTTCGCGGGCCACATGAAACCACTTCGCGGGCCAAATCCGGCCCCCAGGCCTTGTGTTTGACATGTCTGATGTACATGCTTGGTGGAAAACTCTGGATCTTGCTCTGAGTGCCTGCTTAGCAGTGGGAATTTGGGGCTCAGTTATTGTCATAGGTCGAGGACAATAGAAACCTAGTGATCTTCGAAACAGTGATCACCCTATAACGCTAGTTTTCTTCTTGCAAGGCATGTTTTCACATAGGGGAAAGCGTCAAATCCCGATTGGCTAGATAGAAATTGTTGGGTACTGGGTTCGTTGCGCAGGAATAAGACGAGGTGAGTGAGTTCAGCAAAGATCATGGTTTATTGCTTGCAGGATCTGAACTAGAGAACAGGGCTGCAGATGCAGCAATTCATAACCCTAGCCCCTAGGCGGCGGCCAATAGGTTTGAAGCAACCTATTGCCGCCTAGGGGCAACCAATGGCAGTGCTGGAGACGGGTTGTCTGAGATGCTGGGAGCCGTTAGCTAGCTCTCTGCTCCAGCAGCCTACCAGACGTTACCTCGTGGTGTTAACAAGCAAGCCCAATACATTACAGAAATGTTCTTTTGTGTTGGACTTATTTTTGTAAAGACATTACCCAGAATAAGATGGTAGAAGAAATTGCAAGCTTTGAAGGTTTCATCTAGTATAGAAAATGTTAATACTGGTTGGAAATATTGCTCTATTTTAAATATAGGTAGTGCTTGACTTACGATCACGACAGCCCAAAATTTCCATTGCCAAGTGAGACAGTTGTTAAGTGAATTTTGCCCCATTTTATGACCTTTCTTGCCACAGTTGATTCACTGTAGTAGTTAATTTAGCAACACGGTTGTTAAGTGAATCTGGCTTCCCCCATTGACTTTACTTGTCAGAAGGTCACAAAAAAGGATCACCTGACCCTGGGACCATGCAACCATCATAAATATGAGTCAGTTGCCAAGCGTCCGAATTTGGATCATGTGACCATGGGGATGCTTCAACTAATAAGATGGAGGGTTTGTTGTCACTGTGAGTTGGGGGTGGGGGCACGAAGGGAGGCTCAGCCAATCTCAAGTTATACATGGTTGTACTTTGACAATAAAGGTTCATTCATTAAGATAATTAGTGTGAAAAATGGTCATAAGTCACTTTTTTCTGCTGTAACTTCAAATGGTCACTAAGCAAATGGTTAAAAGTCAGGACTACTTGTGCATACTAGTTGCCAAGCAACTAGTCACTGTGGGGTTACTGCGATGGTTATAAGTGCAAGCATTGGTCTTAAGCCACTTTTTTCAGTGCTGTTGTAACTCAGAATGGTCACTAAATGAATGGTTGTAAGTCAAGGAGTACCTGTATTTGTAGTGCTTTTAATCTACCTGATGCTTTTGGTCTGCCTCAAAATCAGAAGCACCGGTGTTATTCGTGAAGAAGTTGGAGGCCAAAGCCGTAGAAGAGAAGCAGAGTGTTATCCTAGAAGTTGAGCTGTCCAAGCCAACCACGGAGGTGAAGTGGACAAAGAACGCGAGTGTCCTTCATCCAACGGCCAATCTCGAGATCCACGCCCAGGGGACAAAGCACCGCCTGGTGATCAAGAGTGCATCCTGCGATGATCGTGGGTTTTATTCCTGCGAGACTCTCCATGACAAGACACAAGCCAAGGTCACTGTAGACAGTAAGTCCTCTCTTGGGTCTAGTTCTGAGGAACACAACTCTTGTGAGAATCATAGAAGGTTGGAGGGGATGGTGGAGAGCTTCTAGACCAGGCCAGGAAGCCATGGACTATCCCAGATCAATAGTTGTCCAATGGTTGGAAACCTTCAGGGATGGGGACCCCATGAGTTTAGGAGGAAGGTTGTTTCACCCCTTCATAATTCTCACGGTTGGGAAATTCCTCCTTGGTGCGCTCTGATGTTTAGCAAGGTTTTCTTGCTTGATCCAGAATGGATAATGTTACCTAGTTGGGTCATGAGACATCTGTGAGAAAGTAGCCAAGCTTAAATCTTAAAGCACCAAAGACTCCATAGCGAAAGAATGAATGAATGAATGAATGAATATAGACAGAACAAACTCTTATAGCGTTGATGATGGGGGCAGCAGTGGCTTTCAAATGAGGTCAAATGTCCTACAAATTTGGTTGGTTTCACAAGGAGGTCCTATGTTCCTCTCAATTGAAGAGTGATAAATATGAGATTTTTGACTCGAATGTGTCTCATGCATCTTGTTCCATTTCCAAGTGAGACCCATCAAATTGATCAAAGGCCTGCAGCCGACGGATGTTCACGAGAAGGAATCGGTCACTTTTGAGGTGGAACTGTCCCACGAAGACGTGGAAGCAGTTTGGATGAAGGACGGTCTGCGTCTCAAGTCTCAGGACAACTGCCAGATAACAGCCCAAGGGAAGAAGCACTCACTGACCCTCTCGTCCCTGACATTGGAAGACTCAGCTCTTATTTCCTTCAAGGCCGAAGGGATTCACACCACAGGCAGGCTTAACGTGAAAGGTAGGTGTTCAGACAACCTCTTTTAAATTACAGGTAGCCCTTAACCTGGTAGCCACACAAACCATATGTAAATGCAGAGATAAACCAGAGATAAGTGCTGGAGAATTCCTGGAAACCTGGCATTCAGACAAACCAGCCATCAACAGGCACATAGAGATGAACAACATCTACACACCATTTAGAAAAGACAATTAAAAATCTAAAAGATCACAACACCTTCTGACAAGCAAACGACTCCCAGATAAGCAGAGTTTAACACCAAGCAGTAAATAATATTCCAAAAAGGAACTACTAACACAGTAATCAACAGCCTAATCAAGGAACTACCAAGAACACTCCCATCGACAGGGCAGTGACTAGTATATAAAATGAGAGCAAATCTCATTCCCTAGTCCCTAGTCCCTAGTGATGATGTTACCTAGTTGGGTCATGAAATGTCTGCAAGAAAACCACCAAGTTCAGAGAGCACCAAGGACCACGTTCTTCTCCTCCTTCTCCTTCTCCTTCCCTTCCTCCTCCTCCTCCTCCTCCTCTCCGCAACACCCCTCCCTTCTAGCACTTGAATCATGAAACGTCTGCAAGAAAACCACCACGTTCAGAGAGCAACAAGGAACCCCAAAGGTCAACCCAGATCTGCAAATATTCTCTTCTAGTGATAAACTTCGGAATTAGTTGCACTCGGAGTTGATTTTCTGTTTCTCTGTTTGAGACTGAGCAGGCCTAGACATCCTGAACTTACAAGTACAATTGACCCTCAAATTTCTGTTGTTAATCGAGGCAGTTGTTAAGTGACTTTTGCCCCATTATAAAATCTTTTTTGCCAACATGGTTAAGTGAGTCACTTAGTTGTTAAGCTAGTGACACAATTATTAAGTGAATATGGCTTCCCTGTTGACTTTGCTTGTCAGAAGGTTGCAAAAGGAGATCACAAAACCCGGGACACTACGACTGTCATAAATATGAATTATTTGCCAATAATTGCCTTACCTGGAAAGTCAATGCAACCCAGGTGGCCAGAAAGGCCCAACAGAGACTTCACTTCCTCGGGGTCTTGCGGAAGAACAGGGTAGAACAACGGCTAATGACCTTCTTTTACCGGTCTACTATAGAGAGCGTCCTCTCGCACTGTATTGTGGTTTGGTATGCTGGTTGGACAGCCGTGGATAGATATTACAGAGCACAGCACAAAACATCGTGGGCTGTCCCCTGACACCACTGGATGACCTCACCAGGGCCTGCTGCCTTGGAAGAGGGAGGAAAATCCTCAGGGATGACTCACACCCTGGGCGGTACCTCTTTACTCTCCTACCGGGAGATACAGGAGTATAGCCAGCCGTACTAACAGGCTGAAGAACAGCTTTTGTCCATGGGCTGTCAGGCTCTTGAACGGGAAATAATTTTATAAACTTTATGTATGATTGACTTGCGAGGCCGGTGCGTTGTGCAATTAGTTCACATGCTGTAATAAGATGGAGGGTTTGTGTCACTGTGAGTTGGGGGTGGGGGCACGAAGGGAGGCTCAGCCAATCTCAGTGTATACATGGTTGTACTTTGGCAATAAAGGTTCATTCACCTGAATTCTGATCACATAAGCATGGGAATGCTACAGTAGTTGTAAGTGTAAAAACCACCAGGCTCAAGGTTGACTCAGCCTTCCATCCTTCCGAGGTAGGTAAAATGAGGACCCAGATTGTTGGGGGCAATAATCTGACTTTGTAAAAATGCCACTTGGGGAGGGCGAAAGCCCTAATAAGCAGGCATATACATAGAATGAAGGCTATTGCTAAGCACATTGATTTGTGCTTAGATTGTAAGCCACCCTGAGTCTTCGGAGAAGGGCGGGATATAAATGGGATTAAAAACAAAACAGTCGCAAGTCCCTTTTTTCAAGTGCATTGTAACTTTGAATGGTCACTAAACGAATGTTGTAAGTGGAATACTACCTGTAATGTAATTTCTCTGTTTTCTAATGGTCCTCTCACCTTATATCTGTGACAGACATATCTTTTACTTATGTATAAATAAAATATATTAACTTATCTTCCCGTTTGATGCTATTTTGGCCAGAGGCAGACCAGGCTAAGAAACCTAACCTGATTTATGGCTAACATTTCAATTACTTACATGTTATTTCTCCTTGGCAGAAACCCCTGTGAAAATCATCACACCTTTAAAAGACCTCAAAATTCAGAACAAGGATGACGTAACACTTGAGTGCGAACTTTCCAGGCCCAATGCGGAAGTGAAGTGGCGTAAGGTATCGTATCAAATTTATTAAATATAAGCCTGTGGACTTCTCTTCAATGACTGCAGTTTCTTGATCCTCTGTCTTGTAAGATTGCATCCACAGCTTCATGGGAATACAGATAGTCCTGAAAGGCAATGGAGAAGTCAGATTTACTGAACAACTCTGTTACTAGCTTAACAATGCAGTGATTCGGTGAACAACTGTGGCAAGGAAGGTTGTAAAATGGAGCAAAACTCACTTAGTCACAGAAATTTTGGGCTCAGTTGTGGTCATAAGTTGAGGACTACCTGTATTTCAGGACCTACCTCAAAACTCAGATCCAGTAAAATTATCTGTCAATAAACTCCTCTGTGGACTTCTTGGTTTTAGAATGGAGTGGAGATCCGGTCGAGTAAAAAGATGGTCATTGCTTCCAGAGGGACGAAGAGAAGCCTTGCCATTCACACATGTGAATATGAAGACCAAGGAACATACATGTGTGACGCAGTGGATGATAAGAGCTCAGCTGTTTTGGAGATCTGCGGTACAAATCTTTGAATCTTATTCAAGGAATGAGAATTTAGGAGCTGTGATTAACAGTATTTTATAGAAAAGAAGTTTAAATCACATTGTAATTCCTTTTAGACACACAGGCACATGTTTTATTCCTAAATGTGTTCTGGAGTGTTGTTCTAGGTGCAGACCTAGAAACCAAGAGACGGTGAGTTCTAGTTCCATCTTTGACCTGAATGCTGGCCACCTAGCTGAATGTTCTGTACCAGCCTGCTACCGGCCCTGCAGAAAAGGCAGGGACAACCCCTTTACAAACGGCAAGAGGCTGGAATTACGCCTGCCAAATTTATAGCTACAAAAACAAACAAGACACGAACCAAGAAACAGGAGCTTTAAGAAACACGAACTATCCAAGCGGTTGCCTTCAGCAAACCAGCCCTCCCCACACATTCCCCTTATATAGAGTTCAGGGCGTGGCTTCTCTCTGCCTCCTTCCGAGAAGCCCCATTGCCTTCCTCTGTTTACTCCTAATTGACTGCCTCCTGCGTCGGGCGTCCTTGAACAGGGCCAGCTGTGGGTCATCTTCATCCACGCTGTCAGGCTCACACAGCTGGGTCTCCGTGGTGACCAAGTGGGAGGGGCCTGGCTGAGGACTCTCATCAGCAAGATCTTCAACCCCCTCAGCAAGCTCTTCAACACCCCCCTCCTCCTCTGAGTCCTCCGACCCAACTGCCGAACCCACAGGCTGACCCTGAATCACAACACTGAACCTCAAGATCCTCTCCTTACTATTCCCCTGGGGATTTCCCCCCCCCCTGCTAATATACAAAATAAAAGTGCGGATAATTCCCCAACACACATTAATGACTGCAAGGAACACAGAAACCTTAATCTTAAACAAAAATGTCTCATTTTGATTTTTTTTTAGCCCGGGACATCAAGATTGTAAAACCGTTGGAAGATGTTGAAGTGAGCGAAAAAGAAAGTGCTTCTTTCCTGTGTGAGATTTCGCATGATGACGTCCAAACCCAGTGGTTCAGTAACGAAAACAAAATCAGGACTGGAGAGAACATCAAACTACGTCAGGAAGGTAGGAAGAAGAGAATTGAAACCTGATGGACTCTGGTTGTTTGCTTGCAAACATCACACCACCCAACTAGATAACATCATCCTTGTGAGGGAGTGTGGAGTTTTTTCCCTTCTTATGTACAGCTGCTTGCCGTAGATAAAGAGAACAGTGTTGGTTGGATGTAGTTTTTTTTTCTTGGTGTTGATTTCTGCCTAATTTTTTTGTCTGGGGTTAATCCCTGTTTATTTGGATTTCTTTTCTGTGGAGTCCTTGATGCTGTCTGAGCTTGGATGCTTGCTTGCAGATATTTCGTGGCCCAACTAGGTAACATCATCCATATGAAGGAATATGAGGTTTGCTCCCTTTTTATATACAGTTTCCCCTGGTGGGGTGTTTTGTTTTTTTCTTGGTAGCTTCTTGATTAGGATATTGTTTTCTGCTTGATTGTTTGTCTGGGGTCAATCCATCCTTATCTTTGTGTGGGATCCTTTGTGCTATCTGAGCTCGATAGTTTCCTTGCAGACATTTCATGACCCAACTGGGTAACATCCTCAGTGTGAAGGAGTGTAGGTTTTCTCCCTAATTGTATACAGTAGCTTGCTTTGCCATTGTTGGTGGAAGCGTGATTTTGGTGGTGCCTTGATTAAGGTATTGTTTTCTGCTTGATTGTCTGGGGTTAATCCCTGCTTATCTGGGTTTCTCTTCCTGTGGTACCCTTGGTCATGGGTTTCATGACCCATAATAATAATAGGATGCTTATCTTTGATGATGCTAAAGGTCTCATTGCAAGATGTAAACTATTCCAACTCAAGTCGCCTTTTGCAATTGACTAATGGCCATTGACAAAATCCTCATAAGTCAGTTGGAAAAAGTCACCTTTATTCAGAACCGCTTCCATGCTATGATGAGAATTTTGACAATATCTGCCTACCCCCGCCCTTGGGAAGGTCTCAAAAGGTAGACAAAAGACCAAATCCAATCTGGACATCTGGTTGACGGTGCAACCAACATTAATAATGTATCATTGCCATTGATAAAGTCCCTATCAGTCAATTGCAGAAGGCAGCTTGATTTGGAACAGCTTACAATCTGTGATGGGACCTTGAACCCCTACCAAATATTCACATCTGCCTATCTCAGGTTTTTGGGAAGTGGACAGAAAGACCAAATCCAGTCTGAGCATCTGGCTGATATGCAACAAGCAATAATAACAACACAGAGATGCAGGACAGGTAGTCCTGGACTTATGATCACAATTGAGCCCCAAATTTCTCTTGCTAACTGAGACATTTGTTAAGTGAGTTTTGTCCCAATTTACAACCTGTCTTGCCACAGTTGTAAATTGAACCACTGCAGTTGTTAGGCACAAGTTGTTAAGTGAATCTGGCTTCCCCATTGAACTTGTTTGTCAGAAGGTCACATAAGGTGAATACATGACCCATGACTCTGCAACCCATCATAAATATAAGTCAGTTGACAAGTGTCTGAATTGTGATCATGTGAGCATCGGGATGCTGAAATGGTCGTAAGTGTGAAAATGGGTCATGTCACTTTTTCCAATGCTGTTATAAGTTCAAACAGTCACTAAATGAACTATTATAAGTTGAGGACTACCTGTATAATGGCAGCAGTCACCACCAATAATGCTCAAGGATCCTTTCTATCTCCTTACCTATCATCCCCAGAGAAGCAAGGAGCAATAATCATCATCCTCTTCTTCCTTGCTGCTTAGGAGACTTTTAAGAAGAGACTGGACAGTCATTTGTCCGGAATGGTCTAGGTGTCAGAATCCATTTATATCACATTCATAAATGTATGTTTAAAACATTATCCCCCCCTATGGATTCTGCCATCTCCCAAGGAAGGAGGAGAGGATGTGGATTCAGCCTGCCTTAGGTTATTTCAAAGACCAAGGGAACCTTTTGAACTGGGGGAACAAAAGGGAGGGTTAGGGAAGAAGGCATCTGGCCTGTGTCTTCTTTAAATTCTGGAGAGGAAGAAGGCAATAACCATAAAGATTCAAAGTTCCTTTTTCCCCCACAAAAGGGATGACACGAAGTAGAAGGATGGGGGCTGACCAAATGGGGGTGAGGGAAGGGGGGTTGAACCGGGTACCCTTTATAAATTTTCAATTTGTAAAACAATACTAAGTCCTGTCTTGTATTCCCACAACCAAGCATGTCCTAGTAAAGATTCCTTTTGGACTAGAACTGACTCCAAGAGTTTTTGTTTTCCTAAGACGTGGTTTGGGGTGGGTCCTGACACTAGGGCAGTTATTTATCTGGAATGGTCTAGGGCACAGGTCTGCAACCTGCGGCTCCAGAGCCACATGCGGCTCTTTCAGCCATCTCCTGCGGCTCCCAGTCCTCTGCTATGTGTAGTTCCCCCCCACAAAAAGTGGGACTAAAAAAGTTCAACCAATCAATTCAAATATGCAGGGTAGGTGCATATCTCGCCTTGGCTCCACTCTTCAGTCGAACCCTGTTCTGCGCATGTGCGCATGTACGCACATGCGCACACATTTTTTGCGGCTCCCAGTTTTTCCTTTTGTGAGGGAACCGGTTCAGAGTGGCTCTTTCACTGTTTCAGGTTGCTGACCCCAGGTCTAGGGCCCCAACCTTTTGGGCACCAGGGGCTGGTTCCATTGAGAGAGGTTTTTTTCTGTGGACCGGAGGGGGCACGGTTTCATGTATTGCCTGCATCCCGTGGATGGGGCTTTGCATCTTTGCACAGACCGGTTTCTGGCATGCGATGGCCTGGTCCCGGTCCACAGACCAGGTGATGAGGACCCCTAGTCTAAGGTCTGAGAAGAAGGTTGGACAAGAAGACCTTCAAAGTTCCTTCCAATTCTGTTATTCTATTTTTCTGTTATTCTGCTATTCCGTTATTCCGTTTTGGGTGTTCCATTACTGGAGGTTTTCAAGAAGAGATTGGACAGCCACCTGTCTGAAATGATATGCTTGAACAGGGGGGTTGGACTAGAAGACCACCAAGGTCTCTTCCAACTCTGTTATTCTGCTAGTTTGGCTGTTCCTTAAATGGGGAGATGGTTCTGCTAAAGAGAGTGGCAAGCTTTTGTCTTAATGTGGATGATGTTTACTTGTTTGATGGATGAATCATGGATGATTTGTAACTTGGAGACTGTCTTTTTGTCTGCAGGGAAAAGTCACACGCTGGTTTACCGCAGTGTGGTGTTGCAGGATTCTGCAGAAATAAAATTTGTGGCCGAAGCTGCAGAATCACGAGCTCAGCTTAAAGTCAAAGGTAAGGAATCACTTCATAATTTAGCGAATTCAATTTTTCCCCAGAAAGCATATCCTCAAACTAGCTACAGATAGTCCTTGACTCACGACCACAGTTAAGCCCCAAATTTCCATTGGTAAGGAGGTTTTGCCTCATTTTACATCCATTCTGGCTATACTTGTTAGGTGAATCATTGACATTGTTAAGTTGGTCGCACGGTTGTTAAGTGAATCGGGCTTCCTCATTGACTTTGCTTGGCAGAAGGTTGCAAAAGGGGATCATGTGACCCAGGGACACTGCAGCGGTCAAAAATATGAGACAGTTGCCAAGCATCTGAATTTTGATCATGTGGCCATGGGGATGCGGCAACGATTGTAAGTATGAAAAATGGTCATGTCACTTTTTTCAGTGCCACTGTAACTTCGAACAATCACTAAACGAATGGTCATAAGTCGAGGAGTACCTGTATTATCCACATTGAATTTCCTGCAAAGATACATCACTAACTTCTGTTCTCCTTCTTTAGAACTACCGGTCAAGATCATTAAACCCCTCCGGGTGAAGATCGCCATCGAAAGACACCGAGGTTTTATGGAATGCCAAGTTTCTCGTCCAAATGCTATTGTTAAGTGGTTCAAGGGGGACCGAGAACTCCACCCTGGCCAGAAGTATGAGATGGTGAGCGATGGGATCTACCGGAAACTTATCATCAATGAGACCGCGTTTGAGGACGAAGGGATTTACACCTGTGATGCCGTGGATGATAAGAGCAGCGCTCAGTTCTATGTGGAAGGTACATCCTCTTCTTCCTTTGTACAATTGTACGACAATTGTTGTAAGGCCAGGTAGTACTGGCCTTACGGCAACAATTGAGCCCAAAGTTTCCATTGCTAAGCAAGACAGTTGCTAAGTGAGTTTTGCCCCATTTTACGACCTTTCTTGCCACAACTGTTAATTGGATGGTTGCAGCTGTTAAGTTAATCACACGGTTGTTAAATGGATCTGGCTTCTCCATTGACTTTGCTTGTCTGAAGGTTCACAAAAGGGGATCACAAGACCCTGGGACACTGCAACTGTCATAAATATGAGTCAGTGGCCAAACGTTTGAAATTTGATCACATGACTGTGGGGATGCTGCAACGGTCATAAGGGTGAAAAATGGTCCTAAGTCACTTTTTTCACTGCCGTTGTAACTTGGAACAGTAACTAAACAAACTGTTGTAAGTGAAGGACTACCTGAAATATCAATTTTCCCCCAAAAAATATTGGGTGAAAAGGGACACTCAGCTGTGGTGGCGCAGTGGTTAGAATGCAGTGTTGCAGGTTAATTTACTGGTCACTGCCAGAAGTCCAATCCTCACTGGCTCAAGGTTGACTTAGCCCTCCATCCTTCTGAGGTGGGTAAAATGAGGACCCAGATTGTTGGAGGGTGGGTGCAACATGCTGACGCTTAGAGAGGGCTGTAAAGCACGGTGAAGTGGCATATAAGTCTAAGTGCTGTTGCTATTGCAACACAGGAATCTGAGGGGGGGGGGCATTTGTTGACAGCAGATGCATTTCCCCTTGACTTTGCTTGTCAGAAGGTCAAAAGTGGGGATCATATTACCCTGAGACACAGCAACCGTCATAAATGCATGCCAGTTGCCAAGCCTCTGAATCTTAATCACCTGACCATGGGGCTTACTGCCATGGTCATAAGTGGAAAAACGGTTATAAGCCACTTTTTTCAGCGCCGTTGTAACTTGGAATGGTCACTAAATGAATGGTCATAAATCGAGGACTACCTCTTAGAAAGCTCTTCCTGTCAACAATGGTGACTTGAAGGGCTTGGGGGTGACCGAGTCCCCAAACTCCAGCGGTGATGAGCTAGCGATTGACTTTGTCTTCCATTATTTCTCTTCAGAACAAACCATCAACATTGTGAAGGAGCTGAGAGATGTGGAGGTGATGGAACCAGCTGAAGCCCGCTTTGAGTGCGAAATCTCCATCCAGTCAGTGAAGCCCCCCAAATGGTCCCTCCGTGGAGAAGTGCTACAAAATGGCCCAAATGTCATCATAGAACAAGAGGGGAAAATCCACCGGCTGATCTTGAGGAAGACCAATGTGGACATGACAGGCACTATCCAATTTGCCATTGGCAAGTCCAAATCCTTGGCTGATCTAGTGGTCAAAGGTAAGGTGGAAGACACCCCCCCCCCCAAGTTTGAAACAGCCACGGAAGAACTGTGAGGGTGGTGGTAGTGGTTAGACCTGTATGCTTATTTAGAATGGAACGGAACAGAATAGAACAGAACAAATCAGAACAGAACAGAATATAGAGGGTACAATAGAATATAGAGAAACAGAATAGTGTAGAACACAGGTAACCCTCGACTTATGACCAAAACCGAGCCCAAAATTTCTGTTGCTAAGCAAGACATTTGTTAAGTGAATTTTGCCCCATTTTATGACCTTTCCTGTTAAGTGTATCGCTGCAGTGGTTAAATTAGTAATGAGGTTGTTAAGTGAATCTCGCTTCCTCTTCTGACTTTGCTTGTCAGAAAGTAGCAAAAGAAGATCATGTGACCCCCAGGACACTGTAACTATCATAAATATGAGTCAGTTGCCAAGCAATTCGAATTTTGATCACATGATCATGGGTATGCTGCAATGGTCATCAGGGTGAAAAATAATCTGTCACTAAGTGAACTGTTGTAAGTCAAGAACTATCTGTAATAAAGTTGGACATGAACTTGAAGGTCTTCTGGTCCAGTCACACCAAGGATCCCACGGTTTAAACCTTAGCTACAAAGATTCTCTTGTATCAGTAGAATTGATAGACTTAATTCAGATATGATTTGGGAAAATATTTGACAATGAAGCAGTATCAAAATTTTGGAAACAAAAATTTTATTTGTTTGACCAAACTGGAAAGTATTAGTGATGGTAACCCTTCAGATGAACATCAACTAGGCAAAGTTTTCCATGGGTAATTTCAAGGATTTTTCAACATTTGGAAGATGCACCTCTTTGAAACCACAGGAGGAGCAACAGAAAAAGATAAAAAGAAATCCACTCCAAAACTGTGCACCACAAGATTCGTAGAGAACGGATGCAACTACACAAATGGGGAAATAATTTCCTCAAATTATGAACCTGCATGGCATGCTCAAACTGGGTGAAATTCTGGGAATTGTAGCTGGAAAACGTTTGGAGGTGCCGAGTTCATAAAATTAGGGAGCTTTTGAGGAACCACAATGATTATTTAGTTGGAAGAGAATGATTCACGGTCTAATTCAGTCTTCACATGAGTCTTCTTGGTTTCGAAGGTGACCTTCTTCACTTTCTCTCTGTAGATATTCCAGTGATCTTCACCAGACCTCTAGAAGACAGGACAGTCCTGGAAACCCATTCAGTGGTCCTCTCTTGCGACTTCAAGCCATCCCCAAAGGAGGTTGAGTGGTACAGGAACCACACTTTGTTGGAATCTTCTGAGAAATTTAAGATGAAGAGAGAGAAGTTCACAGCGGAGCTCAAAATCCTGAGATTGACTGTCGGGGATTCAGGTGTCTATCGATGCAAAGCCGGAAGTGCAGAGACAAAAGCCACGTTGACCGTTTTGGGTAGGTTGATGGGATGAGACCTTTCAGGATTGTCCTTATGTAGGAGACCAAAAGGGGTGGACTAGAACTCACTGTCTTCTGGGGACTGGCTCAAAATCATCCAGCCAGACTAGAATTCACAGTTTCCCAGTAATTGGCCCAAAGTCACCAAGCTGGCTTCATGTTAGTTGGACTAGAACTCACCATCTCTTAGTGATTGGCCCAAAGTCACCCAGTTGGCTTTTATGGCTAAGGCAGGATTTGGAACAATCACCCTCCTGGTGATTGGCCCAAAGTCTCTCTGCTGGCTTTCATGCCTAAGGTGGGACTAGAACTCACCAACTCCTGGTGATTGGCCCAAGACTACCCACCTGGTTTTTCATGCCTAGAACTCTGTCTCCTGGTGATGAACCCAAAGTCACACAGCTTGCTTTCATGCCTAAGATGGGACTAGAATTCACCATCTCCTGCTGATTGGCCCAAAGTCACACAGCTGTTTTTTATGCCTAAAGTGGGATTAAAACTCAGGGTCTCCTGGTGATTGTCCCAAAGTCAATTAGCTGACTTTCATGGCTAAGCTGGAACTTGAACTCATGGTCTCCTGCTTTCTAGCCTGGTGCCTTAACCATAGGACCAAACTGGCTCTATGTGTGTTACAACATGTGGAAGCAGTGACCAAGGTGGTGTGCAGAATGGAGCAATGTCTTCTTGACTTTTCCTTCCTTGCCACAGAGCGCAAAGTGGAGATCAGCAAACATCTGCAGGATGTGGAGGTTGACGAAGAGAGCTCGGCCACCTTCTCCTGTGAGTTGTCTGAAGATTGTGAGGATGTCGAATGGTTTCTCAATGACACTCATCTCTTCCCCAACAACTTCAATGAGATAAAGCATTTAGGGAAGTCCCACAGCCTGACGCTGAAGCACGTCACGCCAGAAGACAGCGGGACAGTGACCATCAAGGTTCAGAAGAAAATCTCTGAGAGCATCCGGCTGAAGGTGAAAGGTGAGTCTCTACTTCTACCGGCATTTCTGAGGTCTGAGGAGGTAGCTTGGTGGCCTTGAGATATCCTGTTTCCATCTTGGCAGATGAAATCCATGGGCACACCTCAAAGCCACTGGAGAGCTTCAGGCAGTTGGGGCCCTTGGTGCTTTCTGAGCATGGTTGTTTCCTTGAAGACGTTTCATGACCCAATTAGGTAACATCATCAGTGCTAGAAGGGAGTAGGGTTTGTGGAGAGGAGGAGGAGGTGGAGGAGAACCGGAAGAAGAGGAGGAGGAGGAAGAGAGGAGAAGGAGACAGACTATGGGGTCCTCAATGCTCTCTGAGCTTGGTTGTTTTCTTGAAGATGTTTTGTTACTCAACTAGGTAATATCATCAGTGTTAGAATGGTGTGGGGTTTGCAGAGTGGAGGAGGAGGAGGAAGGGCAGAAGAAGGAGGAGGAGTAAGAGGAGTAAGAGAAGGACTGTGGGGTTCTTGGTGCTCTCTGACTTTGGTTGTTTTCTTGAAGACATCTCATTACCCAACTATGTAATAGCAGTGCTTGAAGAGCGAGGGGTTTATTCTCTGTTTATTTATTCAACTGGCTTGCCCTATCAGTGTTGGTTAGCTGGTCCTTGACTAAGCTGTTGTTTACTCTTTGATTGTTTCTCCATGTTTGTTTATTTATTAGATGTGTGCCGTGCCTATCCCCTCTAGAGTCAGTAGTTCCTTGATTGGGCAGTTGTTTATGGCCTGGTTGTTGTTCTAGTGACAACCTTGGTGTCAATCTCTGCTTCTCAGGCCCATCACGCTGCCCCTTCTCCATGCTTTTTTTTTTTAACCTTCTTCCCCATCTAGAGATGTTCTGAAGAACTAAAAATGCCAAGTGACACCTGGCTTTCCAGTCCTCTGGATGGCCTCTTATCTATTTAAATCACTCTGTGTGTGTATGTGTCTGCACACGTGCACACACGTCTGTAAATATGCCGATATGCATACATATACTACGGGTAGTCCTTGACTTACGACCACAACTGAGTTCCAAGTTTCCGTTGCTAAGCGAAACATTTGTGAAGTGAATTTTGGCCCATTTGATGACGTTACTTGCCCCAGTTAATAAGAGAATCACTGTAGATGTTAATAACGCAGTTGTCAAGTGCATCTGGCTTGCCCATTGATTCTGCTTGTCAGAAAGTGGCAAAAGGGGATCACATAACTCTAGGTCACTGCAACTGTCATAAATAGGAGTCAGCTGCCAAACATCTGAATTTTAATCACATGACCATGGAGATGCTGCAGTGGTCGTAAATGTGAAAACGGTCAGCAGTTACTTTTTGCAGTGCCAATCTAACTTTGAACTGTCAGTAAAATATTTATGACAGTTGCAGTGTCCCAGGGTCGTTTGATCCCCTTTTGCAGCCTTCTGATGAACAAAGTCAATGCCGGATTCATTTAACCGCTGTGTGATTAATTGAGCAACTGCAATGTTTCACTTAACAACTATGGCAAAACGGGGCAAAATTCTCTTAACAAATATCTCAGCAATGAAAATGTAGGCTAAATTGTTGTCATAAATTGAGAGCTACCTGTACTAAAATATCTTTATCACTTCGTCTCATTAGTCAATATAACCAGTTGCAGCAAACTTTATTTAAAGAAATTATTGTAATTTCCAGAGAGCTCAGAGCAATTTCCTTTTAAAGAAATTGACAACATTTTTGCAAACTCTGTTGAATTGTCTCCCAATCCATGCAATTCTACCGAGGATCTTTGATCAAGATTACTGATGTCATCCTGACCAATGTAATGGCTTCGTCTCCATCTCCTTTAGAGAAGCCAGCCGTCTTCATGAAATCTCTGGACGATGTGGTTGCCGAGGAACGAAGCACTATCACACTGGAATGTGCAGTTTCGAAACCGAAAGTGAAACCGGTGTGGAAGAAGGAAGAGGCAGAATTGATCCCAGGAGACAAATATGAGATGCTGCAGTCTGGGAAGACCCTGGGACTCACCATCCGAGACCTCTGCAAAGATGACGCCGGTTGGTACACGTGTGACCTTGGGACGGACATCGCCAAGTCTAAAGTCATCATTCAAGGTGCGCAGAATGATTGAGTCAGGAGAACATCATTCTCCATTTTGCAGTGGTGGGCTTCCACATCTCTTGGACATCCACAGTTAGTGTAGGATAAGGACTATGGGAGTTGATCCAGCAGCAGCAGAACTGTAGGGCATCGTGTGGGAGACGTCTTACCCTCACACTGATGTCCACTTGGTGCTTGGTGACCATGATCCAAAAGAGATAATGAGACTTTAGAAAGCCACGACAAAGATGTTGAGCCTCTAGAAAGAGTGCAGAGAAGAGCAACTAAGATGATTAAGGGCCTGGAGACAAAAAAAATATGAAGGAATTGGGTATGGCCAGGAGGTTGCAGGACTCGGGAATGGCCAGTCTAGAGAAAAGAAGGACGAGGGGTGACAGGATAGCAGTCTTCCAGTATTTGAGGGGCTGCCACCAAGAAGAGGGGAGTCAAGCTATTCTCCAAAGCACCTGAAGTCAGGACAAGAAGCAACGGATGGAAATTCATCAAGGAGAGAAGCAACCTAGAACTAAGGAGAAATTTCCTGGCAGTGAGGACAATTAACCAGTGGAACAGCTTGTCACTAGAAGTTGTAGGTGTTCCAACATTGGAGGTTTTCAAAAAGACATTGGATAGCCATTGGTCCAGAATGGTATAGGATCTCCTGCTCAAGCAGGGGGTTGGACTAGAAGACCTTTCCAATCCCATACAGTAATTGTGTGTTTTGATGTCTACATCCCCATCTTGGTCATGTGACTGCGAATCGCGTTTAAACTCTGGTTTTGGCCAAAAATGCCACATAGTGAACAAAGGGTTCTCTTAACGACTGCAGCATTCACTTTACAGTGTCTGTCTGTGTTCACTTAATGACTGCCACATAAAAAGGTTGTAAAATCGGGCACGCTTCCGTTGTCGCTGTTTTATTGTCATTACGACAACAATTGGGGGCTCAATGACAGTTGTAACTTGAGGACTACCTGACTGATTGAGGCTCCTAAGAATTTTTAGTTTAATTCTTTTAGTTTAGTTTAATTATTTTAATGTGTTATTTTAATTACTTTAATGAATTTTTAAATTTAAATTAAATTTTAAATGAAATGAAATTTAAATTAATTTTAATTACAGGTAGTCCTCAATTGAACGGCAACAATTGAACCCAAAGTTTCTGTTGCTAAGAGAGACATTTGTTAAGTGAGTTTTATCTCATTTTACGACCTTCCTTGCCACAGTTGTTAAGTGAGCCTCTACAGTGGTTAAGTTAGTGACACAGTTGTTAAGTGAATCTGGCTTCTCTCATTGACTTTGCTTGTCAGACAGTCGCAAAAGGGGATCACACAACCCCGGGACACTACAACCGTCATAAATATTGCCAAGAATCCAAATTTTGATTACATGGCCATAGGGATGCTGCAAAGGTCATGAGCGTAAAAAACAGTCGTCACTTTTTTTAGTGCCGTTGTAACTTCAAACAGTCACTAAAGGAACGGTGGTAAGTCAAGGACTTCTGGTAATTATTTTAATTTAATCCACTTCCTGTTTCTCCACAGAGCTGAATATCGGCATCACAAAGCGCCTAAAGAATGTTGAAGTGCAGGAAGGAGAGAGCTGTAGCTTCGAATGCATCCTCTCACACGAGAGTCTGGATGGTTGTCAGTGGCTGATCAATGGGAACGAAGTCAGCCATGACGCCCGATATCGAGCTTTCAACAAAGGAAGGAAATACAGCCTCACCATCAAGAAAACCTTAGTTACCGATGCCGGCGAAGTGGTGTTTTCTGTCCGTGACTTAAAATCCAAAGCTTCTCTTGTTGTGAAAGGTGCATAGTGGGATGTGGGGGGGGGGAGGGGAGCTAAGATTATATTAGAATAAGTCGGATGGGGTGGAGAGTCCCATGAAATCATCAACCAGGGTGGGGTCCTGGGGGCTTTCTGAGGCTGATGGTTTTCTCACAGACCTTTCCTGCTTCAGGAATATTTTGTTAAAGGAAGAATAATGAACTGAACAGTGCCTCAGAGATAGATAGATAGATAGATAGATAGATAGATAGATAGATAGACAGACAGACAGACAGACAGACAGACAGACAGACAGACAGATAGATAGATAGATAGATAGATAGATAGAGTAATGTATTGGGTCTGTTTCACTTGAACTGTTCCACGTCTTTGAATGCTGCTTGAGATTGCTTAATCAGGGAGTCTGTATAATGGTCACAGGCTGCTTAGACATGCAGTCTCCAGGACGACCATTGGTCGGCTATAGGGTGGCAATAGGCTCCTTCATACCTATTGTCCGCCGCCTAGTGGCCAGCAGTATAAATAGCTGTGTAGAAGCCTTGGTTACCAGTTCAGTGCCTGTTATTCAATAAAGCATGTTCCTGCCTGAACTCTCTCGCCTCGTCTCCTGCTTGCAAGAAACCCAGTACACAATAGATAGATAGATAGATAGATAGATAGATAGATAGATAGATAGATAGATAGATAATAAAAAAGTGATTGATAATTGGATAGATGATTGGATAGATAGATAAAGAGAGAGAGAATTAAAGAGACACAGATGATTATATAGAGAGATAGAGATAGAATAAGAAAGTGATAGATTTGATAGCTGGATGGATGATTGGATAAATAGAAGAGAGAGAGAGAGAAAGAAGAAAATGATTAATAGTTGGATAGATGATTGGATAGATAGATAAAGAGAGAATTAAAGAGAGATAGAGACAGATGATTGGATAGAGAGACAGAGAGAAAGATAGAGTTAGACATCCAAAAAGAAAGAAAGACAGACAGATATACATTGATAGATGGATGGATTTGAATAGATAGATAGAGGGGGTGGGGAGAGAGAGAGAGAGAGAGGTGAAGAGAGAGAGAGAGAGAGGTGAAGAGAGAGAGAATTAAAAAGAAATACATTCATGATTGGATGGATAGAAGGAAAGAATTAGGAAGCAGATGGATGACTGAATAAAGAGAAAGAGGTAGAAAGAAATAGGTAGATAGATGAATGATAGATAGACAAACAGATAGATATAGATGATTGAATAGATAAAAATACAAAGAGAGAGAGAGAGAGATACTTATTAACTGCTATCTTTCCCCCCAAAGTTATTTTACAATATAAAAGATTTGAAGTCCCCACAAAGGCTTAGAAAGAAATAGACCACCATTTCAGACATACTGTATGGCTGTCCAGTGGCGAACTGACCAACTTGTGAGAGTTAAGGAAGCCCTTGAGATAGTTTCTACACAGTGAAGCTACACACATGCAGCCATTTCATAACCACGGGTCTAAATCCAGCCTTATTTTTCCATCTGTGATGGTTGAAGATGTGCAAGAGGCAACAACAGTTATGGTGTCCTCTCTCTGACCTGGTTTCCTATCTTTTCTTCCCCACAGAAAAACCCGCCGAATTCACAAGACAGCTGGAGGACAAGTCCACCTCTGTGGGACGGGAAGTCAGCCTGAGTTGTGATTTGTCTAGATGGGACAACAACCTGAAGTGGAAGAAGGATGGCAAGGAGATTCGGAGGAGTCAAAAATATGACCTGCGTCAGGAAGGCACCCGGGCGATATTAATCATCCATGACGCCACAGTGAAAGATGGCGGAGAATATACCTGTGAGATCGAATTCTCCAAAACAAAAGCCACATTATCAGTGGAAGGTCAGTGATGGGGCTACAGATAGGCCTCAATCTGCAACGGTTTGTTTAGTGACCACTAGAAGTCAAAATGGCAATGAAAGAAGTTACTTAACCCTGTCAAAAAAGGTGCCAGAACTTCGTTCCAGTGAGTTCTATGACAGAAAAAGCACTTCTTCTTCTTCTTCTTCTTCTTCTTCTTCTTCTTCTTCTTCTTCTTCTTCTTCTTCTTCTTCTTCTTCTTCTTCTTCTTCTTCTTCTTATTATTATTATTATTATTATTATTATTATTATTATTATTATTATTATTATTATCATCATCATCATCATCATCATCATCATCATCATTCATTCATTCATTTATTATTTATTTATTTATTTATTTATTTATTTATTTATTTATTTATTTATTTATTTATTTATTTATTTCATCTGTTCCAGAAGCTGGAAACTGCTTCGTGAAGGATCTTGAGGACCTGAAGGTGGAGGAGAATAAGAATGTCACCCTCACCTGTGAAACCAAGAAACCAGCGTCTGCTGTGACGTGGAGGAAAGGCATTGTTGACCTTCAAGCTGGCCAGAAATATGAGATCAGCCAAAAAGGGACCATCTTGCAACTCCTCGTGAAGGATCTCAGAGAAAATGATAGTGACATCTACACGTGCGACATTGGTGACAGCCAATCTAGTGCAAAGCTGGTGGTGCAAGGTAGGACCTACGTCTGATTGGTTTCAGTCGTGTAGAAATAAAATCAGAGAGAAGCCTCTAGAGGTGGCCCTTATGACCACAACTGAGCCCCAAGTTTCCATTGCTAAGCAAGACAGTTGTTGTGAGTTTTGCCTCATTTTACGTCAGTTCTGGCCATAGTTGTCAGGTTAATTATTGCCGTGGTTAAGTTGGTCACATGGTTGTTAAGTGAATCTGGCTTCCCCATCAACTTTGCTTGTCAGAAGGTTGCAAAAGGGGATCATGTGACCCTGGGACATTCGTAAATATGAGTCAGTTGCCAAGCATGTGAATTTTGATCATGTGACCATGGGATGCTGCAATGGTCAAGTGTGAAAATGGGTCATAAGTCACTTTTTTCAGTGCCCTTTTAACTTCAAGTGGTCACTAAACAAACTCTTGTAAGTCAAGGATTAACTGTATACCAATATGATTAGTTTTTTTTCTTTTAGGCCTGCCGGTAGTTTTTAACCAAGAACTGCAAAACAAGGAAGCACAGGAAGGGAATAAAGTCCGTCTTACTTGTGAGCTTAACAAATCAGACGTCCCTGTGCAGTGGATGAAGGGCAATGTAGTCCTGGAAGCGGGGGACAAATACGAATTCAAGCAACGGGGTCCTGTGACTGAACTCGTCATCCGGGACGCAAAGCCGTCAGACGCAGGGGAATATATTTGCAAAAGTGGAGACCTGAAGACCTCTGCAAAGGTGGAGGTGACAGGTAGGAGAGCTTTGATAATGTTTGCCAGTATTGATAGCAGTTCTGGACATAACAGTCTTCCGAAGTTCTCCATCGCTGGGATGGGTAAGAAAAAATGGGTGGATAATCTCAGGGTCTCTAGAGAAAGAGGGATTCCAGTGTTTTCTCAAATGCAGGTGTTCCTTTTGGTTTTATGAAAAGGCTGAGATGATTTGCTTGGGCATGGTGGACCTCTGTGAGAAGGAGAGGGTTGGACTAGATGGGTCCAATTCAATCGGGCGTTGCTTACGTTCATCTCATATCTCACCTCAGAATCTCCTATATCTCTTATCTCATATCTGATACACATATCTCATATCTTGTATCTCATCTCATATTTTTATTTTTATTTTTTTTAATCCCATTTATATCCCGGCCTTCTCCGAAGACTCAGGGCGGCTTACAATCTAAGCACAAATCAATCTGCTTAGCAATAGCCTTCATTCTATGTATATGCCTGCTTATTAGGGCTTTCGCCCCCCCCCCCCAAGCGGCATTATTACAAAGTCAGCTTATTGCCCCCAACAATCTGGGTCCTCATTTAACCTACCTCAGAAGGATGGAAGGCTGAGTCAACCTTGAGCCTGGTGGGATGCGAACCTGCACTAATTGCAGGCAGCTGGTGTTATATCATGTCTTATACGTCATATATCTCTATCTCATATCTCAATATTATACCTCATATCTTATACCTGATACCCATATCTCATATCTTGTATCTCATCTCATATCTTATACCTCATATCTCATATCTCATATTTCATATTTTATACCTCGTATATCTCAATCTCATATCGCATATCTCATAACTCAATATTATACCTCATACAGTATCTCATACCTCGCATCTCATTCCTCATAGCTGATACTCATATCTCATATCTTGTATCTCATCTCATATCTTATACTTCATATCTCATATCTCATATTTCATATTTTATACCTTGTATATCTCAATCTCATATCTCAATACTATACCTCATATCTCATACCTCGCATCTCATTCCTCATATCTCATATCTTGTATCTCATCTCACATCTGATACCTCATACATTTTATCTCAAATCTCATATCTTATACCTCGTATATTTCAATTTCATATCTCAATATTATACCTCATATCTCATACCTCATACCTTGCATCTCATACTTGATACTCATATCTCATACCTCATATCTCATTTCATATCTTATACCTCATACCTCGTATATTTCAATCTCATATGTCAAAATTATACCTCATACCTCGCATCTCATATCTACCTGATACTCATATCTCATATCTTGTATCTCATATCTCATATCTCAATCTCAACTCAAACTTTTACCTCATACTTCACATGTCATACCTCATGTCTCATATCTCATATCACATCTCAATTTCATATCTGATACCTCATATCTCATTCATATCTCATTCATATCTCATACCTCATATCTCATATGATATACCTCATATCTCATTTCTCTCATACCTCCATATTTCATATCTTATATCTCATACGTCATATCTCATTTATATTCATTTCATTACATCTCATATCTCAATCTCACATATCATATCTAGTTCATTTCATCATATCTCATTCCATCAGTCCTTGGTGCTCCCTGAGGTTAGTTGTTTTCTTTCAGACATCTCATGACCCAGCTAGGTAACATCATCAGTGTTAGAAGAGAGGGGAGGTTATAGAAAGGAGGAGGAAGAAAAGGAGGACAAGAAGGACTATAAGGTCCTTGGTGTCTTTTGAACTTGGTTGTTTCCTTGCAGATGTCTCATTACCTAACTAGATAACAACATCAGTGCTAGGTGGTTTATTTATTTAGAAGATTTACTTATTGCTCTCTGCTGCTGCCCAAACTGAGTGGGTCGTGTTTCCCTGTACAAATCCAATGTGCTTCCTGTTGCCATATCAACTCACATGCAAGTTTTCTCCAAAACCTTACTTTGCCCCCCTTATCCTGATCGTGCCTTTTAGCGGCCCCTGCCATTTTTAAGGAAGAGCTTAAGGATGTGGAAAAGAAAGAGGGCGAGACAGTCGCTTTGCGCTGCATCCTCGCCGCACCGGAGGTCACAGTGGCATGGAAGAAAGGTGCGACTCTTCTTTGGCCGAGCGAGAAGTATGAGATGAAACAGGATGGCTGCGTGGCTGAGCTGCTGATTCGCCATGCACAACCGGAGGATGCAGGAAAATATACTTGCAGTGCGGGAGAGAAGCAGAGCACAGCTCAGATCAAAGTCCACGGTAGGGAAAGATGGTGGATACATTCCTCATCTTCGCTTGCTCTTTCCTTGTACAAAGGTCTGTGTAGATTCTCAGTCATGGTTGTCCCGAAGGTATATTTCCAAAAGACAACTGGATTTTGTTTTCCCTTGAAGACATTTCACTTCACGTCCAAGAAGCTTCTTCAGTTCTGACCGAATGCTGGAGAATGGAAGGATTTATATTCCTAGCAATCATCTCTTTCTGAGAGTCATTGGGACCACTTGAGGGTTTATCTGTGCCCGCGGGGTCACCTGAATAGTGCCAATGGGTGATGGAGCCTATAGCGCAGTGAGACGTGTACAGCTCTGTTCACTGAAGAAACAAAGCAACCACTTCACAAACCCATGGCACAAATATAGGAGAACAAACCCATTGGGGCCAGATTCAGGAGTCCATCTGCATTTAAAAGACAAAGGCTACTCTTTCGAAAACAGCAAAGTCCACATTCTGGATAGAAAGGATCACTGGTTTGAAAGAGGGGTGAAAAAGGCCATCTACATTAAGACTGACCAGCCCACTCTCAGCAGAGGATGGGAGAGAGATGACACCACCTGTCTCCTGTTTGCAAGAGTCCTTTCAGCAGTTCCTAGAAGGCTGCACACCCATTTGCACTAGTCAGGTCACCCTGAGGGCTCAAATAAACCTTAAGTGGTCTCAACAACCCTCAGAGAGAGTCCTAACAACCAGATGACTGCAAGGAATACAGGTAGTCCTCAACTTACAACCACAGTTGAGCCAAAAATTTCTGTTGTTAAGTGGAGACATTTGTTAAATGAGTTTTGCCCCGCTTTACGACCTTTCTTGTCACAGTTGTTAAGTGAATTACTGCAGTTGATAAATTAGTAACCTGGTTGTTAAGTGAATCTGACTTCCCCATTGACTTTGCTTGTCAGAAGGTTGCAAAAGGGGATCACGTGACCTTGGGGCACAGCGACCGTCATAGGTATGAACCAGTTGCCAAGCATCTGAATTTTGAACACATGATCATGGGGATGCTTCAGAGATCGTAACTGTGAAAAATTGTCACGAGTCACTTTTTTCAGTGCCATTGTAACTTTGAGCAGTCATTAAATGAACAGTTGTAAGTCGAGGGCTACCTGTATAAATTCTTCCATCCTCCACCATTAAGTCAGAACTGAAGAAGCTTCTTGGATTAATAGAGAAACATCTACAAGGAAAAACACAGTTGCTTTTTGAAAAATCACCTTTGGGACTGCCTGTATTGTAAGGTTACATGAACAAAATTTTGCAAAATTGCAAATATTTTTCCCTGCCTAGAAAACGAGGGTCCGTTCTGAAATGCTTCCCACGTCCCTTTTCTTTCAGTCAATGGAAATACCTTTTACCTGCCAGTTCTCCAATCTGCAGGTTTCCTCCTGTCTCCCAAGGTCATTCACATGTACCATTATATCATCTCCCCTTCTCTCTTATCATCTGCCTATCTTGTCTGTCTAAAATTATCTATATCTTTTTATCTATGTATCTATCTATCTATTCATCTATCTCTCTATCATCTATCAGTATCTGTCTAACTCTGCATCTGTCTATCTATCTATCTATCTATCTATCTATCTATCTATCTATCTATCTATCTATCTCCATCCATCCATCCATCTATCCATTTACATCTATGTTTTGTCTATATCTATTTATCTATCTTGTCTATGTATCCATCCACCCATCTGTCAATCTATCTGTCTATCTATCTTTCTATCTGTCCATCTATCTGTCCTTCAATCTCTATCTCTCTTCCTCTCTGCCTGCCTGCCTATCTATCTGTCTGTCTATCTATCAATCATCTCTGTTTCAAAACCCAAAGTCAGTTTAAAGGATTCTTGCTCTCTTGTTTAAATCAATTGCTTCAGAAAGATCTCACTGCCACCCTGTATTGTCCTAACAGCTCCTCATAGCTATCTGTCTGTATTCTGGGGCTAGAAACATGGGTGTCTAAAGTGGGTGGTCAAATGAGTGCAATCAAAGTTCTACTTGTTTTCTTTGCATTTGATGCATTTGCTGATTTGACCTCCTTTATAATATAACCTGAATCTAATATTGCTAAGTGATCCTCTTGTATTTATGCACACACTCCATATCTTTGTCTGTAACCCTTCATCCTCCAGCTACACCTGTCAGCTTTAAAGATAAACTGAAGAATGCCGAAGCTCTGGAAGGTGGAGTAGCTACTCTCCGCTGTGAATTAAATAAGCCCGCTCCGGTGGAGTGGGTGAAAGGACAAAAAACTTTACGGCCGGGCAGCAAATACCGAATGAAGAAAGAAGGTGCCATCGTCGAGTTGACAATTCATGATTTGGACTTGAAAGATGCTGGAGATTATACCTGCATTTCTGGAGACCAACAGACGACTGCAGTCCTAACCGTGAATGGTAAAAAAAGCCAAATCAAAGCACAGCTTTGCTTATCTTATGGATGTGTTCCTACACCCCTATATTTGTGTCCTTTCAAAGTTTGACCATCTTGGTCTGCTCTCTTTCGCCTTGGCCTTCTGTGCGTCCTTCAGGCCTGAAGATCTCTGCTTTCCTTTTCAGCTTGGCAGGAAAGGATGCTTTGCAAATTGTTTCTGAGCGTTGTCGTTAGTAGAGCAGGTGAAAATAGTCCTCGTGTCCGTTTTAAGCAAGGCTGAATCCTGTTTCTCCAAATAATTCTGCCTTGTGTGCGTTCAACTTTTGACCTTAGGAGAAATCTACTTTGAGGATCACCTTCTAAATTCGGAATGGGTAGCAACTGTTGAGAACACACCAGATGGGTGTCACACTAGAACATGTGTGTGTGAGAGAAATAGTCTTCCCCATAACTTGTTGCTGTTGATGTAGTATCTTCTCCTTCTGTGCCCCTCAGCTGTGGCTGCGCATTTCAAAACTCAACTGAAGAATCAGGAGGTGACTGAGAGTGGAACTGCCACTCTGCATTGCGAGTTGACCAAAGCTGTGGATTCGGTCGTGTGGATGAAGGAGGAAAACGTACTGAAACCGAGTGAGAAGTACCGAATGAGACTGGAAGGGCGCTTTTCTGAGCTTTCCATCCAAGATCTGGAGGTCCCAGATGCTGGAAATTATACCTGCATGTGTGGGGATCAGAAGACCAGAGCAACTTTGAAAGTGAATGGTAATAAGCTTTGCTTGGGCTTCTTGGTTGCTCCTGATCACTAAGTTCTTTCTTCGATCACCTGAAATGCAATTACTTTTAATGTAGTTTCAGAAGCAGGATCTTCTCCAAAATTTCATAAACCTTGTTTTGGTTTTCCTGATTATTGTTTTCCCTCGTGGTATGTTTCAAACATCGCAAGGGTTTTATCCGTCGAGATCTAATTCATGCAGTAATTTGATCCTGTCTTTCTCCATGTCGCGTCCTTCAGCGCTGCCCGTGTTTTTCCAAGAAGAATTAAAAAACCAGGAAGTGACCGAAGGAGAATCAACCACTTTCCAGTGTAAGCTGAACAAAGCAGCAACTGTGGAATGGTACAAGGGATCCAGGCTGCTAAAACCAGATGGAAAATTCCAGTTAAAACAGGAAGGTCCTTGTGTTGAACTGATGATCCAAGGCTTGGACATCGCTGATTCTGGAGATTATACTTGCAAATGTGGAACCCAGAAGACTACAGCTAAATTGACCATAAATGGTAAAAATAGATTCATAACACCTTTAAATCATTGTATCTTAAAATCTTTAATTTTCTAGTTCTTCAATGGAACTCAGCATCGCAGTTTATCTTTTTACATCTAACTTGCTTGTTCTTCATAAACCATTCTTTGACTTATCATCATCAATCTTGCAGTCTTATAAATGGGGTCTTGGTCTTTAAAATCTTCCAAAAGATCAAAACATTTCTTCCTCAACATCCCTTTGGGGATATCCAAAAGTTTGCAGCAACTATTGGGAGAAGACGTTCTTTAAACTTGCACTGGGAAATGGCTCAAGAGATCAATTCAGAATACAGAATAACAGAGTTGGAAGATACCTTAAAGGTCTTCTAGTCCAACCCCTGGCTCAAGGATACCAGGGGGTGTTAAACTCACCGTGTCACGTAACGTGTTGCCACATATAGTGACTCTTTCCCCTTGCTGGAGCTGGGATGGGCACAGTTACTGCGTGATGCATCCGGCCCATGGGCTGGCAGTTTGACACCCCTGCCTTAAACCATTCCAGACAAATGACTGTCCAATATCTTTTTGAAATCCTGCAGTGATGGAGCAACCACAACTTCTGGAAGGGAAGCCATTCTACTGTTTAATTCCTCTCACCAGCAGGAAATTTCTCTTCAGTTCTTCTATCCATCGCTTCTTGTCTAGCTGTTAAATGCTTTGGAGAATAGATTGACTACCCTTTTCTCTGTGGCATCTCCTCAGATATTGGAAGACTACTATCATGTCACACCTAGTCCTTCTTTTCATTAAATTAGACATACCCAATTCCTGCAACCATTCATATGTTTTAGCCTCCAGTCCCCTGATCATTTTAGCCTCCAGTCCCCTGATCACTCTTTCTAGAGCAGGGGTGTCAAACTGCCGGCCTGTGGGCCAGATGCGTCACGCGGAAGCCACGCCCACCCCATTGCCAGCAATGGCAAAACAGTCCCAATACGTCGTGTGACGTCACATGACATTGAGAGTTTGACATGTCTATTCTAGAGTCTCAACATCTTTTTTTATATCACGGTGACCAAAACTGGATACATTATTCCAATTGTGATCTTACCAAAGCTGTATAAAGTGGTACCCACAGATAATTAATAATAATAATAATAATAATAATAATAATAATAATAATAATAATAATAATAATAATAATGTTGGAAGGGACCTTGGAGGTTATCTAGTCCAACCCCCTGCTTAGGCAGGAAACCCTATACCATTTCAGGCAAATGGCTGTCCAGTTCTTATGATATTGATGCTATCCTTCTGTTGATGCAACTAAGGATTGCTTTGGTTTCCTTGCCAGCTTCCTATCTCGTTTTCACCAAACCTAGTTTATTTGAGAAACAAAGAAACCATGATTCTACACTGTGCCATTTCATTCTTTCATAAATTATTTTTTTTTGTATTTGTCCTCTTCCTCTAATCTCTGCCCTCTTATTTTGTGGGAATTTCCCCTGTTTCAACTCCAAGGTTTAATGTGATGGATAATGTACTGAAATAGGGAACTGAATCTAAATTCAGCAATAAGATTCTGTTAGTGGATTTGTAGATATAGCTGCACCTGATTTATAAATCTGTGTAGGTAGTTATCCAACTTATATGTTGCTAGATCTTGCTAGACTCCTACATGTCCTGTAGAAATGTAATAACAGGGAGCAAAAATTAAACAACATAAGAAATGAATAATGTTCTATTAATCCCTGTTAATGGCATACTTAATAGTTTCAAAGGATTAAACTCTTTGAGCAATAGATGTCCTAGTGGACAATCACTTAAATATGAGCCAGCTGTGTGCTGCAGCTGCCAAAAAAGCCAACACAGTGCTAGGCTGCATTAACAGAGGGACAGAATCAAGATCACATGCAGTATTAATACCACTTTACAAGGCCTTGGTAAGGCCACACTTGGAATACGGCATCCAGTTTTGGTCACCATGATGTAAAAAAGATGTTGGAGTCTCTGGAAAGAGTACAGAGAAGAGCAACAAAGATGTTTAAGGGACTGGAGGCTAACACATATAAGGAACGGTTGCTGGAATTGGGTATGTCCAGATTAATGACGAGAAGGATGAGGGGGGACAGGATAGCAGCCTTCCAGTATCTCAGGGAGTGGCCCAAAGAAGAGGGAGTCAAGCTGTTCTCCAAAGCCCCTGAAGGCAGGAAAAGAAGCAACAGATGAAAACTAATCAAGGAGAGAAGCAACTTGGAACTAAGGAGAAACTTCCTGACAATTCAAACATTCAATCTGTGGAACAGAAGTTCCCTCCAGAAGTTGTGGGTGCTCCATTATTGGAGGTTTTTAAGAAGAGACTGGACAACCATTTGCCCAGAATGGTACAGAGTCTCCTGACTGAGCAGGAGGTTGGGCTAGATGACCTCCAAGGGCCCTTCCTGTTCTATCATTTTATGTTTATGTTCCAAATGAGCATGAACTGAAATCAGGGATTCTGCAGTCAGCGGCATCCTCTCTATGTGATCCATTTGAAACTGGAGGCAAATGTCTACATATTTTTTTAAAGAGTCAGATATTATTTATACAGAAATTCTAGCTAAAAAAACTAGCCCTATGTCAGTGGTCTTCTCTGCATGATCTAATCTAGCATTTCCCAACGTTGGAAATTATTTAGGCATGTGGATTTCAAGACCCAGAATTCTCATCAACGGTCCTGCTGGCTGTGGAATTCTGGGATTTGAAGTCCACATGGCTGGAAATTGCCAACTTTGGGGAAGCCTGATCTAGTTCAACCATCAGCTCACACTCTCCTTAATTCGTCCATGCACTGGAATCCATATGATTGCTGGTACAGGCAGTCCTTGACTTATGACCATTTATTTAGTGACCGAAGTTACAAGACTCTGAATAAAGTGACTACTTCTTCTTCTTCTTCTTCTTCTTCTTCTTCTTCTTCTTCTTCTTCTTCTTCTTCTTCTTCTTCTTCTTATTATTATTATTATTATTATTATTATTATTATTATTATTATTATTATTATTATTATTTATTAAATTTGTATACCGCCCTTCTCCCGAAGGACTCAGGGCGGTTAACAGGGCATATATAAATAACAATACAAAAATTAAAAAGGAATTAAAAAAATGCCCAATTAAAAATTACAATAACAATAAAAGCAATAAAAGACCCATTAAAAACCCTAACGTTCCCCATCAGGCCAGACCAGCTAGTTCAAATAAATGGGTCTTCAGCCCACGCCGGAAGGAGCGAAGGTCCGATGCCATCCGGAGCTCAACCGGCAGTTGGTTCCATAATGCCGGAGAAGGCCCTCCCCCTGGGGGCCACCAGTCGACATTCCCTGACCGGAGGCACCCTGAGGAGGCCCTCTATGTGGGCACGCACAGGGCGGAGGGGAGTTGACGCCGGCAGCAGGTGGTCCTCGAGGTACCCCGGACCCATGCCATGTAAGGACTTGAAGATCATAACCAAGATTATGACCATTGCAGCATCCCTATGGGGATCAAAATTTGAACTAGGATGGAAGGGATCACGTGATTCCCTTTTGCGACCTTCTGACAATCAAAGTCAATGGGGAAACCAGATTCACATAAAAGCTGTGTGACTAACATAACAGCTGCAGTGGTTCTCTTAACAACTGTGGCAAGAAAGGTCATCAAATGGGGCCAATGTCACTGAAAAACTGTTTTGCTCCGCAACAGAAAATTTGGGCTGCATTGCAGACATTAAGTCAAGGACTGTCTATATTCTCGAAACCAATGAACCTACAATGCTGTGATATTTTTTACATCTAATGATGAAGTCAAGCTGAGTTTGCAAGAATTCAAGACTGTAAACTCCATAAATTGGAGGTTAAAATGGTAATTTCCAAGCTTTTGCAGTCTGACAAGATGGGGATCAGCAGGGATTGAACAGATCTCACACAATAACCCATTAAGGAAAATGATTAGGTTGAATTATGCATCGTAATTAATGACCCCAATTGTTTGCTAAGGAAGGAGTTGTGTCAGAATCCATTTATATCACATTCATAAATGTATGTTTACAACATTATCCCCCCTCCCCATGGATTCTGCCATCTCCCGAGGAAGGAGGAGCGGATGTGGATTCAGCCTGCCTTAGGTTATTTCAAAGACCAAGGGAACCTTTTGAACTGGGGGAACAAAAGGGAGGGTTAGAGAAGAAGGCATCTGGCCTGTGTCTTCTTTAAATTCTGGAGAGGAAGAAGGCAATAATCATAAAGATTCGAAGTTCCCTTTTTCCCACGAAAGGGATGACACGAAGTAGAAGGATGGGGGCTGACCAAATGGGGTTGAGGGAAGGGGGGGTTGAACCGGGAACTCTTTATAAAGTTTCAATCTGTAAAACAATACCAGGTCCTGTCTTGTATTCCCACAACCAAACATGTCCTAGTAAAAATTCCTTTTGGACTAGAACTGACTCCAAGAGTTTTTGTTTTCCTAAGACGTGGATTGGGGTGGGTCCTGACAAGTTGTTTGTGCTCCCAGCTAACCCTGATGGACTTCTGTCCTATCATTCTCCATTCTTCAGCCTTGCCGGTCCTCTTCACCAAATCTTTGAAGGATGAAGAAGCTCCAGAAGGCAAAGTTGCCACTTTCCAATGTGAGCTGAACAAAATATCTGCCCCGATAGAGTGGAAGAAAGGACACAAGATCCTTAAGCCAGGAAGCAAGTATAAAATGAAACATGAAGGAAAAAATGCTGAACTGGTCATCCAGAACTTGGAAGTAACTGATTCTGGAATTTATGCTTGTGTATCTGGAGAACAGCAAACCACAGCAACTTTAGAAGTCAAGGGTAAACCTTTCTCTCTCCACATATATATTTCTTCTATTGGTTCCCTTCATCTCCTGGTCTTTCTCAGCCTTTTAGTTTCTCCTGAAATCCTGATCTTTGTGCCAGACTATATATGTTGACAATCTTTCATGAACTATCTTAGAATCACAAGGTTTGAATAGATATCAGCAAAGTTTAGTCCCTCAATCGAATTTTAATCTTTTTATTAAAAAAGTCACTTTTCTTATTTCTGAAGGTGTCCAAACATCTAAGATTCTTCTGTGTGCATGTGTGTGTGTGTATATATTCCTCAAGGAATCAAGGACAGATTCTTTCTTGGGGAAACCTGGAATGTAGGTGCCTCAGAAATGTCCATATGCTTTAAACATCATACCAGTATTTGTCTTTCCAGCATGACCCTGAGTGGCATCCTACTGGACAATAATTCTATAAAAATGTGTATCATATTGTTATTCTCCCAGTCCACAAGTTCTTGTTTTGCTCTGTTTGAGTGGTAGGACTTCCATGCTTATATGATGCGGTCAATGTCCTGTGGTTTCCATCTCTTTGTTCCTCCATGCTTACTTTTCAACTCTGTCCTTGTTGCCATCTTCTCAGCTCTGCCCGTTCTTTTCAAAGAAGGGCTGAAGAACCGGGAAGCTGTTGAAGATGCCACCACTACTCTGCATTGTGAGATGTCCAAAGCTGGGGCTGAAGTACAGTGGAAGAAAGGATCACAAACTCTTCAGCCAAGCGATAAATACAGAATGAGACAGGAGGGCCCTGTTGCTGAATTGTTGATTCGAGAGCTGAAAGTGATGGACACGGGAGATTACTCCTGTGTGTGTGGAGATCAGAAGACCACAGCTGTCTTGACCATTCATGGTAATCAGTTGTTCCATAGTTTGTTGTATTAATCATCTTTTGTGGTTTGCATTGTGATGTCATCTCCATGTTGGTCAATTGGTCAAGTAACCCTGTTTGTGTCCAAAGTCAACAAGAATGTCATACCTTGGCTGATGTGGTTATAACTATTTTGGCAATGTCAGTTCTCATCGGGGTTTGAGTTTTCTGCTTGAGACCCTCAGAGGGTCCTTAGAATTAACCTTTGCCCCATTATGTTCTGCAGCATGACATTCTCCAACGTGAGGTTCTCCAGCTTGATGTTCTCCAGAAGACCTGAGGCTACAGTCCCAAAATTCCTAGGCAAGATTTTGTCCCACCACATCTGGCCCTTCTTATGTTTTTAACAACTTCCTCAGACTGCTCACATTCTGTGTTCTTGGTTTGATGATGGGTACTTACTTTGCAAAAAGAAGACTCCATCTCCATGTTGGAAATCCTAGCTACACAATACTTTTAGGTTGTGAAGGCAGATTTTTACGGGTTAAAAGTATCTTCCACAATGCTGGCCTTTGAAAATAGCTAGCTCAAGTCAGTAGACAACCTTTGTCTTTTCATATGTCACAAATCTCTTTCTTTCTTACAATTTACTAAAATTATGCTACCATTTCTCCTCTCTTAATATCTTCTGCAAATCTTCATTAAGATATTTCTCTCAGGACAAAATCTTCTTGATTCTGCAAAACTCAAGTGTGGTCTCTTTTCTCCTCTCACATAACAATATTCAAACTTTGCTAATATTTATCACAACATGTTAAGATTCCTTGGTTTTACGAATTTATGCATGCCCACAGGGAATTTTGGTGATTTTCAATACAGGGACATATTAATTTTTTCAGGGCAAAAATCACAGTCCCTTAACAAAATATTCCAACTGTCTAAAACAATTTCTTTCAGTTAGCTTCTTTCTTCTTTCTTATTCTACAATGCCTAGAAGTGATTCTGCATTTTTGAAAGGTATTTCTTTAATTGTGTCTTACATTCTATATTTAGTTTTATTTATTTATTAGATTTTTATCCCACTATTATTATTTTATAAGTAATGCAAGGTGGAAAGCATACATAATAATACTCCTTTCTGCTTGTGAGGTGGGCTGGGCTGAGGGGGTGGGGGCTGGCTCAAAGTCACCTAGTTGGCTTTCATGCCTAAGACGGAACTAGAACTCACCATCTCCTGATGATTGGCCCAAAGTCACCCTGCTGATTTTTGTGCCTAAGGGAGAAATAGAACTCACCATCCCCTGATCATTGACTCAAAGCCACCAAGCCTGAGGTAGGATTAGAACTTACAGTGTCCTGGTAATTGGCCCAAAGTCACCAACCCATCTTCTATGCCTAAGGTGGGACTAGAACTCACCATCGCCTGGTGATTGGCCCAAAGTCACTCCACTTGGTTTCATGCCTAAGGTGGGTCTAGAATTCAGAATTTCTTGATATCTAGCCCACCACCTTAATCACTACATCTTACTGACTCTCATATTAATGTCTTCTGAATCAAAACAGGCATCAGAAAACACCTCTTGCAATGAAATATATACTCTTTTTTTAAACTTAGCATCTTTCAAAAATATGTTGATTTTTCAGTTCTAAATGCATTTTAACGTTAGCTTATAAAATGATATTATTATTTTTTCCTAGTCTGTGTTGGGCAGACTATACCTTTACAACATCCATTTCTGGGCCCTGTATTTTAAGAAGGATGTTGACATTTTACAAATGCATATTTCCATGTTTTTATTTATTGATTAGTTTTATATTCCACTTTCTCTCCATTTGGAGATTTCCAGAATGATCTTTGTGCCAAAAGGAGGACATGAAGTTGGCTCTTCTGATAAAATATTTTAACCCTACGCTTTCCTTTCCAACATGTCAAAATTCCAAAACTGAACACTGCAAAATTTAACATTAGAAATTCCATGTTAAACTTTCATCTTAGTCCAGGTAAAGGTAAAGGTAAAGGTTCCCCCGCACATGCGTGCTAGTCATTTCCGACTCTAGGGGCTGGTGCTCATCTCAGTTTCAAAGCCGAAGAGCCAGCGCTTGTCCGAGGACATCTCCGTGTCATGTGGCCGGCATGACTAGATGCCAAATGCGCACGAAATGCTGTTACCTTCCCACCGTAGCGGTCCCTATTTTTCTACTTGCATTTTTTGCGTGCTTTCGAACTGCTAGGTTGGCAGAAGCTGGGATGAGTAACAGGCGCTCACTCTGTTACGCGGCACTCGGGATTCGACCTGCCAAACTGCCGACCTTAGTCCAGAATTTGAGCCAATTCCAAAGGATATTTTGCATTGTGTCTCTACATTTGATCCTTTAAAGATATTTTAATCCAATTCTTTACAAAGGTATCCAGGCAACTTTATTTTCTTCCTTCTTTTTAATTCGTTTTTATCAGCTGCCTTCTTTTATTTTCTTTCTTCTTAAAGATTTTTTCCCCTGGACCCATTAAAATGCTATTTTGGAAGTATTTTATTTTTGTTCCTGAACTTCTAATTTTTGAATTATTTTTGTACTATTGTTGCTTGCAATTATATATCTATTTCTAGACCCATGTGCTAGTTCCAACTGAGTTATTTGTGCAGAGAAAAATGCCTACGACTTTCCTGTCTGCTTTATGAAAAGCATGTGAAACAGGAAAAAATGTGAATTCCACAAACTGGAGGAATATTACTTTAGAAATAGAATGGGGTTTTTTTTCATCTAAAATGTTTGATGAAATCCAAATGATGTAGAAAAGCAGAATAGGGCTATTGTATTTTACTGTATACATTTGTGGAGTTCAAATTTATTTTGATCTTTCAAACAAGAAGGTGACATCTCAGCTGAAAATGTTTCTTTAGGAATCTTTGATTTATTTATGATTTATTTATCCATCAACCTACCTATTCATTCATTCATTCAATATCTGTATAGATGCCATCCTCCCTTCCTCCCTCTCTCCCTCCCTTTTTATCCTTCCTTCCTCCTTTTTTCCTTCTTTCTTCCCGCCCTCCCTCCTTTCCTTCTCTCTCCTTCTCCCTTTCTTTCCTCCCTCTCTCCTTTCTTTTGTCCTTCCCCCTCCTTCCTTCTATCTTTCTCTCCTTCCCTCCCTCTCTCCCTTCCTGCTTTCCTGCCTTCTTCTTTCCTTCCCCTTCCACGTCCCCTTCAAAAAATATAATATAATTTAAACACTAAAACCATTCTAAAACTATAATAGCAATAAAAACAATAAAAAGGATGTTGATTTTTAGCATGCAGCAGAACAACCAGCTTCAAATTACAGAATGCATTTGTACAATGATGTCGTCCATTACACCATGACATCATTGTACAAATGGAAAGGAACATGTCATGTATTACGCAAACTGTGTCACAATCCCAGGTGGCACCACCCTTCAGATGCTTCTTTCCTTGATTTCCTTTCATCTTGCATTCTTGCAAAAGCTCCCTTTTGCAAATCTCAAATTTCTGAAATTTAAAACGACCCATACCCTGTCGGTGTTATGTTCCACAGCTCTACCTGTGCGTTTCCAAGAAGAACTCAAAAGCCAAGAGGTCTTGGAAGGAAGGACGGCTGTTCTGCGCTGTGCATTAAATAAAACTGCTGTGGTGGATTGGAGAAAAGAAGCACAGATGCTCCAGCCAAGTGCAAAATACAAAATCAAACAGAAAGAAAATGTTGTGGAGCTCACAATCCAGGATGTGACTGAAGAGGATGCAGGAGAATATTCCTGTATTTGTGGAGATCAAACCACATCAGCCTCTATCACTGTGCAAGGTAAATATGACACCTCTTGTTTTGATTCAGCGTCAGCCTGTGATACCAGCAGCTGAGTCTGATGATTCTGAAGAGGAGGAGGAGGAGGGGTTTAGAGAGACTTTGGTGTCAGAGGGAGACTCTGATGCACTGCAGGACTCTCAGCCTGGCCTCTCTCGTCATGTTCCTCATCAGACTCAGCCGTGTGAGCACGAGGTATTGGACATAGATGATTCACAGCTGGATCTATTCAGGGATGCTAGGAGCAGGAGGCATTCCAGCAGAGTAGAACAGAGAAAGGCCATGAGGCAACTCAGTGAGAGGAGGAGAAGGCAATGAGAAGCCACGCCTTGGGACTGCTGATAAAAGGGGAAGGTGTGGGAGGTGCTGGTTGCTGAAGGCAACCATTTGAAGATCTTCTGCTAGAGTCCTGGTCTGTTATTCCTGTTTAACTCTTGTTTGAACTTTTGATTTCTTTGTAAATAAATTTGGTTGGGTTTTTCCAACCTGTTGACTATAAAAAGGGGTTGTCCCTGACATTCAAACAGGGCCGGTCGTAGGCTGGAACAGAACACCTCTTTCTTTCTTTTTCTGATGAAAAGGACGTGTTGGTGATATTCTTCGGGAATATCTGTAGCTCAGGGATGAATTGTGGGGTCCTTGATGCTCGCTGAGCTGGATTGTGTTTTTTTTTTTTGCAGACATTTCATGACCCATCTAGGGAATATCATCAGTACTGGAAGGGAATGGGGTTTGCGGAGAGGAGGAGGAGGAAAGAGGAAGAAAATTGTGGGATTCTTGGTGCTCTCTGAGCTTGATGGTTTTCTTGAAGACATTTCATGACCCAGCTAGGTAACATTGTCAGTTACCTAGTGATGAGTGGTAAGTGATCAGTGTCGGACTGATCATGAGTCATGAAACATCTGCAAGCCCAGAGAGCACTAAGCACAATCTTCGGGGCCTCTTTAGAGTTTTAGACCACTTTTGGAAACAGTCCACAGTGCGAAAACCCACAGGGTTTCTTTTTTTCCTCCATCTATTGCTTTCTGTTACATCCTGAGCTCCCATTCTTTTAAATTTCAGTTCGGATCCTAGAGTTATAAGAGGACTGTTAAGATTATCTAGCCCTGCATCCACCCCAGGGAATTCTGGGTGCTCAAGTTTACCCATATTAAATTTTCCAAGGTTGAGAAACACTGATCTAGTCCATTTAATTGCACCATTTTACTGGAAAAGCCGGAAAAATTATGTCTATGGTTGGATTAGGAGAGTACAGATAGTCCTTGACTTATAACCATTTGTTTAATGACCATTCAAAGTTATAAAGGCACTGAAAGAAACTGACCGATGACCATTTTTCACACTTTCACACTGTTGCAGCATCCCAACGATCTCATGATCAAAATTTAATTGCTTGGCAACCGGTTCATATTTATGATGGTTTCTGTGTCTCAGGGTCATGTGATCGCCTTTTGCGACCTTGTAACAGTGGGGAAGCCAGATTCACTTAGCAACCACGTGGCTAGCTTAACAACTGCAGGGATTCACTTAACAACTGCAGCAAGGAAGGTCACCGAATGGGGCAGAACTCACTTAACAACTGTCTTGCTTAGCAATGGAAATTTTGGGCCTTCATTGTGGTCGTAAGTCGAGGACTACCTGTAAGTGATTCTACACATAACCCTTAAGAGGAATCTCGAGGATTTATTCCAGCTGGGATGATGAATGACCTCAAATGTCCTCTTTACTCTCTCCAGCCTTACCGCCACGTTTCAAAGTCGACCTGAAGAACCTCGAGGCTGCCGAAGATGGCACCGCCACTCTGCAGTGTGAGCTGACCAAAACTCCTGCCCTTGTGAAGTGGTGGAAGAGCAGCGAGGTTCTGAAGCCCAGCGACAAATACGAAATGAAACTGGAAGGTGTGGTTGCTGAACTGGTGGTCTACCACTTGCAACTGGCTGATACTGGGGATTACAGTTGCACTGTTGGCGATTCGAAGACTTCAGCTTTCTTAAGGGTGAATGGTACATAAAACGTTTTGTTTCCAATAGTAATATCAGATAGATGTAAAATGAGGAGGACTTCTAGGTTTCTTCTGGTCGTCTTAGATGTAAGAAAGCGGTCAAAAGATCTTTACAGCGCTTGGAGGCTGAGTAAGATTAATAGAAGAGAATATCCGTAGCTTGGGGTTGAACTGTGGAGTATTTGGTGCTCTCTGAGCTTGGTGGCTTTCTTACAGACATTTCATGACCCAACTAGGTAATGTCATCAATGCTCAAAGGGTTGGGTTTGCAGGGAGGAGGGAGGGAGGGAGGGAGGGAGGGAGAAGGAGAACTTCTAAGCAAATTCCTTCTAGGTTACATAATAAGTGCTAGTAGAGAGTGGGGCTTGTGGAGAGGAGGAGAAGGAGAAGGAGAAGAACTGTAGGGTGCTTGATGCTCTCTAAGTTCGGAGGCTTTCTTGCAAATGTTTTATGACCTAACTACATAACATCATCAGTTCAGGAAGGGAATGGGGTTTGCTAGACCCACTCCCTTCTAGCACTGATCATATTACCTAGTTTGGTCATGAAACATCTGCAAGAGAGCACCAAGGACCCCACAGCTAAGAAATATCCTTATATTTCACAATATATAAAGTACAGATAATATTCATTCATTTGCCATGGATCCTCCAGGCAGAGAATGGTGAAGGAATTTGCTTAGAAGTTCCAGATGACCGTTGTATCTGATGCCATTTTACAATTTGTTGCTCATGGGAGGCCCCTTTCAGCAATTTTGGTAACTAGGAGTGTCTTTGATGTTTCTAGTTCTTTGAAGTAACATAGCAAGCTGTCTACGAGGAATATGAATTCCGATAAGAACCGGTTCAAACCTGCTAAAGACAAGGGTTGTGCAAATATTTGAACTCTAGTATCCCATCAGCACGTAATGCCTCATTGTTAGTAGTCCTTGACTTACAACCATTCATTTAGTGACCATTCAGAGTTACAATGGCACTGAAAAGAGTGACTTACAACCATTTTTCATACTTAGCGATCATTGCAGCATCCCCACGGTCACGTGATCAAAATTCAGATGCTGGGAAACTGACTCGTATTTACGACGGTTGTCACGTCCAAGGGTCATGGGATTCCCCTTTTGAGACTGTCTGACAAGCAAAGTCAATGGGGAAGTAGCTTCACTTAACAACTGTGTTAGTAAATACGAGTCAGTTGCCAAATGTGTGATCACGTGACCGTGGGGATGCTGCAACCGTCCTATGTCTGAAAAACGGTCGTAAATCACTTTTTTCAGTGCCATTGTAACTTTGAATGGTCACTAAGTGAACTGTTGTAAATTGAGGACCACCTGTAACAGATTTGGAAGGGATCTTGGAGGTCTTCTAGAAGACAGCCCAAACTAATGGATCTTGCCGATATTTATGGCTAACAGAACGTGAAAGGAAAGGGGGAGAATGATCCATGGGGCCCCAAAATGGATCCTTTTCTTCAACATCTGGGTATTCACCTGCTTTCTTCCTTCTGAACCACTCTAGCCGTCCCTGCGAGGTTCAAGAAAGGTCTGCAGGACCAAGAAGCTTCAGAAGGTGGAACCGTCGCTCTCCGGTGCGAGCTGACAAAAACAGCTACGGTGGAGTGGAAAAAGAAACACAAGACACTGCGTGCAAATGACAAATACAGTCTGAAGCAGGAAGGCCCTGTGGTAGAGTGTGTGATCCACAACCTTGATCTTGGAGATGCAGGAGAATACTCCTGTGTCTGTGGTGATCATAAAACGACGGGGGCTCTGGCCGTCTGTGGTAAGTCAACCTATCTTGAGTTTGGTATTTGGCAAATCTGTTTTTCTTTTTTTTTTTGGTCTTGTTTGTGGATGTCAATCTGTGGTTTGTCTTTCACAGTCTGCCTCCCTTTCACTGGAAACCTTTCTTCTTCCCACTGTGTTGCCAGTATTGGTCTTTAGTTCTAGAACAATGGTTCTCAGATATGGTTCTAGGAAACCCTTACATTTTCCAATGGAGAATCAGAAGTGAGAAAATCTCCAAGATCTGAACATCGTATGGCTCTCTCTTGACACAGTTGTTTATTAAAGCTGATGGTGAAGGCCAAAGGCTCCTGAGTTGTCCTCCATGATCTTTGTGTGTGCTCAAAAACATAAGTCTGAGATATTCTAGAACAGAGGTCCCCAACCTTTTTGAGCACCAGGGACCGCTTCTGTGGAGAAAGGTTTTTCTGCGGACCGGAGGTCCCCAACCTTTTGGGCACCAGGGACCGCTTCTGTGGAGAAAGGTTTTTCTGCGGACCGGAGGGTGCGTGATTTTGTGTGCTGCCTGCATCCCACGAATGGGGCTTTGCTTGTTTGTGTGGACCAGTGGTTGCCCTGTTGCAGACTGGTATTGGTCCACGGCCTGGGGGTTGGGGACCCCTCTTCTAGAACAAGAGAGTTGGAAGGGACCTTGGATGTCTTCTAATCCAATCCCGTACTGTAGAACAGAAGAAAAGGAAGGAAGGAAAGAAAATATAAAGAAATGAAAAGAAGGAAGAGGAATAACAATGTAAAAAGAGGAAAGGAAGGAAGGAAGGAAGGAAGGAAGGAAGGAAGGAAGGAAGGAAGGAAGGAAGGAAAAGGAAGGAAGGAAGGAAGGAAGGAAGGAAAAGGAAGGAAGGAAGGAAGGGAGGGAGGGAAGAAGGAAGGAAGGAAGGAAGGAAGGAAGGAAGGAAGGAAGGAAAGAAAAGTGACAGGGAGGTTGGGAGGGAAAAAGGAAGGGAGGAGGGGAGGGAAGGAAAGAATGAAGGCAGGAAGTCAAACAGGAAGGAAGGAATGAAGGAAGGAAAAGGCGGTTGGGAGGGAGGAAGGAAGGAAAGGCAACAGCAAGGGTGAGAAGCAGGAAGGAAAAGAAATATACAGTAAAGGGAGGAAGGAGAGTACATATCCTATTTTGCTCTCACCCCAATTCCTCTTCCCTACCTCTTCCCTAACTTTGTCCAAAGTCCATCTACTCCTGGACAGTTTTCATACCCTCCTCTTATGTCCTACAGCCCTACCTCCCCAATTCAAACAGGAACTGAAGGATGTGTCAGCCACCGAAAACGAAACGGCCACGTTGCATTGTGAACTCACCAAAGCTGCTCCCGTGGAATGGACGAAGGAAGGAAACAAATTAAAAGGGGACAAATACCAATTCAGACAGGAAGCGGCTGTTGCAAAGTTGGTGATCCGCAGTTTAGAAGTTGAGGATGCTGGGCGTTACACCTGTATTTGTGGAGACCAGAAAACCTCAGCTGTTTTGACAGTTAAAGGTAAAATGTGCACAAATTTATTGATAAGATAATAAATAAATAGATAAGGAATTCTGCAGCTCTTATTAAAACTAAAAAGGGAATATTTTAAGGGGTTTATTCTAGACTTTATTGACATACAGATCTGTTTCTCCCTTAGCTTTTCTCTACAGGTAGTGCTCAACTTACAACAGTTCATTTAGTGACTATTCAAAGTTACAAAATTGCACACTGAAAAATGACCGTTATTCACACTTACGACCAATGCAGCATCCCCATGGGTCACATGATCAAAATTCAGCCGCTTAGCAATGGACTCATATTTATGACGATTGCAGTGTCACGGAGATCTTCTGACAAGCAAAATCAATGGGAAAGCCATTGATTCACTTAACAGCCGTGTTACTCACTTAACAACTGTGACAAGATAGGTCGTAAAATGGGGCAAAATTCACTTAAATGTCTCACTTAGCAACAGAAATTTTGGGCTCAATTGTGGTCATGAGTCGTGGACTACCTGTATTAAGTGCGCAGAATTGGCAGAGGAAGATTTAAATTTTAATCTGCATTTTCTTAGACAAAACTTTGGTCATTTTGTCAAAGAATGTAATAAGATTTGTCTGGCATGATCTGCTTTTGACAAACCGATGTTGGCTTCTGGTTATAACTTTGCATGTCTCTAGTTGTTCACAGATTGGTTGCTTGATTATTTTTTTCAGGATCTTCCCAGGTATTAATCCTGGAAAAAATAAACAAGCAAGCAATCTGCAAACACCTAGAAGCAAGCAAAGTCATAACTGGAAGTCAACAGGGGTTTCTTAAAAACATAGCATGTCATAAAAAATGTTACTGCATTCTTTGGCTATGTGATAAAATTAGTGGATCAGTGAAATGCTGTGGATAGAATTTATTTGGACTTTAGTAAGGCATTTGATAAAGTAGACCATAATCTTCTTCTTGGTAAGCTAGAAAAATATGGGATAGACAGCATCACCACCAGATGGATTCGTAACTGGCTGACCAACCGCACTCAACGTGTAGTCCTCAATGGAACTGCGTCTACATGGAGGAAAGTATGCAGTAGGGCACCCCAAGACTCTGTTTTAGGCCCAGTACTCTTCAATATCTTCATCAATGACTTAGATGGGAGGGTATAAGGGGATCTCAACAAATTAGCAGATGACACCAAGCTGACTGGAATAGTCAACACCCCTGAAGATAGGCTCATGATACAGACAGATGTTGACAGATTTGGACACTGGACCTTATCTAACAAAATGAAAAGTAAGATTCTACATTTAAGCAAGAAAAACCAAATGGACAGGTATAGAATAGGTGGTACCTGGTTCAATACTAGTACCTGTGAGAGAGGGATCTTGGAGTCCTAGTGGACAATCACTTGAATAGGAGTCAGCAGTCTGTGGCAGCAGCCAAAAAAAAGCCAATGCATTCCTAGGCTGCATTGACAGAGGGATGGAATCAAGACCACATGAAGTATTAGCACAGCTTTTCAATGCCTTATTAAGACCACACTTACAATACTGCATCTGGTTTTGGTCACCACGATGTAAAAAAGATGTCGAGACTCTGTAAAGAGTGCAGAGAAGGGCAACAAAGATGACCAGAGGACTGGAGGCTAAAACATATAAGGAACAGTTGCTGGAATTGAGTACGTCTCATTTAATGAAGAGAAGGACTAGGGGTGACATGATAGTGGTCTTCCATATTTGAGGGACTGCCCCAAAGAAGAGGGAGTCAAGCTATTCTCCAAAGCACCAGAAGGCAGGACAAGAAGCAACGGATGGAAACTCATCAAAGAGAGAAGCAACCTAGAACTAAGGAGGAATTTCCCGACAGTTAGAACCAGTGGAAGGACTTCCCTCCAGAAGCTGTGAATGCTCCAACACTGGAAGTTTTCAAGAAGAGATTGGATAATATTTGTCTGGAATGGTATAGGGCAGGGGTCAGCAACCTGAAACAGTGAAAGAGCCACTCGGAACCGGTTCCCTCACAAAAGGAAAAACTGGGAGCCGCAAAAAATGTGTGCGCATGCGCGTGCATGAAGAGTGGAACCAAGGCGAGATATGTACCTACCCTGCATATTTGAATTGATTGGTTGAACTTTTTTAGTCCCACTTTTTTTTTGGGGGGGACTGCACATGTCAGAGGACTGGGAGCCGCAGGAGAGGGCTGAAAGAGCCGCATGCGGCTCCGGAGCCGTGGGTTGCAGACCTGTGGTATAGGGTGTCTTGCCTGAGCAGGGGATTGGACCAGAAGGCCTCCAAGTCCCTTCCATCTCTGTTATTCTGTTATTGAATAATGTTTTGTCACTGCCAATTTTTACTTGGGACGTCAAATGTTCATTGGTCCAGTAGAACATGAACCGCCAGCAGACTAAGCCATGGCCTATTCAGAAAGTCGCCTCCCCCACTACCAGCCAGGCTGTTGAGCTGCAAAGGTTGAGGATAGCTGCTTTAGAATCTTTATTCACAAGCTTCTATGTTTATGAAATTGTTCAGAATTTCACTTAATGGAAGAAGGGTCAAATGTTTTACTTACGCCTGTTCCTTTTGACTTCACAGCCCTCAAGCCAGAATTCACACAGCGGCTGAAGGATGAGAAAGCAGAGGAGGGCAGCACAGTCAGATTACGCTGTGAGGTGACCGTGCCTAAAGCCGCAGCAGAGTGGCGCAAAGATGGTGCAAGAATCTGTGCTAGTCCCAAATATGACATCAGACAGGATGGTGGCATCCGTGACTTACTCATTCATAACTTGGAACCCGAAGACAGTGGAGAGTATTCGTGCAGCGTTGGAGACCAAACCACATCTGCCACATTATCTGTGCAAGGTATGAATTTTTTGAATTTTTTGAATCAGACTAGAACTGTCACCTGGTATTGGGCTCAAAGTCACCCAGCCAGCAGTCAAGCCTAAAGCAGGGTTAGAATTCATTGTGTCCCGTTGCTTGGCATAAAGTCAGCCAGCTGGTTTTAATGGCTAAAGCAAGGCAAGACCTCCCAGTCTCCTGATGCTTGGCCCAAAGTCTCCCAGCTGATTTTCACTCCCAGTCTCCTGGTGATTGGCTCAAATTCACCCAGCCAGCTTTCATAGGTAAAGTGGGACTAGAACTCCCAACCTCCCATTTTCTAGGTGGAGGAGGTGAACTTTTGGGTCCTTAGTGTACTCTGAGCCTGGTTGTTTTCTTGTAGATATTTCATGATCCAGCTAGGTAAGGTCATCAGGTCTGGAAGGGAATGAGGTTTGGTCTCTTTCTATATTATATAAGGGGGTTGCGCTGCTAGAGTTGGTAGGAACGTTCTTGGTGGCTCCTTGATTAGGCTATTGTTTACTGTTAGCTTGTTTGAGTTTGTAATTCCTTTATTGGGGTATTGTTTACTTCTTGATTGTTGGTCTAGTGTCTATAATGAAACATCTGCAAGAAAACTACAGAGCTCAGCGAGCAGCAAGGACCCCACAGTCCTCCTCCTCCTCCTCCTCCTCCACTACCACCCCGCTTGTAGTACTGATGATGTTACCTAGTTGGGTCATGAAATGTCTGCAAGAAAACAACCAAGCTCAGAGAGCACCAAGGATCCCACAACTTTTTATCATCTTTTACTATGATTATGTTTGCTCATGTCTAATGATCATTACAAAACAAAACATTGGAGGACTCTAAATTAATTGTGCAAGTAAAGGGGAAAAATTAGATAGATAGATAGATTAGATAGATAGATAGATAGATAGATAGATAGATAGATAGATAGATAGATAGACGGATAGAGAGAGATACTGACTTTTTAGTTTTAATCGTAATATAACGTGTGCAAACAACCCCTTTAAACTTAATGTAAACTTCTTTAAACCTGATTGTAAAAAATTCAGGTTTTATAACATATTTTTTAAAGTCTGAAACATCTTACTCTACTGTGTTGTCTCAGTTACTAAGTTTCACACTTTTAATTCTAACAACTTCTGTGGACCCCACCCTATATTTTAAGAGATCCATAAGGGAGCATGCATAAGACAACTAACATACCTATTGTCCCTGTTACATTTAAATTTTTTCATTTTGCTCATTCATATGTGTAATTTTCATGTGATGAAAAAATATACATTCATAGATATGAAATTCTTTATGTGAAGAATATGAATATTCTTCATATGAAAATTCAAATTCAAAAGAGCAAGTGAAAAAAAATAAAATGTGACAGAAATGATAAGACGATTTATATACATATATACGGATAGCTAGATAGCAAGCTAGCTAGATATAGATATAGGTATAGGTACAGATAAATATATAGATATAGATATGCATTTCACCTTTTTCATCTTAGGTCTATCCTTTTCAAGAATGTTTATGAAATGATCAATGTTTAATCTTAAACGTATTTTACTTCCTGGAACATACAAGTATCCATTGGTCCTGTACAAACAATTTTTCCCAGGCTTCTATTTTTCAGAAATTGGTGGGAATTGTCACTTAATAAAAAATGTATTTGTAAAAAATTTTCTCCCATTCATTTTGACCCCTGCAGCCCTCAAGCCAGAATTCACGCAGCGGCTGAAGGGTGAGAAAGCAGATGAGGGCAGCACGGCCAGATTTTGCTGTGAGGTGACCCTCCCCAAAGCCCCAGCAGAGTGGCGTAAAGACAGTGCAAGAATTCACACTAGTCCCAAATATGACATCAGACAGAATGGGGGCATACATGAGTTACTCATTCTTAACTTGGAACCCGAAGACAGCGGAGAGTATTCGTGCATCGTTGGAGACCAAACCACATCTGCCGTGTTATCCGTGCAAGGTATGCGTTTTTTAAAGGGGTTCTGTCAGGGAATTGCACAGATGGTGTCCAAATGGAGTCAGAAAGGCTGGAAGGAACTTCTAGTTTTATATAAGTAAATATGTTTTCCACCAACACACACACACACACACACACACACACACACACACACACACACACAGAGTATATATAGATAGTCAGGCAAACAGGAGCATCATGAGGTAAATCGACACAGCAGGAACATCATGAGGTAAAATTACAGAGCACAAAAGAGCGCACAGAAGAAAAAAGGCGGGAAACAAGGAAACATCCCCTTTTCACTCACAGCAACCAATCACAGTGCAGATTGCCTCACCCAGTGGCCAGCTCTCTTCAACTAATCAACCACAACTCAGTGTGCTCCGGCTCGCTGCACAACTCTTCACTGCTCCAGCTACTAAATTTAAATATCTGAAAAGATTCATACCCTACAAAGAGTCCCCGACTTATGACCACAATTGGCCCTAGATTTTCTGTTGCTAAATGAAGCAGTTGTTAAGTGATTTATGCACATTTTTAGGACTATTTTTACTGTGAATAATGCATTCATTAAGTGAACCCGGCTTCTCCCATTGACTCTGCTCATCAGAAGCCCATTGGGAAGTTCACAAATGGTGATCACGTGACCCTAGGACAGTGCAACCATTGTGAATACATGCCAATTGTCAAGCACCCAAATTTTGATTATATGATCATGGGGATGATGCAATAATCATAAGCATAAATTTGCTATTGTAAATTTGAATGGTTGCTAAATAAATGTTCCGTAAGTCGAGAACTCCCCCTAATTTTGTTAATACATAGAGAGAGGGGGAGAAACTATTTTATTAATCAGTGAATTTGATGTACAGGTAGTCCACGAGTCATAACAGTTCATTTTATTTATTTATTAATTCAATTTGTATACCGCCCTATTCCTGAAGGACTCAGGGCGGTTTATAGGGCAAAATTTAAAAACAATAAAGTATAAAATTAAGTTAAAATAAAATTAAATTAAATATGGCCCCAAGAATTAAAATCCCAATTTAAAATCATTAAAACCCCTCAGTCCAGGCCTGATAGCTCAAAGATAGCTCATTTAATGACCATTCAAAGTTACAACAGCACTGAACAAACTGACTTAAGACCGTTGTTCATACTTATGACCGTTCCTGCATCCCCCTGGTCATGTAGTGCCAATGGATGTGGAGCCAGTTCCAAGAAGGCTCCACACCCATTTCCACCACTCGGGTGACCCTGAGGACACAGATTAAACCTCCAAATGGCCCCAAGGACCCTCTAAAAGGATACAAATGACCAGCTGTCTGTAGGAGTATCAATCCTTCCATTCCCCACCATCCAGTCAGAGCTGAAGAAGCTTCTTGGATGAGAAGCAAAATGTCTTCAATGGAAAACAAGAAAGTCCAGTTGCCTCCTGAAAAAGCATCTTTGAGAAATGAACAATATTTTGCCATTAATCATTTCTTACTTCCTGGAACATATAAGTTTCCATTCCTATAAAACCAATTTTTCCCAGGCTTCTATTTTTCAGAAATTAGTGGAAACTGTCACTTAATAAAAAATGTAATTTTAAAAAAATTTTCTCCCATTCGTTTTGACCCCTGCAGCCCTCAAGCCAGAATTCATGCAGCGGCTGAAGGGTGAGAAAGCAGATGAAGGCAGCACGGCCAGATTTTGCTGTGAGGTGACCCTCCCCAAAGCCCCAGCAGAGTGGCGTAAAGACAGTGCAAGAATTCACGCTAGTCCCAAATATGACATCAGACAGAATGGGGGCATCCATGAGTTGCTCATTCTTAACTTGGAACCCGAAGACAGCGGAGAGTATTCGTGCATCGTTGGAGACCAAACCACATCTGCCATGTTATCCGTGCAAGGTATGCGTTTTTTAAAGGGGTTCTGTCAGGGAATTGCACAGCCGGTGTCCAAATGGAGTCAGAAAGGCTGGAAGGAACTTCTAGTTTTATATAAGTAAATATGTTTTCCACCAATACACACACACACACACACACACACACACACACACAGAGTATATATAGATAGTCAGGCAAAGAGGAGCATCATGAGGTAACTCGACAGAGCAGGAACATCATGAGGTAAAATTACAGAGCACAAAAGGGCACACAGAAGAAAAAAGGCGGGAAACAAGGAAACATCCCCTTTTCACTCACAGCAACCAATCACAGTGCAGATTGCCTCACCCAGTGGCCAGCTCTCTTCAACTAATCAACCACAACTCAGTGTGCTCTGGCTCACTGCACAACTCTTCACTGTTCCAGCTACTAAATTTAAGTATCAAGTATCCATTGGTCCTGTACAACCAATTTTTCCCAGCTTCTATTTTTCAGAAATCGTTGGGAACTGCCACTTAATGAAAGAATTGTATTTTTTTTTAAAAAAAATACCTCTGCAATTATTTTGACCCCGCAGCCCTCAAACCAGAATTCACACAGTGGCTGAAGGATGAGAAAGGGGACGAGGGGAACATGGCCAGATTTCGCTGTGAGGTGACTGTCCCTAAAGCTGCAGCAGAGTGGCGCAAAGATGGTGCAAGAATCCACACTAGTTCCAAATATGATATCAGAGAAGATGGTGGCATCCATGAGTTACTCATTCATAACTTGGAACCCCAAGACAGTGGAGAATATTCATGTAGCGTTGGAGACCAAACCACTTCTGCCACATTATCTGTGCAAGGTATGGGTTTTTTTTAAACTCACCATTACCTGGTTATTGGCCGAAAGTCATACCTAACGTGGGACTAGAACTCCCAATCTCACGGTTTGGAGAAGGAGAAGGAGGAAGTGGGGTCCATAGTGCTCTCTGAGATTGGTTGATTTCTTACAAACATTTCATGATCCAACTAAGGAAGGTTATCAGTGATAGAAGGGAGAGGGATTTGTAGAGAGAGTAGGAGGAAGACTGTGGGATCCTTGGTGCTCTCTGTTTGAGGGAGTTCATATCCTACAGGTAGTCCTCAACTTACAACCACAATTGGGACCAGAATGTCACCAAACAAGGCAGTTGTTAAGTGATTTGATCCAATTTTTAGGACTCTTTACCATAGTCAATAAGTGAACATTGCAGTTAAGTGAATTGTACGGTCATTAAGTGAATCCGGCTTTCCCCCATTGACTTTGTTTGTTGGAAGCCAGCTGGGAAGGTTACAAATGGCGATGAAGTGACCCCAGGACACTGCAACCATCATAACTACATGCCAATTGCCAAACACCCAAATTTTGACAAAGTGACCCTGGGGATGCCGCAATGGTCATACGTTGAGGACCTGTTGTAAGGCCTTTTTCAGTCGTGTTGGAATTTCAACCGGTCGCTAAATGAGTGGTTGGAAGTCATGGACCTCTTGTATTTTAATAGTTTATTGTAGCCTTCATTGACATGCAGGTTTGTTTCTCCCTTAGCGTTTCAACTTTTAATTAAGTGCACAGTGCTTAGCGGCAGAAGAGGTGAATTTCTGATCTGCATTTTCTTGAATTGGGTGATATAAATTTCCAAATCAATCTGTGGAATTTTCTCTGGAGGCCCTTTCAGCAATAAAAGGGATTTTGGGTAGTCCTTGATTTACAACCATTCATTTAGTAACCATTCAAAGTTACAACAATTCAGAAAAAGGCACTTATTTCACATTGACAACTACCTAGTCATGTGATCAAAATTCAGACACTTGCAAATAGTTCATATTTATGACGGCCACAGTATTCTGGGGTCATGTGATCCCCTTTTGTGACTTTCTGATGAGCAAAGTCAATGGGGAGGCCAGATTCACTCTATAACCATGCTACTAACCTAACAAATGCAGTGATTCACTTAACAAATGTGGTAAGAAAGGTTGTAAAATGGGCCAAAATTCATTTAACAAATGTCTCACTTAGCAACAGAAATTGTGGGCTCAACTGTGGTCATAAATCGAGGACTATCTGTACTTGGATGCAATAGAAGTATGATTCATGGGCCAGCGCAATTACAAACATAAACGTCTCCTCCCCCCAAATTCATAGAAATTTATGTCTGATTATTGATATTTTAACAACTTTCACTTTCTATCAAAACCATAGAGACCTTCTGAATATGTTGTTTGTTGTTGTGAAGGTGCAAAATAATTTTATTTGATTATGAAATTTCTCTATGACTCGTCTCACTTATGTGACTCTGAGAATGACATGTGAGCATGAAAAGATACATTTCAGTTTGAATTTGATTCTGTTTGAAACTGTGTTTTAATTAGTTAACATTTAAAAAACTAAATATGGGTACTATATCATAAAGTCTGATCTTGAGACAGGAAGCAGATTTCTATCTGCGATGTAGCTAAAAATATAGAAAAGGAGAGATTTAAATTTTGTTCTTTTCCATCTGCTGGGCAATTCTGTTCAGATGTGTCACTGAAATTAAATTGGAAATAAATCTGTTCCACAATTAGCCTCACAATAGGGTTGTGCAAATGTTCAGTTCAGCTGAATAGTCAGTTGAGCTGACTTTCCAAATAAAATTGCAAAGCTGATTTGAGCTATCAAATCAAATTTAATGAAAAATAATTATTCAGTTTTCTGCCATGTGCGCTACATAAATGGAAATCAGATCAAAGACCTTTCAGTGCTTGAAATGAATCAATATTTGCAGCTCAGGGTTGAATTCTGGGGTCTTTGGTGCTTCAGAGCTTGGCGGTTTTGTTGCAGACGTTTCATGACCCAGCTAGGGAACATCACGGAGTGCTAGAAGGGAGGGGGGTTTGCAGAGTGGAAGTGGAGGAGGAGGAGGAGGAGGAGGAGGAGGAGGAGGAGGAGGAGGAGGAGGAGGAGGAGGAGGAGGACGACTCTGGGATTCTTAGTGCTCTCTGAGCTTGGAAATTTTCTTGCAGACGTTCCATCACCCAACCAGGTAACGTTATCAGTGCTAGGTTTTGCAGGGAGGAATGTGGGGGTTCTGGTGCTCTCTGAGCTTGATGGAGGGCCAAATATTTTACTTCCTTCCATTCCTTTTTGACCCTGCAGTCCTGAAACTTGAATTTACTGAACGGCTGAAGGATGAGAAAGCAGATGAGGGAAGCACAGCCAGATTACACTGTGAGGTCACAGTCACTAAAGCCCCCGTGGAATGGCACAAAGGCACTGTAAGAATTCATGCTAGCCCCAAATATGACATACAACAGGATGGGGGCATCCATGAGTTACTCATTCATAACCTGCAACTCCAAGACAGCGGCGAGTATTCATGTAGCATTGGAGACCAAACCACAACTGCCACGTTATCTGTGCAAGGTACGGGTTTTTTTGAAGTAGACTAGAACTCGCAGTCTCCTGGTGATTGTCCCAAAGTCACCTAGCCATTTTTCATAACTAAGGCAGCACTAGAACTCCAAGTCTCCTGGTGATTGTCCAAAGGTCACCCAGCTGGTTTTCATGCCTAAGTATGGACTAGAACTCCCTGTCTCCTGGTGATTATCCCAAAGTCACGCAGCCGGCCCTCAGGCCCAAGGCGGGACTAGAACTCCCAGTCTCCTAGTTTCTAGCCTGGTGCCTTCATTACTAGACCAAATTAGCTCTCATAAAGGATGGTTGGTGTTTTATTTCTTCAGTTTCCCAAATTCTGTATCCCACTTTTCCTAGCATGAAACTTGATTTATGAGACTTGTTTGAAACTTGATTCCTTGGTTGGGGGTTGCTGCATTGAGGTAAAACCCAAAGCACCCATCTAATCAACCTGCTATGACTTTAAAAAAGGTCCTTTGGTTTTGGCCTTAATCCTTCAGATTAACTTTTGCAGCTGCAATGTCTAGAGCAGGGGTAGGCGACCTTGGCTCTTTTATGACTTGTGGACTTCAATTCCCAGAATTCCTGAGCCAGCATGGCTCAGCTTGGAAACCTTTCCCTTTCTCCTCAGCATGGCCAAGGTTGCCTACCCCTGGCCTAGAATGGTATAAGAGGGAACACAAAATTCTCTAATCTAAGAATTCTTAGAGGCAACATTTTTGTTTCTTGTGGAAACTGCAGAATATGCGTTGGTAACTTACACATAGTCCTCAACTTACAACCATTCATTTTGTGACCATTCAAAGTTACAATGAATGGTTGGTCATTGTGGTTGGTCCTCGCATGTACGACTTTGCAACATCCCCACACTTATGTGATCAAAAGTTGGGCACTTGGCAAGCAGCAAGTATTTATGATGTTTGCAGATCACTGTTTGCAACGTTTCTTAGCCAGCTTCTGACAAACAAAATCAGTGGGGGAAACTGGATTCGCTTAATGACCGCGTGATTCACTTAACTGCAGTGATTTGCTTAACAACTGTGGCCAAAAAGGTCATAAAATTGGACAGGGCTCACTTTAAAAACAGCCTTGATTATTAGCAATGGAAATTCTAATTCCCGTTTTGGTTGTAAGTCGAGGACTGCCTGTGGTTAACTGGGCTGAAGCCCACACCTGAATTCCACTGGTGATGGGTTGTGGGTGGTGTCGTATGGTCTATGTTGTCGCTGTCACTGAGGGATCTGGTGGCCCTTGTAGAAGTGGACATCACCATCATCCGGGGACTGAAGAACGCGGATGTTTTGGAAGAGGAAGAAGTCACCTTCGAATGCGAAGTCTCCCATGACAACGCAAAAGATGTGGAGTGGAAATTGCAAGAGTTGTCACTTCAAAGCAACCAGATGAATGAGATCTCAGTCGAAAGAGGACGAGTGCACAAATTGACACTACGCAACGTCACACAGCAGGATTCTGGCACCATCACTTTCCGGGTGGGACCATACACCTCCACAGCGAGGCTCCGAGTGGACGGTACAGTGAGCTCATTGCTATCAGAAATGATTAAGCATCTCAGTTGTGTCGATTACTATGCAGAAGGGGATAACATTAGAAAGACAGATTTAAAAAAAATGACAGTGAGAAAAGCTAACCAGTGGAACAACCTGCCTCCAGAGGTTGGGGTGCTCTGTCACTGGAGGTTTTCAAGAAGAGACTGGAGAGCCGTTTATCCAAAATGGTGTGGGGTTTCCTGCTTGAACAGGGGGTTGGACTAGAAGACCTCTAAGGTCCCTTCCAAGTCTTGTTATTCTGTTTTCTTTCCATAGATCAGCTGTGCTAACAATCTATTCCACCCAAATTTATTTATTTTATTTAGTAAATTTATACACTGCCCATCGCCCTGATAAGGTGACTCTGGGTTGCTTACACTGTCAAAAGATAAATAGAAAAAAACTTAATTTTTTTTAAAAAGGCTATGCAAAAATCTAGATAAAAGATCTGTCTCTGTCTATATATCATCTACATCATTATGTATTATCTATCTGTCATCTATCTATCATTTTATCTATTTTAGATGGATAGATAGATAAGATGATAGATAGATATAGATAGATGACACCTATGTATCATCTATATATATTATGTATCTAGCATCTCTCTGTGTGTGAATCTAAAAGAAATAATTAAGAATTCAGAGTTATACACACAGACATACACACAGACCCAGACAGCCAAACAGACAGGTCTGTCTGTCTGTCTCTCTTTTTGTGTAAACTGAATTCTGGACAGACAGAATTCTGTGTGTATGTGGGTGCCTGTCTCTCTTAATTTATTGTTTTGCAATTCACACATACCAAAGCTTAACTCCCTTCCAAAATTGTATGTAGGATTTCAGTTTAAATCCTATCTACACTAGGAGTTTGAAAGCGGATTCTGTTTTGTTTTTTTCCTGTTCTTGCAATTTTTTCCCCACTTTCCATTCCAGCCCTGCATCCTGACTTTCAACAAGAGCTGAGCAATCTGGAATTGCAGGAAGGTAGCGCAGCTTTCCTGATGTGCGAAGTCTCTATGCCCAACGTCTCTGCCATCTGGAAGAAAGGCTCCGAAGTCATCACTCCGAGCGCCAAGTATGACATCAGTCAGCAGGGAACGACCCATATTTTAAAGATTTATGGTGTAACTCGAAGAGATTCTGGAAAATATATTTGCGACATTGGCCACGGGAGAAGTATGGCCACGTTATCGGTGGAAGGTAAAAGATTTATTAATCAAAACTCGCAATAGTTTTAATCCTTTCAAGTGTCTGCCTTAATGACCTTTCGTCCTAAAGTACCCAGCCATTCCTATAGGTAGTCCTCGACTTACGGCCACAATTGGGTCCAGCATTTCCATTGCTAAGTGAGTCGTGCCCAATTTTACCATGTTGTTGTCAAGCAAATCACTGCAGTCCAGTGAATGAGATGGTCAGTAAACAAATCTGTGTTCCCTCAGTCATTTTGCTTGTTGGAAGACTGCTGGAAAGGTTGCAAATGGCCATTGAGCCCCAAACGTCCGTTGCTAAATGAGACAGTTGTTAAGTGAGTTTTGTCCCACTTGACCACCTTTTGGGCCACAGTTGTTGAGGACTCACTGCCATTGTTTAATTAGTCACACGGTTGTTAAGTGAATCTGGCTTTCCTATTGACTTTGCTTAGTCAGAATGTCACAAAAGGGGATCACATGACCACCATAAATATTTATTTATTTATTTAATTCCATTTATATCCCGCCCTTCTCCGAAGACTCAGGGCGGCTTACAAATATGAGCCAGTTACCAAGTGCCTGAATTTTGATCACACGACCAAGGGAATGCTGCAACAGTCATGTGTCAAAAATGGTCCTAGGTCACTTTTTTCAATGCTGTTGCAGCTTTGAACAAACAGGATTGTAAATGGGGGACTATCTCTATTTTTTCTTAATTATCCTTTTGACTTTGCTCATCTCCTGGGAGTTTGTGGGATTTGGCTGCTGTCTTCACAACAATGAGAGCAACAGTATGTGTTTGAGCCATATACTTTGCTTCAACAAAAGTGTGTGTAATATCATGCAGGTGGGCAAAAGGGATGGGGCTTGTGCTGCATGGATATGATGCTCTTTTTACCATTCTTTACCACAGAGAGTCAGTTTGGTCTACTGGTTCAGGCAAGAGATGGTATGTTCTAGTCCCACCTTAGGCCTGAAAGCCATCTGGGAGATTTTGGTTCAATCACCAGGAAATGGTGAGTTCTAATCTCGCCTTAAACATGAAGCCCGGGAGACAGTGAGTTCTTAGGCATGAAAGCCAGCTGGGTACTTTGGTTCAATCACAATGGGACGTTGAATTCTAGTCCTGCCTTAGGCCTGAAACCCAGCTGGGAGACTCTGAGCCAATCACCAGGAGATGGCGAGTTCTTATCCCGCCTTAAGCATGAAACCCAGTTGTGGGACTTTGGGACAGTCATCAGGAGACAGAGATCTGGTCCCACTTAGCCATGAAAGGCTGCTATGACTTTGGGCCAATTACCAGGAGACTGAGATCTGGTTCCACTTAGCCATGAAAGGCTGCTGTGACTTTGGGCCAATCACCAGGAGACTGGGAGTTCTAGTCCTGCCTTAGGCCATTTACAAATAATTCAAGACAGCAAACATATCCAACACACCTTCTCCTTCTTATTTTCCCCTCAACATGTTACATAGCTCAAGCTGAGAGAGAGTAACTGACTCCAGATGGCTTTCTTGCCTAAGACGAGACTAGAACTCATGTCTCCTGGTGATTGGCAGAAAGTCACCCAACTGGTTTTCATGCCTGAAGCAGGACTAGAATTCACTATCTCCCAGGGATTGGTTGAAAATTACTCAGCTGGCTTTCATGTCTAAGGCAGGACTAGAACTTACCATCTCCTCCTGATTGGCCCAGCCTCACCCAGCCAACTTTCATGCCTAAGGCAGCACTAGAATTCCTTGTTTCCTGGTCATTGGCCCCAAGTCATCCAGCTGGCTTTGATGCCGAGGCAGTGAGTTCTAGTCCTTTGATGCCTCGCAGTTTCTAGCTGGGTGCCTTGATCCCTAGGCCAAACTGACTCTCACTTTTTTATTTTCCAACGTAGTTGAAGTTACACTTCTGAGTTATGGGTCTTCCCGCCCCCACTCCTCCTCCTCCATAAAGGTAAAGGTAAGGTAAAGGTTCCCCCGCACATTCGTGCTAGGCGTTTCCGACTCTAGGGGCCGGTGCTCATCTCCGTTTCAAAGCCGAAGAGCCAGCGCTTGTCCGAGGACGTCTCCATGGTCATGTGGCAGGCATGACTAGACGCCAAAGGCACTCGGAACGCTGTTACCTTCCCACCGTAGTGGTCCCTATTTTTCTACTTGCATTTTTACGTGCTTTCGAACTGCTAGGTTGGCAGAAGCTGGGACGAGTAACAGGCGCTCACTCTGTTACGCGGCACTAGGGATTCGACCCGCCAAACTGCCGACCTTCTGATCGACAAGCTCAGTGTCCTAACCCACTGAGCCACCGCGTCCCTCCTCCTCCATACCTCGTATTAAAAAACACATAACACATATCACATCTATAACGAAAGCTCACCACTCTCTCTTCTTTTCCCTGGTGTAGCCCTCTCAGTCCGTCCAGCCCTTTTTCAAGTCCAGCTGGAGAACCAGGAAGTCAAGGAAGGGGCAACAATCATCCTGGCCACGGCACTCACAAAACCCGACGTGCCCATCCAGTGGATGAAGGGCTCCACCCAACTGCAGCCAAGTCATAAGTATGAGATGAGACAAAAGGCATCCTATGTGGAGTTGCTCATCCATGAGGCAGAAGTGGAGGATTCAGGCCACTATACCTGTCAAACCGAGGATCAGCAGACCACAGCATCTGTGCTTGTCAAAGGTCAGGAGGAGGCAATTTTGTTCACTTAAGGTCATGCACGAATGACCAGATCCATACATGAAGAGTTCAAACTAGCTGCTTTATTTCATATACCTATTTGTGGTGTCCTTGGTACTGTCTGACCTTGGTTGTTTCCTGGTACAAGTTTCATGACCTGACTAAGGAAATTCATCAGTGCTAGAAAGGAATGGGATTTACAATTTTTTTAATTTATTTTTATTTTAATTCCATTTATATCCCGCCCTTCTCCGAAGACTCAGGGCGGCTTACAAGCTTAGCAGTAGCCTTCATTCTATGTCTATGCCTGCTTATTAGGGCTTTCACACACACCCCAAGCGGCATTATTACAAAGTCAGCTTAATTGCCCCCAACAATCTGGGTCCTCATTTTACCTACCTCGGAAAGATGGAAGGCTGAGTCAACCTTGAGCCTGGTGGGACTCGAACCTGCACTAATGGCAGGCAGCTGGTGTTACTTAAGGAGGCGTTAGCCCACTGCTCCACCAATGAAGAGGAAAAAAAGACTATGAAATCCTTGGTGCTCTCTGAGCTTGGTAGTTTCCTTGTAACATTTCATGACCCAACTAGGCAACATCATCAGTGCTAGAAGGGAGGGGGGTTTGTGGAGAGGAGGAAGAGCAGGATGAAGAGTGGGTGGAGGAGCAGAAGGAGGTGGTCAATAACTGAGGTCCTTGGTGCCCTCTGAGCTTGATTGTTTTCTTGTAGATGTTTCATGACCCAACTAGGGAGCATCATCAGTGTTAGAAGGGAAGGGAGAATGGGTTGCAGAATGGAAGGGTGAGGAGGAGGGGGGGGAAGAGGAGGAGGAGAATTGTGTGGATCTTGGTGCTCTCTGAGCTTTGTTGTTTTCTTGCAGATCTTTACTTGCAGATGATGATGTTGCCTATTTGGGTCATGAAACATCTGCAAGTAGCTCAGAGAGCACCAAGAACCAATATTCTGCCTCCTCCTCCTCCTCCTCCTCCTCCTCCTCTCTGCAATTCCCACTTCCTTGCAGCACTGATGATATGAACTAATTGGGCCATGAAACATCTGCAAAAATATAGCAAGATGTAACAGTGGGATGTAAATTCCCAGAGAAGCAAATGAAATAAAAAGTTCTCTCTTTGAATTGTAGAAATACCGGCCACCATAGAAGAAAAATTGAAAGACCTCACCCTTCCTGAAGGAGAGGATGCTATGTTTCGCTGTGTGGTTTCTCACGAGAAGGCCAAAAACGTGCAATGGAGTTTGGCAGGTGTGCCTCTGCAGTCCAATGAAATGAACCAAATTGCCGTAGAAGGCAAAATTCACACGCTCATTCTCCGAAAAGTCACCCTTGAAGACTCTGGCACCATCAGTTTCCAAGTTGGTCAGAATTCAACACAGGCTCAGTTACTGGTGCAAGGTAAGTTAGTCAATCGTTCCGATGGACTTTGATCACCCACAGGTACATCCATGGGAAGATGTGGGTCAAAAAAATCAAGATGAGGTTGGTAATCAACAATAGGAGTAGGAGGAATAAAAGGAAGGAAGGAAGGAAGGAAGGAAGGAAGGAAGGAAGGAAGGAAGGAAGGAAGGAAGGAAGGAGAGGAGAGGAGGGGGAGGCGGGGGAGGGGGAGGGGGAGGGGAGGAAGAGAACAACTGTGGACTCCATGACAATGGACTGAGCTTTGTTGTTTTCTAGCAGACATTTCACCCTAACTTTAACCCTAACCCAGTTAGGTAGTGTCATCAATGCTAGATGGGACTGGGTTTGCTCTCTCTCTCTCTTTATGTACAAGTGGCTTACTCTGCCAGTGCAGGTAGGAATGTTCTTGGTGATTTCTTGATTAGGCTGTTATTTACTAAGAGCTAGTTTGTCTGAGTTGATATTTCCTTGATTGGGGCCTTGTTTACTTCTTGATTTTTGATCCAGTGTCATCCTTGTTATTAATTTTGGCTCATCTGGGAGTTAATGGCTGGCAAGGAGTTGTTGTGGTCTTTTAGCTTTTTGATCCTCACGTTTGAATGGTGTGTAGATGTCCTTTATCTCATTGTGCCTGTTGATGGCCAATTTGTCTGAATGCCAGTCTTCCAAGGATTCTCTAGCATTTTGGGGCTTGTTCTAGGATGCTGATATTTTCCCAGTTACCATGTCCAATTAAGGAGTTTTCATTGTGTCTTCTGATGGGATGTTGGAGCTGATGGATGCATTTTGCGATCTTCTGCCTGGTTGTCCTACACAGTGGCCATTACAGTTCTTCGCATTATGTAGGTAGTCCATGTCTTATGACCACAATCGAGCCCAAAATTTCTGAGAAATTTGTTAAGCGAAATTTGCCTCATTTTACGACCTTTCTTGCCACAGTTGTTAAGTGAATTTCTGTAGTTCAGCTAGTAACATATTTGTTAAATGAATCTGCCTCTCCTCATTGACTTCGCTTGTCAGAATGTTACAAAAATGGATCACATGGCTGCAACCATCACAGATATGAGTCACTTGCAAAGCTTCTGAATTTTGATCATGTGACATTAGGGATGTTGCAATGGTTGTGTGAAAACAATCGTAAGTAACTTTTTTCAGAGCCATTATATCTTTGAAACGTTCACTTAAACAAATTGTTGTAAGTCGAAAACTACCTGTACATTGCAGATGACTTTTACGGTCTATATACTCAATAAAAGTCTCTTTTGCCTCTCTGTAGCTGCACCAATAGCTTTCCTAAAAAAGCTGGAGAATGCAGAAGTAGACGAAAATGGCATGGCAACCTTCCGGTGTGAGCTTTCCAAACCTGGGATCCCAGTGGAGTGGAGAAAGGGATCAACCTTGATCCAGCCCAGCCAGAAGTTTGAAGTTAAGATTGAAGGCAATGCCTACATTTTGATCATCCATGATGTGGTCCCAGAAGACTCAGGAGAATATATTTGCAGTGCAGCTGACAAGAAAACCACTGCCAAGCTAAAAGTTAAAGGTGAGTGTAGCCATTGGAGAACTACAGGCACTCCTCAACTTATGATCATAATTGAGCCCAAAATTGATGCTGTTAAGTGAGAAATTTGTTAAGTGAGTTTTGGCCCATTTTACGACTTTTTGGCCACATTTGATAAGTGAATCACTGCAGTTGTTAAATTAGTAACACGGTGGGTAAGTGAATCTGGTTTCCCCATTGATTTTGCTGGTCAGATGGTCAGAAAAGGGGGTTGCATAACCCTAGGACACTGCAACGGTCATAAATGTGAGTCAGTTGTCAAGAATCTCAATGTAAATCATGTGACCTTGGAGATGCTACAATGGTCATAAGTGGTCATAAGTCACTTTTTTCAGTGTCATTGTAAGTTTGAACTATCACTAAATGAACTGTTGTAAGTCAAGGACTACCTGTATTGAGATAAGTAGTTGGAAGGGACCTTGGAGGTCTTCTAGTCTGACCCTCTGCCCAAGGCAGTTCTTATACTGTCCCAGATAAATGCTTGTCCAATCTTTTCTTGAAAACCTTCAGTGATGGAGCACCTTCAATTTCTGGTGGCAAGCTGTTCCACTGGTTGATTGTTCTCACTGTCACTTTATTCCTCTTCATCTCATCTCCTGCCCCTCTTATTCTTGATCCTGTTTCTGTCTCTTCATCCATCCACTTAACCTTCAGAGATTTTTTTTCTGGTTTACTGTTTTACCATTTTGTTTAATATTTCAGGGTTTAAGATAGTGTATTGCTTGATGGTATCTTTTCAATGCGTCTAGGTGTATCGAAACTACGCAGGTATTCCTCAACTGGCAACCATTCGTTTAGCGATTGTTCAAAGTTACAGTATTGCTGAAAAAAGTGACCTATGACCGTTTTTCATACTTATGACTGTTGCAGCACCCCCAGGGTCACATGATCAAAATTCAGATACATGGCAACTGACAGTTGCAGTGTCCCAGAGTCACATAATCATCATTGGTAGCTTCCGACAAGCAAAGTCAATGGCAAAAACTGGATTTGCTTAACAAATGTGTGAACAACTGCAGTGATTTGCTTTACAACCATGGTAAAAAGGACATAATATTGACCTTGATGCTTTTCCATTGCCTTGCTTAGCAATGGAAATTCCAGCTCCAGTTGTGGTCATCAGTTGAGGCCTATCAAGATGGTCATCAACACGAGGACTGGTTGTAAGTCACTTTTTTCAGTGCTGTTGTAATTTCGAACATTCACAAAATGAGGACTGGTTATAAGTTGAGGACTGGTTCTAAGTTGAGGACTAGCTGTATAGGTAATCAAGAAAAAATAATACCTTTGACCATTCTGCAGTTGGTAAGAATTGGAAGTTTTCAAGAAGAGATTGGATGGATGGATAGAATCAAGAACATGTGAAGTGTTAATACCACTTTATAATGCCTTGGTAAGGCCACACCTGGAATACTGCATGCAGGTTTGGTCGCCATGATATAAAAAAAAGATCTTTAGAAAGAGTGCAGAGAAGAGCAAAAAAAATGATTAGGGGACAGGAGGCTAAAGCATATAAAGAATGGTTGCTGGAATTTGGTATTTCTACTTTAATAAAAAGAAGGACTGGGAGAGGGGGGCATGATATCAGCCTTCCAGTATCTCAGGGGCTGCCCCAAAGAAGAGGGAGTCAAGCTATTCTCCAAAGCACCTAAAGGCAAGACAAGAAGCAATGGATAGAAACTGACCAAGGAGAGAAGCAACCTAGAACTAAGGAGAAACTTCCTGACAGTTAGAACAATTAATCAGTGGAACTACCTGCCTCTAGAAGTGGTGGGTGCTCTGCCACTGGAGGTTTTCAAGAAGAGGTTGGACAGCCATTTGTCTGAAATGGATAGGGTCTCCTGTTTGAGCAGGGGGTTGGACTAGATGACCTCCAAGGTATCTTTCAACTGTTATTTTATGATTCTATTCTCCAAAGCACCAGAAAGCAAGACAAGAAACAATGGATGGAAACAAATCAGGGAGAGAAGCAACCTGGAACTAAGGAGAAATTTCCTGACAGTGAGAACAATTAATCAGTGGAACGACTTGTCTCCAGAAGTTGTGGGTGCTCCATCACTGGAGGGTTTTAAGAAGAGACTGGACAGCCATTTGTCTGAAATGGTATAGGGTCTCCTGCTTGAGGAGGGGGTTGGACTAGAAGACCTCCAATGTGCCTTCCCACTCTGTTATTCTGTGTTCTGGTTGGTGGGCTGTCACTCAACAAGGTCTCTTTTAGTGTCTGCCTCTCTTTCAGCTTTGCCGGTCTTCTTCAAGCGAGGATTGCAGAACAAGGAAGTTGAAGTAGGGAACACTGTGTCCTTGTGTTGTGAGTTGTCCAAGCCAATGGTACCTGTGGTATGGAAAAAAGGAAACACGAAGCTTCAGTCGAGTGAGAAGTATGAGATCAGACAAGAAGGGAACTTTGCTGAGCTTCTCATTTATGATCTGGAAGTTCAGGACGATGGCGACTATACCTGCAATTCAGGAGACCAGCAGACCACTGCTACCGTGAAAGTCAAAGGTAGGGAATGTTGGGCAACTCCCAGCAACGTCTAGAGAGTATTTGTAGCTTGGGGTTGAATTGTGAAGTCTTTTGTGCTCTCTGAGTTTGGTTGTTTTCTCCAATGTATGAATTTGATGGGAATTATACTGATAGTCGTCAACCTACAATACAGTTGGTACCAGGAATTCCATTGCTAAGCTTGGCAGTTGTTAAGTGAGTCAAGCCTATTCTATAGCCTTTTTTGTCAGGGTTGTTAAGTGAACCAGTAAGACTGTTAAGTAAATCAAGTAATCATTAAGGAAATCTTCTTCCCCCACTGACTTTGCTTATTGGAAGCCAGCTAGGAAGATCATAAATGGTGATAAATAGGACCCTGGGCTGTTGCAACTTTTGTAAATACTTGCCTGTTGCCTAGCACCCAATTTTGATATGGATGTTGCGACAGTCATAAGTGTGAGGACCAGTCATCCATCACTCCTTTCAATGCTGTTGTAACTTTGATTAACTTTAGTGCTAAACAAATGGCTGTAATTTGAGGACTTCCTATAGACTATGCACAGGTACTACAAGATCCAGAGACACTCTGTACAAATGGGGCTATCCAGTCGCTTCTGCTCTTTGAGATTGTGGTGACACGCAGACAACAACACATTTGTATGTGTGCCCTTTGGGCCCTGATCAGTGTTCACCTAAGTACCTCATGGCAGCATGACAAAACACAAATGATGTTTATGGGCAAAATCTGTTTAGCTTGTACATATTTTAATCTTGCATTTTATTTTTTAAATTTTATGTCCTCGACTTAGTGACAGTTGACTTATGACCATTTTTTACATTTATAACCATTGCAGCATTCCCATGGTCAGGTGATCAAAATTTGGAAACTTGGCAACTGACTTTTACTTATGACAGTTGTGGTGTCCCGGGGTCATGTGATCCCCTTTTGTGACCTTCTGACAAGCAAAGTCAATGGGGAAGCCAGATTCACTCGACAAACATGTTACTAACTTAACAACTGCACTGATTCGCTTAACAATGATGGCAAAAAAAGTCATAAAATGGGGCAAATCTCACATGTCTCACTGAGCAACAAAAATTTGGGGCTGAATTCAGATCATAAGTTGAGGACTATCTGTAGTATGCCTTATTTTAATTGTGATGCTTCTGACACAACAAAAAACACAAACCTGTAGAGGTATCATTTAATGTCTGCAAAAGGCCTTATAGGCATCACAACACTTTTGTTTTGTTTCTTCCTGATAGTGTTACCCATCTTCTTTGAAGAAGGGTTACAGAACATTGAGTTGGAAACTGGAGGGAAAGCTGTCCTGTGTGGCAAGATCTCGAGTCCCGACACACCCATTGAGTGGCGGAAAGGGTCCCTCATTTTGCAGCCCAGCGCCAAGTACGAGATGAAGCAGACAGGCACCACGGTTGAGCTGATCATCCATGACGTGGAACCGGAGGATTGTGGATCGTACACGTGCAGCACTGGAGACGAGCTGTCCACAGCCTCGGTATATGTACAAGGTGTGTTCCTAGTTCTTATCTGTATTTTGTAAATGCTACAGCCAGTTGATTTGACGTTGTCAACCTCATCAACAGAGGGATAGTATCAAGATCTTGTAAAGTATTAGGGCGGCTTTATACTGCACTGGGTAAGACCACACTTGGAATGCTGTGTGCTGTTGTGGTCGCCAAATTACAAAAAAAAAAAGATGGAGACTCCAGAAGGAGTGTAAGGGAAGGGCAACAAAGATGATCAGGGGATTGAAGGCTAAAGCATATGATGAATAATTGCAGGAACTGTGCAACAAAGAGGACTAGGGGTGACATGATAGCAGTCTTCAAATATTTGAAGGGTTGCAACAAAGAAGGGAGAAGGGGTCAACCTATTCTCCAAACAAATCACCTGAAGGCAAGACAAGAAGTAACAAATGGAAACTAATCAAGGAGAGAAGCAATCTGGAATTAAGGAGAAACTTCCTAACAGCGAGGACAATTAACCAGTGGAAGAGCTTGCCTCCAGAAGTTGTGGGTGCTCCAACATGGAGATTTTTAAGAAGAGATTGGACAACCATTTGTCCAGAATGGAACAGAGTGTCCTCCTCAAGCAAGGGGCTGGACTAAAAGACCTCTGAGTTCTCTTCCAACCCTGTTATTCTATTATTCTATTCTCCAAAGCACCTGAGGAGAGGATAAGAAGCAACAGGGTGAAAGATTATCAAAGAGAAATCAACCTAGAAGTAAAGAGAAATTTCCTATCAGTGATAATACTTAGTGGCCCTTGACACAGGCTATTATTCCATTGCTACATACACTAGGGAATTCCTCTTTGTTTTCAAGTTTTTAAGGGCAAGTTATTTCTATACACGGAAATGAAACTTATGTGCCTTTTCCTGTTATTAAACTAGGTTTGGAGGCAAATCAATCTTTCTAACATAGTCACTGGGAAGTTCAGTGCATCTGAAAAATAAACGACCACAAATGAAATATTTCTTTGGTGTGTAAATCGTCTTGTTATACAGATGACTAACATGTAGGATGCTTACTGCAGTTTGCTTCTGCAGTTCTGGTGTGAGATTGCTTTAAGAAAGGGATTAATGTGTGATTTTGGGTGATTTTGAAAAGTTAAGCTTAGAGTTGTATCTTGCCGGCTTTGTAAAAAAATCAGAACAGAAACAAGATAGATAATATCTGGGATATGATGACGGGTAGTCCTCAACTTATAACCAAAATTGACCTATTTGCTAAGCAAGGCAATTGCTAAGTGAGATGCACCTGATTTATGATTTTTTGCCATGGTTGTTAAGTGAATCACTGCTGTTGTTAAGTGAATCGCATGGTTGTTATGTGAATCCATTGATTTTGCTTATCAGAAGCTGATTGGAAAGGTCATAAATGGTAATCACATGATGCTGGTTGATGAAGCATCTGAATTTTGATCACATGACCATGGGGATGCTGCAATGGTCATAAATGCTAGGACCAGTCGTAAGTCACTTTTTCCAGTGTCGTTGTAACTTTGGCCACTAAACAAATGGGTGTAAGATGAGGACTCCTGTACTTTTGTAGCTTTCAGTGTAAGTTTGCAGAGCTTTAATCTTGGGTGCTAATGTTGCATCGTCTCTCCTTGCGAAACGTTTCATGTTGTCAGATGAGTAGAAACACAAAGGCGGTCCGTTTTTACACCTCCGTTGCATGCATTCTCTTCCTCTGTTACACAGAAGAGGAAATACAGATAGTTTCTGGTTTAAAGAACACGGATATTTTTGCCGGGGAATCGGCTACTTTTACCTGCGAGCTCTCCCGATCTGGAACACAAAAGGCACAGTGGTGGCTGGACGGCTCCCCTCTTCACAACAGCCCTGCAAATGAAATCTCGACGCAAGATGGGACCATTCACACGCTGACCTTAAAAGACCTGGGTCTCAATGATTCAGGAACAGTGATCTTCCGAGCCGGTTCTCTGATATCCTCGGCTAAATTATTAATCAAAGGTATTTCAGGCTTTCCATGTCAGGCGACCGCCATGCTGTGCTTGTTCCTTTGTCACTGGACTCCTAACCAATTCCTGCAAAGCAGCTCCTGGAAGAAATGCATTAACCACTAGGCACCACCACCACCATAAGCACAATCTTGCACCTTGCTCACTGCCCTTGGAAGATATTTCTTTCTTAAATTTATATGCATTCTGTCTCGCTAGTCTAAAGTGATTCTGGAAGGCTTACAATGGCATGTAATAGATTTAGGAGCATCTGTGCTTCCCATTGCTGGATCTGCTGACCCGTCACAAGTATTGGCAGCATAAAAGTTGAATACATAAAATAAATACGTATCTGGTTTTAGGTGCTTCTGGAAACGATTCCGACAAAATAGTTTTCAGTTCAATTTTGTTTGTCATCTGCGAGTGAGCCAGTCTCTTGAAAGCATACAGATTTGATTAGTAACAAAATATAGCCACAGGCCAAGGGTTAGGGAGATGCTTAAATACCCATCTGAGCACAGTAACTAATTCAGGTATAGTATTGTCGGTAGATAGTCCTCGGCTTACGACCACAATTGGGATCAGAATTTCCATTGCTAAGAAAGGTGGTTGTTGAGTGAATCCTGCCTGATTTTGTGACTTTGTCACGGTTATGAAACAAACCTGACTTTCCCCATTGACCTTGCTTGTCAGAAGATGGCTGGTAAGGTTGCAAATGGTCACCACATGATCCCAGGGTGCTGCAACAGTCATGAATAATCAAGTGCCCGAATTTATTTTTTCATATGTTATTTAGTTTATTCAAAGAAAGTTGTAGTTTAAAAATATTTTTAAAAAGTCAAGAGAATAAAAAAAAACGTAAGAAAGAAGTCATTAAAAAGTGTCCTTAAAAAAAGGAAAAAGACTAATACGTACACACATAATGTCCTCCCTTGTTGAATGCTGATTAATGTAATACAGGTAGTCCTCGACTTAAGACCACAATTGAGCCCAAAATCTCTGTTGTTAAGTGAGACATTTGTTAAGTGAGTTTTGCCCCATTTTACCACCTTTCTTGCCACCGTTGTTAAGTGAATCACTGCAGTTGATAAGTTAGTAACCAATTGTTAAGTGAATTTTGGCTTCCCCATTGACTTTGTTTGTGAGAAGGTCACAAACTCATCACGTGACCCCTGAGACACTGCGAAGCATCTGAATTTTGATCACATGATCATGGGGATGTTGCAACAATCATAAGTGCGAGAACCAGTCTAAAGTCACTTTCTTCATTGCTGTGGCAACTAATGGTCACTAAACAAAAGTCGAGGACTATGGTGTTAGGAAAAAGGACTTGACCTGGCCAGCTTTGTCAATAGCTCACCTCCCAGAATCCTCTGCAACCTCCACATTGGCTGAGGAATTCTGGGAGTTGCAGTCCATATCCTTGAGTTAGGCAAAACTGCTTTCAGCCACTCGGTCACTGACGATTTGCTGCCCCCCTTAGCTAACCTATGTGCTTCTATCATTTTCATCGCTGAGCCAAGCAAGCATTAAACCACCTTAGCAAACTAAAGGGTGCTTCTGACCCCTGCTTTCACACAACTGGCTGAGGGTCCACCTTTAAAAGCAAAAAATATTCCCCCAAGCTTGCACTAACCCCTGACCTATCGGTTGACAGATCCAACCATCGAAGTGGTCAGCCCCATGCAGGACCTAACCCTGGAAGAAGACGGGACCGCAGAATTCATCTGCCAATATTCTCGGCCAGTGCAGGCCATTTGGAAGAAGGATGACCAACCTCTTTGGGCAGATGGCCAGCGAGTTGTGGTTGAGCAGGACTGGAACGTGGCCAGACTGAAAATCAAGCCGGCTCTTCCTGGTGACACGGGGATTTACTCTTGTGAAGCTGGAGGCACCAAAGTGGTGGCCATGCTTGATGTTCAAGGTGAGGTCAACCACAGTGGAAGAAGATGATCATGGGAACACCGCTGCAGCTGACACGAGGCCCAAACCAACTTCCTTTTGGTGACCAATACCAGAATAACAGAGTTGGAAGGGACCTTGGAGGTCATCTAGTCCAGCCCTCCTGCTCATGCAGGAGGCCCTATACCATTCCAGACAAATGGCTGTCCAATCTCCTCTTAAAAACCTTAAAACCTTAAAAACCCACAACCTCTGGAGGCGAAGTCATTCCCTGGTTAAGCAACTAGCTTTTTGGAAATCAAAGAGAAAGAGGAGATTTTTCATTGCAAAGGGTCCAACTGACAATTTTAGCCGGCATTGGGGAACAGGAAAACCTTATGTAGAAACATAATTATTCATGCAGGGTTATTGTGGCTCTCTGAGCTTGGTCGTTTTCTTGCAGATGTTTCATGACCCAATTTGGTTGCATCTTCAGTGCTAGAAGGGAGGGGGGTTTGTAGGGAGGAGGAGGAGGAGGAGGAGGACTGTGGGGTCCTTGGTGTGCTCTGAAGTTGTTGTTTTTTTGTTGCAGACGTTTCATGACCCAGTTAGGTTATATCATCAGTGCTAGAAGGAAGTGGGGTTTGTGGAGAGGAGGAGGAGGAGGAGGAGGACTGTGGGGGTCCTTGATGCTCTCTGAGCTGGTTGGTATTCTTGCAGACATTCAGCTACCCAATTAGGTAGCACCATCAGTGCTAGAAGCTAAAACTTCCCTCCCTTTTAGCACTGATGATGTTACCTAGTTAGGTTGTGAAACATCTGCAAGAAAACTATCAGTTTTCGAGGGCACCAAAGACCCTGCAGTTCAACCCCAAGCTACAAATATTCTCTTCTATTGATAAGCATTTGTACTAAATTTTTAGGCTCTTACCTGTCACAAAGAAATTTAGATGATTGATGAGAATTTTGAGGTGATGCAGATTTTAACTTGTCTGCGTTTTCCAAATACACTTTGTTTGATTTCTTCTATCTGCCCTTAATTTTGGCAACATACTGCTGCATAAAATAAATTCAGAGAGAACCAGAGCTGGGAAAATCACTGGTTGATTGCATTGCGACCATGAAGAGTTTTCTTAACACATGTCAATGTCAGCAATGTCAGTGGTCTGCTACACAGTTGGAGAACAGGAATCCTGATCCACCTTGTAGGTCTGTTGTAAGGATAACTCAGCAATGCATTTGAGCAGCCTAAAACATTTTGTAATTGGTCTGTGTTATTGCAAGCTTAATTGTCATCTGCTCTTACTTGGATCTGAAGCTTTTGAATGCCATATTTTATGAAATATGTTTTTTTATTTGGCTTGTCTATTGTTCTGAGGTTATTTAAATTTTTAAATGATTTTATTGCTTGCATTATATTTTTTTAATGCTTGGCTGCCAGGTTGCTTTGAATTCTCTAAAAACACGACAACCCATTTTTAAATAGTCACTTTGGGTAAAGCTTTGTGATGATAAAAAGAAAGGTCAAATTATGTCTTTTATTATGGACATTAAAAGAAAACATAATTGCACCACATGCATCAGGCCATGCTTACGGTCTCTGCACCAGCCAAGATCAAGTAGAGGTTAAGGTAAAGGTATAGGTAAAGGTTCCCCCGCACATGCGTGCTAGTCGTTTCCGACTCTAGGGGCCGGTGCTCATCTCCGTTTCAAAGCCGAAGAGCCAGCACTTGTCCGAGGACGTCTCCGTGGTCATGTGGCCGGCATGACTAGACAACCAAAGGCTCACGGAACGCTGTTACCTTCCCACCATTTGCATTTTTACATGCTTTCGAACTGCTAGGTGGGCAGAAGCTGGGACGAGTAACAGGCGCTCACTCTGCTACGTGGCACTCGGGATTCGACCTGCCAAACTGCCGACCTTCTGATCGACAAACTCAGCATCCTAACCCACTGAGCCACTGCGTCCCTTATTATTTAAGACATCAGGTTAAAACCCCGTTGTTGTCCTGCTTTAGGCATGAAAGCTGATTGGGGAACTTTAAGACATTAACTAGGAGACGGTGACATCTAGTTCCTCCTTAGGCAGGAGAGCTGGCTGGACAACTTTGAGCCAATCACTAGGCAATGGTGAGTTCTAGTTCCGCCTTAAGCATGAAAGGTGTCTGGGCAACTTTGAACCAGTCACCAGGAGATGCTGAATTCTAGTCTCGCCTTAGCCATGAAAGATATCTGGGTGACTTTGGGCCAATCACCAGGAGATGGTGAGTTCTAGTCCCGCCATAGGCCCAAAAGCCAGCTGGGCGACTTTGAGCCAGTCCCTCTTTCTCACCCCAACCCACCTCACAGGGTTGTTGTGGGGAAAATAGGAGGAGGAGTATTAGATATGTTTGCTGCTCTGAGTTGTTTATAAAAAAATAACAAAGGCAAGACATACAGAAAACAAACAAACATCCGAGGCTTGAGTTTCACTGGGATTACTCATGGTTCTTTACAGAAATGTTTTTATGGCATAAGAAAAGCATAATTAAAGAGGAAATCTCCATGGGTACCAAAGCAACATGTGCAGTCTGTTGTCACTTCCTTGTGTCCTCATGAGGACACCCACAGGGTTCACCTTTACTTTGACTCATTGTCACATACATTTATGTATGTGTATGTGTGATTTTTTCCCCCTTGATTCGAGCCTTTATCTTGCCCTTGATTGAAATTTGGCTGAGCCAAACATGAGTGTAGAATTACTTCTTCTTTACAGTGTTACGATCCTAATTGGCGACATCTCCATAAGGAAGAAAATTCAACAAGGATGCAACCATGAAATTAAACTATGTTTTTTTTAAAAAAATATGTGCAGCATTTGACCTCCCTCTGCAGAAGCTCCTAAGTCTGATCCTATTCCTGTACATTTAGCAATCCAATGAAAACTCTTTCTCCTATCAAAAACTCTTAACCTACATCAAAATGAAGGTTGAATTTCAGCTAAAGACGATGGTCACTTCATTTTTTCAATATAACTCAAAAATATTGCAAACAACCAAGTTTGCAATGTCTAAAGTTTTATATGATATGATATGATATATTATTATTTTACAATACATTACATTAACATATAATTATTTCCAGCTAACTTAAATGCTGTATGGGTAGTCCTCAACTACAACTACAGTTAAACCCAACATTTATGTTGCTAAGCAAGGCAATTATTAAGTGAGTCATGCTTCATTTTATGACCTTTTTCGCCATGGTTTTTAAGTGAATCCCTATGATCGATAAGTCTGACCGGTTGCTCTCCGGGTGATGTTCAAGGTGTTAGTTATGACTTACAAAGCCCTTCATGGCATGGGTCCGGATTACCTACGGCAGCACCTGCGGCCGGCGTCAACTTCCCTCCGTCCAGTGCGCTCCCACAGAGAGGGCCTCCTCAGGGTGCCGCCGATCAAAGAATGCCGATTGGTGACCCCCAGGGGGAGAGCGTTCTCTATGGGCGCGCCAGACCTCTGGAACCGCTTACCGGTTGAGCTCCGGACGGCCCCCGACCTTCGCTCCTTCCGGCGGGATCTCAAAACTTTCTTTTTTGAACAAGCTGGCCTGGTCTGACGGGATGGGGTTGGGTTTTTAAAATTAGTTTTAAACTTTAATATGTATTGATTTTATGGGCATGATGTTTAATGGCTTTTTAATTTTTGTATTCGATTTTTATTGTGTATTGCCCTGTTCACCGCCCTGAGTCCTTCGGGAGAAGGGCGGTATAGAAATCAAATTATTAAATTATTAAATTAAATTAAATCAGGCAGTCGTTGAGTGAATCTGGTTTCTCCCATTGATTTTGCTAATCAGGAGCTGTCTGAGAAGTTCACAAATGGTGAACACATGACCCTGGGACACTGTAACCATCATATCTATGAGTTAACTGCCAAGCACTTGAATTCTGATCACATGACCATGGGGATGCTACAACGGTCATGAGAACCGGTGCTAAGTCACTTTCTCAGTGCTCCCGTAACTTCAAACAGTCTCTAAACAAAGAGTCACAAGGCGAGGACCACCCATGTGATGAGAAAGTCAGGGATTGAGGCCTTTTTCTTATTAATTCCATTAATTTTTTTTTGTCCTAACAGCCAAGAATACAGTCATCCAGGGCCTTGAGAACGTGGATGCGATGGAAGGAGGGGAAGCCCTTTTTGAGTGTTATCTATCCAAACCAGAAATCTACAATTATAACTGGCTGATCGATGATGTGCCGGCAAAAACGTCCGAAAATGTGGAATTAGTTTATTTTGAAAATGGACTCCGCCATCTTCTGCTTCTGAAGAACCTCAAAGTCCAAGACAGCTGCAGGGTTTCTTTCCAAGCGAGCGATGTGGTCACGTCTGCTTTCTTGACCGTCAAAGGTGACAATCAAATATCTTGCTACCCAAGAAAATCAGATACAGGTAGTCTTCGACTTATGGCCACAACTGAGCCCAAAATTTCTGTGGCTAAGTGAGACACTTGTTCAGTGAGTTTTGCCCCATTTTACCATCTTTCTTGCTATAGTTGCTAATCACCGCAGTTAAGTTAGTGACAGGGACTTCCCCCATTGACTTTTCTTGTCAGAAGTTCGCAAAAGGGGACCACATGACCCCAGGACACTGCAACTGTCACAAATATGAGCCAGTTGCCAAGTGTCTGAATTTCGATCACATGACCATGAAGGATGCTGCAATAGTCGTTAGTGTAAAAAATGGGCACAATTCCCCTTTTCCCTTTTTGTTGTAATTTTGAGCGGTCATTAAACAAACTGTTGTAAGTCAAAGGCTATCTTTCTAAAGCTGCCCATCTCAGTCAGTAACTGTGGATGGCTTACGATTAAAAAGAAAATCACAATTAAAATACTAAAAACGTTCTAAGATAATAAAAAAACAATAAACAATAAACATGCATAGCAGCCGAGATACTTCATCAGTTAGCAGTACAGCTGGGAAATGGGGTCCCTTGTTATGTACAGATAGTCCTCAACTTACAACCATAATGGAGCCCAAAATTTATGTTGCCAAGTGAGATATTTGTTGTTTCACCCCATTTCTTGCTACGGCTGTTAAGTGAATCAATGCAGTTGTTACGTTAGTAACATGGCTGTTAAATGAATCTGGCTTCCCCATTGAGTTTGCTTGTCAGAAGGTCACAAAAGGGGATCCCAAGACCCTGGGTCACTGCAACTGTCATAAATATGACTTAATTGCTAAGCATCTGAATTTTGATCTTGTCACCATGGAGATGCTATAATGGTTGTAAGTGTGAAAAATGATAAGAATAGAATAGAATAGAATAGAATAGAATAGAATAGAATAGAATAGAATAGAATAGAATAGAATAGAATAGAATAGAATAGAATAGAATAGAATAGAATAGAATAGAATAGAATAGAATAGAATAGAATAGAGCTGGAAGGGACCTTGGAGGTCTTCTAGTCCAGCCCCCTGCCCAAGCAGGAGAACCTATACCATCTCAGACAAGTGACTGTCTAATCTCTTGAAAACCTCCAGTGATGGAGCGCCCACAATTTCTGGAGGCAAGCTGTTCCACTGGTTAATTGTCCTCACTGTTAGGAAGTTTCTCCTTAATTCCAGGTTGCTTCTCTGGTCAGTTTCCAACCATTGTTTCTTGTCCTGCCCTCTGGAGAATAACGTGACCCCCTCTGCCTTGTGGCAGCCTCTCAAGTACTGGAAACTGCTATCATGTCTTCCCTATTTCTTCTTTTCTTTAGACTAGCCGAACTCAAGTCCTGCAGCCCTTCTTCGTATGTTTTAGTCTCCAGGTCTCTGATCATCTTAGTTGCTCTTCTTTAAATTTTTTCAAACTCTCAACATCTTTTTTGTGATATGGTGACCAAAATTGGCTGCAGTATTCCAGGTGTGGTCTCACTAGGGTTTTATAAGGTAAAGGTAAAGGTAAAGGTTCCCCCGCACATGCGTGCTAGTCGTTTCCGACTCTAGGGGCCGGTGCTCATCTCCATTTCAAAGCCGAAGAGCCAGCGCTTGTCCGAGGACGTCTCCGTGGTCATGTGGCCGGCATGACTAGACGCCAAAGGCGCACGGAACGCTGTTACCTTCCCACCGTAGTGGTCCCTATTTTTCTACTTGCATTTTTACGTGCTTTCGAACTGCTAGGTTGGCAGAAGCTGGGAGTAGTAACAGGCGCTCACTCTGCTACGCGGCACTCAGGATTCGACCCGCCAAACTACTTCACATGATCATAAGTCCCTTTTTCAGTACTGTTATAACTTAGTACGATCACTAAATGAACTTTTGCATGTTGAAGACTATCTGTATTTCTGTTTTTTATTAATCAGCCAATTTCCCCCAAAGTTTCCCAAAATCTCAATTTCTTCCTTGCTTTGAAAATATTGATGGTGTCATTTCTGATCATTTCAGGATGGAGAGTGGAATTCCTGCAGCCTCTGACAGACGTCACTGTCCGTGCTGGGGAACAAGCCGTCTTTAGCTGCGTGTTAAGTGAAGCAGTACCTGTTCATGAGATTGCCTGGTATATTAATGACGTAGACATCCAACCAAATGAAAATTGGAAAATTGAAGTTGAAGGAAATACTTACAAACTCATCCTAAAGAAAGCTCAGCTTCTCCACTCTGGGGAGATAACCTTCGCTGCCAGAGATGCTATTGTGTCTGCAAAATTGACCGTAATAGGTAAGTTGGAACAGGTGATTTTTTCCCCCCCCTGAAATCAGTTTTGATTCATAGGTGGCTAAACGGACACCAACAAGCACAAGACATCAAGCAACTTGCCTACAGGATAGGACTGGTGCAAAATGATCAAACTGAACACTAGGCCCTATCTAACAAAATGAAATTCAAGGTAGATAAAAGTAAAGTTTTCCACTTTCATAAGAAAAACCAAATATACAGATATAAGGTTAGGTGAAACCTGGCGTAATGCCAGTAACTGTGAAAGAGATCTTGGAGTCCTAGTGGACAATCCCTTAAACATGAGCCAGCCGTGTGCTGCAGCTGCCAAAAATGCCAACACAGTGCTATGCTGCATTAATAGAGGGATACAATCAAAATCACGTGAAATTCTAGTACTCCTTTACAAAGCCTTAGTAAGATCACACTTGGAATACTGCATCCAGTTCTGGTCACCACAATACAAAAAGATATTATTATTATTATTATTATTATTATTATTATTATTATTATTATTATTATTATTATTATTGTTATTATTATTATTATTATTATTATTATTATTATTATTATTATTATTATTATTATTATTATTATTTTAATTTGTATACCGCCCTTCTCCCAAAGGACTCAGGACTTTGGAAAGAGTACAGAGAAGAGCAACAAAGATGATAAGGGGGCTGGAGGCTAAAACATACGAAAAATAGTTGCAGGAATTGGGTATGTCTAGTTTAATGGAAAGAAGTATTAGGGAGAACATGATAGCAGTGTTCCAGTATTTGAGGGGTACCTACAGAGACGAGGGGGTCAAACTATTTTCCAAATCATCAATAGGCAAGACAAGAAACAATGGATGGAAACTAACCAAGAGAGGTAACCTAGAACTAAGGAGAAATTTCCTAACGCTGAGAGCAATTAACTAATAGAATAACTTGCATTCAGATGCTGTGCTTGCTCCATAACTGGAGGCTTTGAAAAAGGGACTGGACAACCATTTGTCTAAAATGATATAGGGTCTCCTGCTTGAGCAGGACTAGTAGACTAGAAGACCTCCAAGGTCCCTTTCAACTCTATTATTCTGTGTTCTACCTACTAAGTCTATAACTGAGGATTGATAGATGAAAAGCAAAGTTGTTCACCACAACAAAGAATGAACAGTTAGTGGGCATTGGGCCATATTCAACCAGATGTGGTTCAGTAAGATCCTGCACCTAGGCAGGAAAAACTAAATGCACAGGTACAGAATAGGTGGTACCTGATTCAACAATAGCAACTATGAGAGGGATCTGGGAATTCTAGTGGATCACCACTTAAGTATGAGCCAGCAGTGTGCTGCACCAGCCAAAAAAGCTAATGCAGTCCTGGGCTGCATCAATATAGGGATAGCATCAAGATCAGAAAAAGTGATAGGGCTTTTCAACCAGTGGTACGGGTACCACCCGTGGTACATTAGCACCTGGCAGGTGGTACGTGACCATCCTGGAAAAGTGGTAGTGGGGGAGGGGAATGAGCTGAACCGGTGGCAGCACCGCACAAGCCTAAGCGAGAGACGGCTGGAGCTGCAGAGCTGTCAGGGCTCGGTGGAAGCGCCAGGATCAGCGGCAGGATCCAGCTGGAGCTCAGTGCTGATCCTGGTGCTTCCGTTGAGCCCAGAAGACGCGCTGATCAGCTGGAATGTTGCAGCATCTCCAGGGTCTTGTGATTTACATTCAGATGCTTGGCAACTGATTCATATTTATGATGGTCACAGTGTCCCAGGGCCATGTGAAGTGAACAAAACCTGCTGCAACCACCCAGCAGAGGGGGCAGGGAATAAAAACCAAACACCCCCCACATCACCCCCGCTGCCAATCCTCAACAGAAATGCTCACAACAATGAAAACCTGGAACAGCAGGAAGAGCACCGCTGGGCAGGCAGGCAGGTGTCTTGCTCGGCTGTGGCTTGGGGGACTCTTGTTTTCAGTGCCATTGTAACTTCGAAGAGTCATTGTTTTAAGTCGTAAGTTGTAAGTCAAGGACTATCTGTTCTTCATCACTTTTTTCCTTTTTTGGGGGTCATCAAGTTTTTGACACCTTGCTAGGCGACTGGTGGTACTCGGATGTTGCCATATCCTAAAAGTGGTACGATGGGTGAAAAGGTTGAAAAGCCCTGCTCTATACTGCACTGTTGAGGCCACACTTGGAAAACAGGTAGTCCTCGACTTAGAACAGCTCATTTAGTGACCATTCAAAGTTACAACAGCACTGCAAAAAGGGACTTATGACCATTTTTCATAGTTACAACTGTTGCAGCATCCCCATGGTCATGAGATCAGTATTCAGATGCCTGGTAACTCACTCATATTTATGACGGTTGCAATGTCCTGGGATCATGTGATCTCCTTTTGCAATCTCTTGATAAACAAAGTCAATGGGGAAGCCAAATTTGCTTAACAACCGTGTTACGAACAATAACAGTAGTGAAGCTTATATTCTATACTTGTGTTGGTTGCAATATATTTTCAATCTCCCCCGTTCTTTTACTTTCTTTACTTTCTTTGTTATCTATTCTTCATATTTTTTGCACCTTTCTCTCTTTTCTTCTATTCTTTCTTTTAATTTGAATTAATTTTACTATTGTAATTCAATTCATATATATGCACATATACACACACATGCATAAACTCGCACACACATGTATATATATCTTCTTACACCTTGCTTGTACGTGACAACAGTCAAAGATATGGACCAGATGCCATTTTGATCACATGACTCTGGGGATGCTGCAATGGTCATAGGTATGAAAAACAGTCATATGTCACTTTTTCAGCGCTGTTGTAACTTTGAGTGGTCACTAAACAAACGTTTGTGAGTCAAGGACTACCTGTAAATTGGTTTTTGTGTGTTGAATTTTAGAACCTGTTGAAGTCACTCTGCCTTTGGTTGACCAGTCTGCCACGCAAGGAGAGAAGGCCCGGTTGCAGTGCGAATTGTCCAGCGAGACCCAAGAGCTGATTTGGGTCAAAGAACCAATCCTACCCGGAGGACGATATGAAATCGTCTCTGAAGGCAAAAAACAGGCACTCATCATACACGATTTTAAATCTGAAGATCAAGGATCCTACACCTGCATCGCCTCGCCTGAAACCAAAACCTCTGCCAATCTTTTGATTGACGGTAAGTTAGAATTCCTACAGGTAATCCTCATTTTACAACCTCAAGTCATATAATTGTATTTGGGTCATTAACCAGCAGAGACAACCACAACTAGGACTAGAAATTCTGTTGCTCAGCAACGAGGTTATACGTGAGTCTTGTCCGATTTTAAGGTCTCTTTTGCCAGGGTTGTTAAGCAAATCACTGCAGTTGTTAAATGAATTACAATGTCATTAAGTGAATCTATTTCCAGCATCACCTTTGCTCATCCGAAGCTGGCTGGGAAGGTCGCAAATGGAGATCATGTCACCCAGGATGCTGCAATAGTTATATATACACTGTGGTTGCTCAGAGCCAGAATATTGGGCTCCTGACTATGGGGATGCTACAAAGGTTGTAAGTGTGAGGACAGGCTGTAAGTCACTTTTTTCCCAGTGCTGTTGTAACGGTCATTACATGAATAGTTGTAAGTCAATAACTGTACTGAAAAAAGTGACACACTTACGACCATCACAGCATCCCCATGTTTATGTAATCAAAATTTGGGCACTTGGCAACTAGTATGTTTTTACAAATTGCAGCATTCTAAGATGATCCTCCCAGCCAGCTTCTGACAAGCAAAGGCAATGGGGGAAGCCAGATTTACTTAACAACCATGTGATTCATTTAACAACTGCAGTGATTTGTTTAAGAATCATTGCCCCCCAAAAAAAAGGTTGTAAAATGGGGCGCGACTCACTTAACTGCCTTGCTTGGCCATGGAAATTTGGGGCTTGGGTCATAAATCAAGGATTACCTGTACTATATTAATCCAGATCGATTAACTGATTACTGATTGATTGATTCTAAAATGGTGATTTCCAAAACTGAGATTGTCCTGTTGATCTTCCTCTTTTTTATGTCTAGAAGTTGCTATGTCCCGAATGCCTAATAAAAATCTCACCATTTCATTTCTTAGTTTCTGCCGTGTCGGTACTGAAAGAAGACATTGAGGAAGCACCAATTTCTAAGGAGCCAAGCAAGGTAGCAGATGAAGAGGCCCAGCCCAGCTTGCCACCCGAAGCTGCCCAGGAAGGGGATCTCCACCTTCTGTGGGAAGCTCTGGCCAAGAAGCGGAGGATGAGTCGCGAGCCGACCTTGGATTCGATCAGCGAACTGCCTGAAGAAGATGATAAGCTTCAGAAGCGGAAGAAGGAGGAAGTGGAGATAACCCAATACTATTCTGAGGAATACTCTACCTGCGACGAGTCTGCAAAAGTTGGAGAAGCAGATTTCTCCGTCACAAGTTCAGATGACGAATCCAGAGCCGGGACGCCTTCATTAATCACCTATCTTAAGAAGGCAGGGTCATCTACGGTGAGCGTCAGTCGCAAAGTCGTAGAGAAAGTCCCTCAAGATCAGCAGAAGTCTGGTGAGGAACCGCCTCCTCCTGTGGAGTCAGCTGAAATGGAGATTACGGAAGGAGACTTGGAAGATCCTTCCATGTCGCAAGCTGCCGTCAAAATCCAAGCTGCCTTCAAAGGTTACAAAGTGAGGAAGGAAATCAAACAGCAGGAACGTCCAGTCTTTGCTGAGACCTTCAAGGACTTTGTCGGCAAGGTGGGAGACACCCTCCATCTGGAGTGTATGGCCCACAGCAAAACAGACATGAAGGTCAGTTGGCTGAAAGACGGGAATGAAATTAAGGATGGGCGGCATTATCACATAGACATTTACAGTGACGGGACTTGCTCCTTGATCATTGCCGGTTTAGAAATGAATGACAAGGGCAAGTATACCTGCGAAGCCTCCAATAAATTCGGCAAGGTCTCCCACAGTGCCAAGGTGACCATCCAACCCCAAGCATCTTCTCGCAAGCCAAAAGCTGCCAAGGAGCTTCCCGACAGTGAATCAGAGAGCTCATCTGGCAGCGAATTGGACGATGCTTTTCGTAAAGCCGGACGTAGACTTCACAAGTTGTTCAAGTCCAAAATTTCACCTGAGATCTCCGACGTCGAAGAGGAACTGTTTGTCAGTGCAGACGAGGGAGAGATTGAGGTGGTAGACCGCCAGACCTACCGGGAAGACGAGCGCTACATCTACATCAAGTTTGAAGTTCAGACGGAGGCCAAAACAGCTGCAGGCCGGTTTCGGGAGATGTTTGCTGCCATGGGTATTCCTGTTGAGATTGACATTTTGGATCAGGGTCCTAAAAAGATAGAGTTGCGTATTGGGAAAGCCACTTCACCTCCTGCAGGACAGTTGCGGACTTTGGTTCAACGGCCACCACCTACTTTGCTGACCTCAGATACTGGTAAGTACAAAAGATTTTGTAGAAGGAGTAGTGGCAGGACCTGGGGTGGTGTCAAAATAGGCATCAGCCTAGAATCCCTATATAGTCACAAGTGAACTAAGTCCAATCTCCCTGGAATTCCATTGATCCTTATCTAACTCCTAGCAGGTGCTAACTGTTAGTTGAGAAGATTCCTATACATAGGTATGTGTACCAATACATCAGTTTAAGGTGAAGTGTTAGTACTTCTTTACACTGCACTAGTGATACCATATTTGGAATACTATGTCCATTTCTGGTCACCACGATACAAAAAAAGTGACGAGACCATAGAGTGCAGAAAAGAGCAACAGAGATCACATATGATGAATGATTGAGGAAACTAGGTATGTTTAGTCTAATGAAGAGAAGGACTGAGAGAGATATGATAGCAATCTTCCAATATTTGAGGGGATGTCACAGAGAGGATGGGGTCCACCTATTCTCCAAAGCACCTGAAGGCAGGGCAAGAAATAATGGATGGAAACTAACCAAGGAGAGAAGCAACCTGGAACTAAAGGAGAAATTTCCTGACTGTGAGAACAATTCATCAGTGGAACGGCTTGCCACCAGAAGTTGTTGATGCTCCATCATTGGAGGTTTTCAAGAAGAGACAGGGCAGCCATTTGTCAGAAGTGGTATAGGGACTCCTTCTTGAGCAGGAGGTTGGATTAAAAGGTGAAGGAGAAGAAGGTGAAGGAGCAGAAGATAGACAAGAAGAAGGAGAAAAATGAGGAGGAGGAAGAGGAGAAGGAGAATTGTGGGGTCCTTGGTGCTTTCTGAGCTTGGTTGTTTTCTTACAGACATTTCATGACCCAGCAAAAGAACATCATCAGTGTTAGAAGGGAGTGAGGTTTGTGGAGAGGAGGAGGAGGAGGAGGAGGAGACTGACATATAGATGTGCTCTTATTGTTCTTTATTCATTCTAGCTCCGGTCTTCATCACTGAGCTTCAAAATCAAGAAGTGCAGGATGGTTATCCAGTCAGTTTCGATTGCGTGGTGATTGGCAAGCCGATGCCGACTGTCCGGTGGTTTAAAGATGGCCGTGTTCTTGAAGAGGATGACCACTACATGATCAATGAGGACCAGGAAGGATGTCATCAGCTGATCATTACTGCGGTGGTCCCTCTTGACATGGGGGTCTACCGCTGCGTGGCTGAAAACAGCATGGGAGTATCTTCAACAAAAGCTGAGCTACGAGTGGACCGTGAGTCTAAAGCTGTTTTTTGGGAAACTGTTGCTCAAAGGTTGGGTATAACATTGGGATGCATGAAATGTATTTTGCTTGTGTGACTTCATTAGGCAGCAGAATAAAATAGAGGTTAATAACTCATAGTCAGGCAAACAAAATATGTTTAAAGTTCTTTTATTATGGTTTGCTTCCTTCCTTCCTTCCTTCCTTCCTTCCTTCCTTCCTTCCTTCCTTCCTTCCTTCCTTCCTTCCTTCCTTCCTTCCTTTTCCTAATTTTATTTTCTTTCTTCTTCTAATCTTCCTTTCTTCCTTTCTTCCTTCCTCTCTCCCTCCTCCCGTAAAAATCATCTGATCAGAACTTCCTCAATTCTTGAACAATTATTCACCTTCTCTTATGTACCATGGAATTCTGGGAGTTGAAGTCCACTGACCTTAAAGTGGCTGAAATTAAGAAATGTTGCCCTAAAATCCTCTTTTTACTTTATTAGTAACCAGCACAGACTATGATACAGCCGGAGATGCAACAGAGACCTCATCGTACTACAGCGCCAAAGGTTACCTGTCCAGGTAAAAGCAATATTATTTATTTATTATATTTATTTGCCACCTATCTCATATTAACATGGCTCTGGGTGGAAATCTATTATCAAATGTTATTTTGGAAAGTATGTTTATTACCCTGACTAGTTTGCTTCCATGATTATTGACACAGCTTCCTTAGTGTGGCACATCTTTCTTTCACTAAATGGATCTTGCACCTCAGAATTTTTCTGATTAACTCATTTGGTGGCCTGAATGTGGTAGGTTAAAGGATCAATAACTCTGATCAGGAATAAGATTTCTGTCACATCAGCATTGTGGGAGTGTGGCCCACTGAGTGGGCATGGCTGCGGTGGTCACGGCAGATGGGGTGGGCGTGGCCGGGGTGAACGTGGCCACCTCAGTGTTGCTCGCGGGGGAACGCCTGTGGGGGCTGGGCAGGGTTGGGGGAGATCCAGGAGTCTCTGACGGGTGGTGTGGTGGGCAGGAGGCTCGTCCTGTGGGGTGAGGCGAGGCAGGAGCAGGGCAGAGTGCCACTGACACGGGGCAAGGCAAGGCATGGGCCGAGACTGTTGCTCCCTGACACCATCGGCCCCCGCACACAGGCCAGTGAGAATGTGGGGGCTGACGGTGTCCATCAGCAGCCACAGCCTGCCGGCTCCTTGACCCGCACACTTTGGGGCTCCGCAGCCCGCTGTCAATACCGGGCCAGCCCTCCAGCAGCAGGCGGAGTAGGGGAGGGGGGAGGCACATGATGCAGACTGCCAGACGCTTCTACTCTGTCCCAGCTGTTTTTGCTTGTGGTCGAAGAACAGGTCGCTGGTGGTCATCTACCGGCCCCCTCGCAGATCTTGACCTTGGCCCGCATGTAGACCTGTTCCCCTCACATACCCAACGCACCTCAGGCCACCACCAGCAGCAGCTTGCCCAGGTTCATTAGGTTGCCACCTGCCGCCCAGAGCACTTGGCCCGCCCAGCACAAAGGAGGAGAAATGGCCAGCTGGCAAGCTCGAGTAGAGATGGTAGAGCACGCCCATGCCCAGCAAGCAAAAGGCCACCCCAAGTGGGGAAAACTGGATCCCCATCAGTGCCATGGCCCTCCAATACCCCCCATCTCTGCTAGGTCTGGGTGGCCATGACGCTGATGGGGATCCGACTTTCCCTGCTGGGGATGGCCTTTTGCCTGCTGGCCCTGGTGGTGCTCTACCACCTCTATGCGTGGCTTTCTAGCCAACTGCTTCGCCTCCTTCGTGCTGGGCGGGCCTGCAGCTCTGGGCAGTGGCCTAATGGACCTGTGTGAGCGGCTGGCAGCCATGATAGGTGAGTGAGGGGAATGCGCTCCACCTGCAGGCCAAGGGCAAGATCCTCGAGGGGGCTGAGGAGATGACCTGTGGCGACCAGCTCTCCAACCAAAAAGAGATGGGACAGAGCACACGTATCCAGCAGTCCACATCATGTGCTCCTCTGACTCCTTGCGCTGCTGCTGGAGGACCAGCCCAGTATTCACAGCAGGCTATGCAGCTCCTGCTGCACTCACTGCCTCCTGTGTGTGCACCTTGGAGATTGCCGGGTGGGAGGGGCTGGGGCCAGGGCAGCGGGGGCTAGTCCCTCACCATCTCTGGGGCATTCCTGGGGAGCCCACGTCACTTGATCGCTCACTTCCTGCCCCATGGCTTCCAAATGCCACATGCTCGCTACTCTGGCGAACTCTGCTGGGGCGACAGCGCATGTGCCCACAGAGAGGGCTCTGAGTGCTGCCTCTGGCACATGTGCCATAGGTTTGCCACCACTTCAAGGTCTTCAGGATCCCTTCCACCCCTATTAATCTATGTTATAACTATATTTGGGAGTGGGCTTTGCATGTCAATCATTCATGTTCCCTTCCCTTTCTTTCCCATCATCTCTTGAACTAGCCGGGAACAAGAAGGCGTGGAGTCGACAACCGAAGAAGAACAGTTGCCTCAAATCATGGATGAACTTCACGATATTCACGTGGCACCTGGAGCCTCTGTTGCCAAATTCCATTTAAAAGTGAAAGGTAATTGATATTCCAATTCACCCCCTCTACAGCCTGTAGTAGATCCCATTCATACGATCTCTTCTCGCATGTTGGTTTTTGCAGTTGTTCAGGTAGTACATTATCCTGACATTGGGGGTTTCAATTGTTCCACTTGACTGTGGTTTTGTTTCACTCCACCTTGAGTTCTGGGTTCAGTTCCAGCCACTATGTACTCAGGATCCAGAGGCATTTGCAGCATTAAACACTTTTTTCAAAATGACCCAAACAGAATTTCATTATTCTGAAAATTCATTATTTCATTATTGTGATGCAGGTTCCACGCATTTTGTACATAACCGACATTAAAATGCATGTACAAAAGGGGTGGAGCTTGCATTGCAATAGGTTTGGGGAAGGCCCCAAGCTAGAAATGGGAGACCGTGAGTTCCAGTCCTACTTTAGGCAGGAAATCCTTCACCAGTGACTGGCAAATTCTGACTTGAGAAATATTCCCTGCATCAATTGTTCCTGTAACTATGTAGGACAGACGGGGAGGAGGCTAACCACCAGACTGCAAAAAGAAGTGAGTGGTCTGTTACAGCCTACGACCGGCCCTGTTGGAATGTCAGGGACAACCCCTTTTTTATATTCAATAGGCTGGAATTAAGCCAACCAAATTTATTTGCAAAACCTAATTGAAACAGTTCAAAACAGAGTTAAACAAATACAGACCAAGACTATATCAGAAGCTCTTCAAATGGTTGCCTTCAGCAACCAGCACCTCCCACACATTCCCCTTTTAAACAGCAGTCTCAAGGCGTGGCTTCTCTTTGCCTTCTCCCGAGGTGCCTTATTGCTTTTCTTTGTTCACTTCTGCTTGTCTGCCTCCTGCTTCGAGCGTCACTGAACAAAGCCAGCTGTGGATCGTCTTCTTCCAATCTTCTTCCAGGCTCACACAGCTGGGTCTGAGGAGGAACAAGACGGGAGGGGCCTGGCTGAGAGCTCTGCGGTGCATCAGAACTTTCCTCTGCAACCAAAGGCTCTCCAAACCCCTCCTCCTCCTCCTCTTCAGAATTGTCCGACTCAGCTGCCGAAACCACAGGCTGACGCTGAATCACAACAGGTAGCCTCACATTGCAATGAAGTACATACACTGAATTTTGCAGCTACTAAGATTGTTGGACAAGTAGGCACAAAAAAAGCCCAGGAAGTGATTGAAACCTGAGAGATGGAGCCCTCATCAGTCAACAAGATTTACCACTAGCTTACTAAGTACTTAGGAGACGAGGACTTGGCAGCACAAGGAAAGAAATACAACTTTTTTATATGTAAATATTTTATTAATTTTCTAATTTTATAATCATGAGTACTTAATAAACAAAGTGTTGTCTGGGTCTATTGGTAATTCAGTGGTACATATTCTCAGTCTAGTTCCAATACTGTACTATCCAGTGCTTCCTTGGTCCTCGCTTCTTCCGGTGGTATGCATTTTTCCATACTGGGAAAATACAATTCTTGTTACTGTTAATACATATACCATTAAATATAGATATCTTCATCACATTTTTCTGGTATTATACAAAAATATTGATTGTGTTGTTAGTTGCAAAGTCATGTCTGACCCATCGTGACCCCATGGACAACGTTCCTCCAGGCCTTCCTGTCCTCTACCATCTTTTGGAGTCCATTTAAGCTCACGCCTACTGCTTCAGGGACTCCATCCAGCCACCTCATTCTCTGTCGTCCTTCTTCTCTTGCCCTCAATCTTTCCCAGCATGAGGCTCTTCTCCAGTGAGTCCTTCCTTCTCATTAGGTGTCCAAAGTATTTGAGTTTTAGCTTCAGGATCTGGCCTTCTAAAGACCAGTCAGGGTTGATCTCCTCTAGGACTGACCGGTTTGATTGCCTTGCAGTCCAAGGGACTCGCAGGAGTCTTCTCCAGCACCATAGTTCAAAGGCCTCAATTCTTTGGCACTCAGCCTTTCTTATGGTCCAACTTTCACAGCCATACATTGCAACTGGGAAGACCATAGCCTTGACTATATGCACTTTTGTTGACAGGGTGATGTCTCTGCTTTTTAGTGTGCTGTCTAGATTTGCCATGGCTTTCCTCCCCAGGAGCAAGCGTCTTTTAATTTCTTGGCTACAGTCCCCATCTGCAGTGATCTTGGAGCCCAGGAAAATAAAATCTGTCATTACCTCCATTTCTTCCCCATCTATTTGCGAGGAATTGAGAGGGCCGGATGCCATGATCTTGGTTTTCTTAATGTTTAGTTTCAAATAATATCGATAGTGACAGTTTATAATATCTTTTCTAGCCAGAACGTATCTCAAATGTATTTGCACTTAAAATATATTTGTTCGATCAATATCCTGTTTTTCCCACTTTTTAAAAATCTTAATTTACCATCAATGTATAAAATATCTCTATTGCTTATACTTTTCTCATAATAAATTATATTTGGGTGACCAAAAGCTTCCCTTATTAAAACCCTTTTAAAATTTTCATATTTCCCATCCCATAACAAAGTATAATATTCTAGTGACAAATCCTATCCTTCTAATTATAATACTTTTATTTCTAACAATTATCTATTTTCTTAACCATATTCAAGATCTGTTTAATAGTATAATATCACATCTAATAGGTCAAGACCTCTATTTTCTTCAGTCTTACTCTAGCTTTCTTCCCTTGCCAAATAACTTTCCAAGTCAGTTCATTTGAATCATCAAGTAATTCTTTCTCTGTTTTTGTATATATTGTTTGGAATGAGGAAGAGAATTTGATAGAAGTATTTTTGGGAAGAACGCTTAACCCATTTATGTTCATTAAACAGCCTCCGTCCTTCTCCTTCAGTTTTTCTTTTCATTTCTTGTTTGTCAATATTCAGCATTTCTTCTAACAGCTTTATCATCCATTCGATCAGCTCTTCTTCCTTATCCTCAAATGTGTTCTGAGATCTTGACAAGTAAGATATCTTTTCCATTTCTGGGGTTATCACTTCATCTTCTAATTTTTCATTTGTCTGTATCTGTCTGTTAATTCCTTCCTTTAAGTCCTCCATCTTTGGATCCGTTTCTTCTAATTTGCCTTCTCTTTCCTGGGTTACTAGTTCCTTCTTTGTAGTCATTGTCTGGATTTGCACGTTTAGGTTAGAAAATTGTTCTTTTATCTCAATTGTGATATTTTTAGTCTCATCCTGAAATAAAACAATTGTCTCTTGGATTGATTTCAACATAGAAAAAAATTCTTTCTGAGATTCATTAACATTTTCTTGCTGGTATATCAAGCTGGGGGCTTTGGAGACAAGTGTTAGAGATAGTTTTTTACCATTTGCAGATAAGTATGGAACACCCATTTTGTTTTTGTATGTAGTCTTTGTAGTCCAATAGGCTCCCCAACACAGATAAGCAGCCCAAGAGTTTTGTTTTTTTAATCCCATTTATATCCCGCCCTTCTCCGAAGACTCAGGGTGGCTTACAATCTAAGAAGCACAAATCAATATGCTTAGCAATACTTATTTATTTATTGATTGATTGATTGAGTTTATATACCGCCCTATTCCCGTAGGACTCAGGGCGGTTTACAAGGCAATTAAAACATAAAATACAAAAATTAAAATCAGTTAAAACAATTGATTAAATTTAAGCCCTAAAAATTAAAATCTAAAATCCAATTAAAAATTAAAAACCCCTCAGTCTGGGCCAGGCAGCTCGAAGAGCCAGGTTTTCAGGTCCCGGTGAAATGAACGAAGGTCGGGGGCCATCCTAAGTTCCGTGGGTAGTTGGTTCCATAGGGCCGGCGCAACCACAGAGAACGCCCTCCCCCTGGGAATAACCCACCAGCATTCATTAACTGGCGGTACCCTGAGAAGGCCCTCCCTGTGGGAGCGCACAGGACGATGGGAGGTTGATGCTGACAGCAGGTGTTCCCTTAGATAGTCCGGACCCAAGCTATTTAGGGCTTTATAGGTCATAGCCTTCATTCTATGTATATGCCTGCTTATTAGGGCTTTCCACCCCCCCAAGCTTATTGCCCCCAACAATCTGGGTCCTCATTTTCCCTTTTCCCAGCTGCAGTCTGTAAAACTGAAAGTTTTCAGGAACAACAAAGAGTCTTATCTAAGTCTGGGCTTCAAGCCAAATTTCCTTTAAGCATAATAAATTGTAGTGCCATGATTTGCCACTAGATGTCGCTGACACCATCTTCCAGCTTTCGAAATCCAAGCCTATTTTACAGACTTTCAAATATCTTTTCTAAAAAAAAAGGCTCAAAGGTATTTTTAGTCCCCAAATTTCAAAGCTATATATCCGTATTAATTCCAAATTGATTTTGTAGTTTTCTCTATTTTTCCCAAAGCAATTAATTTGCCACTTTTCTTTTCCTGAGGGAGTGGGGCAAGAACTTCCCTTCCCTCTCTCATCGGGGAGGATTCTTTGCTTTAGGCATTCTTTTTTCCAGAAAAGTAGTATTAAGGTCATAAAAAGAGGATAAAGTCTCACCCAGTACCATCCACATTGCTCAAAAATTGCTAGTTAGTGCTCATCTTTGGTTGTCAGCAGCTTCTGACTGGCCACACGAATGTAGCCAGTCTTTGCCCTGCTGGTTTGGAGGGCTTCCTTGGATCCAGCAGAAGGGCCACTGCCCCTCTGCGATTGACAAGGGTCCCTTCCTTCTTCGTCACCTCTCTGGAGCAACTTTCGACATTTTTTATGGTCCCCAACAGGGCAAACTTGAACGTGGAAGACAGAGCCCCATCTTGCTTCACCCATCACGCCACGATGCCGAACCGGAAGCCTCAGCCAACAACTTAATAGACAGTCATCAAAACCCCAATCAACAACTAAAAAGCCACACATAACAGGCACCATGTAAATATAACACACAGAGTAGCTCAAAGCACACACTCTGCTAGAGAGAAGTTCCCTAAGATGGGCTCCCTAAGATGAGTCCAAAAACTCGGAAGACAAAACTTCTGGTCCCGGTGACCGACCCAGATTGGATCCTGCAACATTATCCTGGGACAAGTATATTTGCCTTCATTCATTTGCAATCAATCTCTGATTCTCAGCGTTGAATGATCGAAGAGAGTTATTGGCACACACTGTGGCTAGACAAATAGCTGAATGGGGTGTTAAATGGGACAGTGATGGATGTCTTGGTTAGTCTTATAACTCATACATCTCTCTGTGTTTGTTGTATGTCCGCCTAGGCTTCCCTGACCCCCGTCTCTACTGGTTCAAAGATGGTCAGCCTTTACACACAAGCGATCGTCTCCAAAGGACAGACAGCCATGAGTTTCATGCTCTGGAAGTTCTCCAGGTCACCAAAGAGGATGATGGCCAGTATTCTGTCTTCATCACCAACTCTGCTGGGTCTGCGTATTCAGCAGCCAAGCTCATAGTCCAAGGTGAGCAGGCTGAAATGGTTGTTAATGCTATTCCTTGATAGGCCAAACCTGCCCTGCAGAACTACAGAGTCCAAATTTTTTCATATTATGGTGTCATTTGAAAAAAAAAATCCCCAACTTCTTTAATAGGTGTTTCAGAGGCTGGTTAAAGTTGTCATTTGGTTAAGGAATGGTGCGTTGGATATTGTTTATTTTCCCTCTGTTGATTTATGTTATGTACAAACAAACAAACACCAGCAAGGATCTATTCTTTTAGACTGTTGTATCTTGCTTAGCATCTGGGCAAGCTATCAGTAATGTGAAAATGATAGATAGATAGATAGATAGATAGATAGATAGATAGATAGATAGATAGATAGATAGACAGACATAGATAGATAGATAGATGGATAGATAGATAGATAGATAGATAGATAGATAGATAGATAGATAGATAGACACTGTGTAGATAGATGGATAGATAGACAGACAGACAGACAGACAGATAGATGAAGGCTATATGGATGATAGGTAAAGGTAAAGGTTCCCCCGCACATGCGTGCTAGTTGTTTCCAACTCTAGGGGCCGGTGCTCATCTCCGTTTCAAAGCCGAAGAGCCAGCATTTGTCCGAGGACGTCTCCGTGGTCATGTGGCTGGCATGACTAGACGCCAAAGGTGCACGGAACGCTGTTACCTTCCCACCGGAGTGGTCCCTATTTTTCTACTTGCATTTTTACGTGCTTTCGAACTGCTAGGTTGGCAGAAGCTGGGACGAGTAACAGGCGCTCACTCTGTTACGCGGCACTCGGGATTCGACCCGCCAAACTGCCGACCATCTGATCAACAAGCTCAGCGTCCTAACCCACTGAGCCACTGCGTCCCTTATATGGATGATAGATAAATAGAAATACATGAGAGAGGGGGATAGATGGATAAACAGATAGATAGATAGATAGATAGATAGATAGATAGATAGATAGATAGATAGATAGATAGATAGATGAAGGCTACAGGGATGATAGATAAATAGAAATAGATGAGAGAGGGGAGATAGATAGATAGACAGACAGACAGACAGACAGACATGATAGAATAGAGGGGGAGATGATAGAGGGGGAGATGAATGGTTGGGTAGGTAGATAGATGAGAGAGAGAAACAGTGAGAGCGAAACAGAAACAAACAGACGCACAGAGAGAAAGATAATGACATAATTCAACCCATTCCTTTTTCATCTTCTGTAGGAGTTGGTGAGGACAGAAAACCAGAAACAGGTAAGAGAACGAAAGACATAAGATATCAAAGTAAACTCTGGCTGAAGTTCTGTAGGGCTTTCCTTGAGGATGGCTTTGCCCAAATCAAAGCAGTTTGGATGCTTGCTCCGTGCCAAATTAAGCAAGCAAGCTTAGTCTGTCCTGGGGGGAGATATTTTTTCCCCCTCTCTCTCTCTCTCTAAATTCCTGTTGTGCTTCATATACAGATATTTTCTGTTATTTTAATTTTCAGACATTTATGAACAGCTGGTGCCACCAAGATTCCTGGAAAGATTTACCAACAAGAAAGTGAGGAGGGGGGCTAGCATCACCCTTTCAGTGAAAGTGGAAGGTAAATAAGCTTCAAGGGCATCCCACCCACGCTTTTTGACTACCAGGCAGTCCTGGATTTATGACCACCATTGACCCCAAAATTTCCTTTGCTGAGCGAGACATTGGTTTAAGTGACTTTTGCCCCATTTTACGACTTTTCTTCCCAGAGCTGTTCAGTGTTAAATTAAATCACACGGTTGTGAATTGAATCTGGCTTTCCCACTGACTTTGTTAGAAAGTCACAGAAGGGGATCACGTGATCCCAGGATGTTGCAATATGGATCAGTTGCCAAGGGTCTGAATTTTGATCACGTGACCATGGGGGAAGGCTGCAATGCTCAAGTGTGAAAACGGGTCATAAGTCACTTTTTCCAGTGCCATTGTAGCCTTGAATGGTCA